>NC_089843.1:42910126-43226104 GCF_035609145.1 Eleutherodactylus coqui | reverse complement strand
GCCCTTAGCTCTCGATTGGCTGTCAAGGTCCTAGAAGGGTGTCTTTAAATTTTTGCTTGGCCTGGAGGGTTATGGTTAGAGTTAGTTTTGCTGTTAGGGTTACATTATTAGCTGTTGGAGCTAATAAAGAAAGACAAACTGGAAAACTAACCATAAACCTCCAGGCCAACCACAACGCACCCCCCGATGCAGGCGTCCCCCTACCATATAGCCTACGGAATCACTCCCTCCCAGCTCTGCTGAAACTGTGCTACTGGCGTGGCACCACCAATACCCCTGCTCTTTGCCCTGCTAGGTCGCCTGCCAAAGACCTGCGGCTGTCACTTATGAAGCTTGCGAGCATCTCTGCTGGTGACCCGCTCCCTCACAGCTCGTGACACTGTGCTATTGCCGCCTCAAAGCTCCGTCCCCTGCCTCATCACCTGCAGAAGAGATTGCAGGCCTCCCGGTGTGCTATTGCTGCTGACAGCTGTATGCTCTGCCGTGTCTTTGCCGGTGTGCCATGCAGGCTCAGTGCCCTATCCAGCTTCACCCGCCGTTGTGCCGCTGCTCACTGCTGTGTCCCGGGCGCCACCTCTCAGGCCTCCGGGTTGAGAGACAGCCGGGCCATGATGCAGGAGCTGGTGCGCTGTGGCCGCTGACAGCTCCATCCCCCACCATGTCTTTCAGCCGTGGTGCAAGCTCACTGCTGTGTCCTGGGCGCTGCCTCTCAGGGCTCCCGGTTGAGTGACAGCCGGGCTATGATGTAGGAGCTGGTGCGCTGTGGCCGCTGACAGCTCCGTCCACCACCGTGTCTTTCAGCCGTGGTGCGAGCTCACTGCTGTGTCCTGGGCGCTGGCTCTCAGGGTTCCTGGTCGAGTGACAGCCAGCCTATGATGCAGGCGGGGACACTGAGGAAATACATCACCCAATCAGCTCCTGGGGCATCACCAGCCTGTCAAGCTGCCTGTATCCTGTCTCCATTCATACTTCCGGTGGTGACAAGATACAGTAGTCCCCACAGTGCCTAATACATGAAAATGCACATATGGCATACATTTCTTAAATTAGTTATGCCAGCTTTTAATGTAGATTGTACATTGGTCTAAAACATTCACATCCTCTCCCAAATTCTCTGTTCACTTTTTGTAAAAGGGGTGAGGCTGTCAAAAAAAGCTGCACATTTCTACATGAATTCCTGCTGCGAAAAAAAAATTCAATTTTTTTTACATCAGAAACCTTTGAAATAAAGTTGATAAGTCTTCCCCCTTGCTTCCTGTTTGGTTGTATTTAAGTTATGATGGAAAGCCTAAACCTTGCTATAGTAAGGATATATTTCCCTGCAGGTGATTATTTTACTGGTTGTGGCTTGGCATGTGCCGCTGCTCACTGCTGTGTTCCGGGCGCCGCCTCTCAGGCCTCCGGGTTGAGAAACAGCCGGGCCATGATGCAGGAGCTGGTGCGCTGTGGCCGCTGACAGCTCCATCCACCACCATGTCTTTCAGCTGTCTTTCAGCCATTGTTTATTATATAAATTACACTTAAAGGGGTTGTCCCGCGAAAGCAAGTGGGGGTAAGCACTTCTGTATGGCCATATTAATGCACTTTGTAATATACATTGTGCATTAAATATGAGCCATACAGAAGTTATTCACTTACTTGTCTCCGTCCTTGCGCTGTCTCTGTGTCCCCGTCGCCATGGTGCCGTCTAATTTCTTCCTCACCAGTCCGTTTTAGACGTGCTTGCGCAGTCTCTTCTCTTCCCTCTGTGAACGAGCCTCTCCAGCGTGCCCGCGCGATACAGCTAGTCTGCGCATGCGCAGACGAGCTATCACTGCACGGGAGCGCGCAGGGGCGGCTATTCAGCTCCCGGCGTCCCTTTAAACACGGGTGAAGGAGCAGTCAGACGGGACCATCCAGAAGCAGCCAGACGGGACCATCCAGGAGCAGCCAGCCGGGACAACCGACCAGCAGCCAGCCGGGACGATCGATCAGCAGCCGGGAGCCACACGGGACCAGCAGCCGGGAGCCACACGGGACCAGCAGCCGGGAGCCACACGGGACCAGCAGCCGGGAGCCACATGGGACCAGCAGCCGCCAGCCGGGACGAACACAATCCAAGCCGTGCAGCCGCCTGGGTAAGTGAGGTGTCTGTGGTCCTGTGGGCGCTGGGGGGGTGAGGTGTCTGGGGTGCTGTGGGCGCTGGGGGGGGTGAGGTGTCTGGGGTGCTGGGGGGGGTGAGGTGTCTGGGGTGCTGTGGGCGCTGGGGGGGTGGGGGTGAGGTGTCTGGGGTGCTGTGGCGCTGCGGGGGGTGAGGTGTCTGGGGTGCATGAATGAATGCATGGCTGGATATGTGTGCATAAGTGCATGCGGATGCATGGATGGATGAGGCTGCATGAATGAATGAATGAATGCATGCATGGATGTGTGCAGGCCGCATGGGCGTTGGATGAGGCCGCAAGGGCGGATGTGTGTCTATGTGATGATGCATGTATAAGTTTGTGTGGATGCATGGATGGGACCGCATGGGCGGATGTGTGTAGGCTGCATGGGCGGATGTGTTTGTACATGATGATGCGTGCATAAGTCTGTGTGGATGCATGGATGGGGCCGCATGCGCGTTGGGATGAGGCCGCAAGGGCGGATGTGTTTGTACGTGATGATGCGTGCATAAGTCTGTGTGGATGCATGGATGGGGCCGCATGGGCGGATGTGTGTAGGCCGCATGGGCGGATGTGTTTGTACGTGATGATGCATGCATAAGTCTGTGTGGATGCATGGATGGGGCCGCATGGGTGGATGTGTGTAGGCCGCATGGGCGGATGTGTTTGTACGTGATGATGCGTGCATAAGTCTGTGTGGATGCATGGATGGGGCCACAAGGGCGGATGTGTTTGTACGTGATGATGCGTGCATAAGTCTGTGTGGATGCATGGATGGGGCCGCATGGACGTTGGGATGAGGCCGCAAGGGCGGATGTGTTTGTACGTGATGATGCGTGTGTAGGGGGTCTATCAACGAAGACCAAAATGCGAATGTTGCCTGAGTCCAAATTAAGAGGAAATATTATATTGAGTACTCATAGAGAACCATAATAATCCACTACACACAGACTGTCTAGTAAATCAGCATGAGTTCTAGTTTATTGTTGAACATTGCTTAGTCTTTATGCAAGATGAAAAGACGGCGTTTCCAAATGTTACCTGATACTAAGTTTCAATCTACTTTTGCTGACCAAACCCTCATTCCAACAGATTACAATATGGCTGTAAATCAAAAGCCTTCTAAACAAAAGGTATCAGCAAAACTGTTTGAAGTGGACATACAACAGTTACATACAGACGGCTCCATACTGTCTGAGTACATTTCTTCCCAAACCAGAATGTAATCTTCAAGGTCCATCAACAATTTGCATATCAAAAGAGTGGGCATTGTTTCTGGTTAAACACATAGAACTGGTTTTAACCACCTACTTGGGAGTCAGTACATTGTTGATAAGTTGGGATTCAGTAAGATAGCTGAATAAAATCTAATTAATCATACATTTAGTATTCTAAAATCAATATTCAAATAAACGCTTGAATATACCTTTTTACATATGATTCTATATCCAAATTCTACTAGCAAGTTCCGGAATGTTTTACATATTTTTAATTTCCATAATACATAACATTATATAACCAAATAACTAATGTCACATTTATTACACTGTTTCCTTATCTTTCTTATGTTAGGTTATTAAAAATATTGATTGACCCCTATCACGTGCATAAGTCTGTGTGGATGCATGGATGGGGCCGCATGGGTGGATGTGTGTGTGGTTGTGTGTGTGTGTATAGGGATGGATGCATGCATGTATGTGTATGTGCAGATGGATGGATGTGTCTGTTGGTCTGTATCTGTGGGTGGGTGGGTTGGTTGTTGTAGCTTAGCATCTCTGTTGATCTACGCCTTCTTGTCTTTAAAATGCAGAGCGTATACGTCGGAGCGCATCGGTGGCCATTGGAGATTCCAGGGTTTGGACTCGTGATATTCTTCCGAAGTCACTGCAGGAGGGTGAGTATTTGCACCACATTTTCTTTCCCACACACAGCAGATCAGTCACTTTAAAACACAAAATCACAATGCCTAGCTGCGTGGTTCCAACTTGCACAACATACTGGAAGAAGGGAGGCGAAAGTGCTTGTCTTCATGTCTTTCCAACGAATATTGAAAAAACAAGACTTTGGCTACAGCAGGCTTCTTACATCTTTGTTGACGTTGAAGAGTGGCTTACTAAGATTTCCCCAAAAAAAGATTCTTACAGTTATCGTTTGTGCAGCAAACATTTCTTGGAGGATTGCTACATAACAGTCGGCGACCGTAAAAAATTGAAGCCCAATGCTGTGCCAAGTATATTCCCAACAGCGTTGGAAATTGAGACCCAGTTAGCGAAGAAAGGTGAACCTTCAAGAAAACGCAGAAGAATTGGGGAGACGCAGCAGCCAGAAATTTCAGCCACAGAAACTTCGAGGGAAGAAACTTCGAGGGAAGAAACTTCGAGGGAAGACACTTCGCGCGAAGAATCTACCCTGGTTGCACCTAGCGCGGTTCAAGAAATGACAGTCGACGTGTATCTACAAGGTGATGAAACACAGCTAGAAATTCCTATGACAGTAATCAGTGAAGGTTGTACAGTAGATGCAAAGGTAATCGTCAATTTCAAAAGACAGTTTGAGCAAAGAGAAACCGACAACGAAGCAAGCAATGCAGGGAGGGGTAAATGCAAGGCCTGTCAAGCAGCGGCAAATAAATCGCAACACAGGACACAACTCCAGTCAAGAAGCATTGGCATCCAATGCAATGAAGTAGAAGCCAGTCCACACCGGAATCCAATTTCATTTAAAATCCCACAGGGCACTCCGTGCTCTTCTACACCATTAAAAACCAATATGGGTAATACTGCCTTCCAAGAGATACCAGAAGAGAGCCCAATATCCAAAACAGCCAATGAGGCCGATAGAATCAATATGCAACCCTCAAGTTGCAATATTGCTTCTACTTTTGAGGAAAGCCTTTCAAGTGTTTTTTCTGATGATCCAAACGACTCGACATTCTGAGCATCGCAAGCATCGGAGAGTTCCGGTAGTGAGGATTTTGCCATTCCTTCTGATTCCGATAACCCCTTGAGCTACCCCTTACCAGAATTTGTAACCTTAGCTCCAACAGAGATGGACCCATCCGCTGAAGAAAAGTACATAGTTTTCAAAAGCTCCTTGATGGGTTTATTTTCAATGATCCCTTGCCCTTACCAAAATCAATGCTTTCTTAAACTAACTCACGTCAAGATTTTCCCAAAGGGATCAATGGTAATTGTGAAATCTTTCTGCGAAAGAGGCCACACCTGCAACTTGTGGCGAAGCCAACCACTCATCCACAATTGCCCGGCGGGGAACATTTTACTTGCTTCCAGTGTCCTTCTCAGTGGATCTAATTTTGCAAAAGTTAGTAATATGCTACATATTCTGAAACTTCAAGGAATCTCAAAAACCACTTTCCACCGCCACCAACATCACTTATTATTCCCAGTGATAGATAATCATTGGATGCAGCAGAGGGCAAATCTAATAGCAGAAATGAAATCAACACCCTTGTATTTAGCTGGCGATGGGCAATCCGATAGCCTGGGTCTTTCTGCAAAGTACACCGTTTATACTTTTTTGGAGTTGAAGAGCAAAAAAATTGTGGGCTTCACGGTGGAACAACTTGTTCCACCTGCTTCATCAGTTTCGCTCAAAACCACTGCATTCCGGAAAACACTACTTGAATTGATCGCCGATGGATTAAACGTTCAAATAGTCGCAACTGATCGGCATGTCTCCATACGTAAGGTAATGCGCCAGGAATTCCCAGAAATTATGCACGAATTTGATGTCTGGCATGTGGCCAAAGCTGTCAGCAAGCAGTTGCTTGTGGCTTCCAAAAGCACACACTGCGCAACCATTTCCCCGTGGATATCGAGCCTCAAAAATCATCTGTGGTGGTGTTCGCATACCAGTCAAAAAAATCCCGAATTACTGGTAGAAAAATGGAAATCGGCAACAAATCCCATTATCAACGTTCACGAGTGGGAGAACAATGCCCAATATCACCGCTGCAGTCACGCCCTTCTTGAACCAACCACTGCTTGGTTAGCCCCTAACAGTACAGCACATACCAAAGTCAAAACCGTGGTTCTGAAAACAAGTTTACTGAAAGACATCCGCCATCTTTCCAATTTTTGTCACACTGGCGATTTGGAGATTTTTCATGCCAGTGTATTGAAATACAGGCCCAAACGAATTCATTTTTTTTATGACGGAATGGTGGCTAGAACGCAACTTGCTGTTCTAGACCACAATTACAATGTAGGTAGGATTCAAAAGCTCAGAAGAACGCAATCAGAAGACGGGATAGAGGACCGGAAGTGTTACCTAGTGGAGTACTCCAAAGCACGGAAGCAGTGGATTTTGAAAGCTCTTTATGAGCCTAAGTCCATTGCATTTGTATTTGACATAATTCGTGAGATTGTGATGTTCGCCAAAGGTGAGATGTCCATCTCCTGGCATTCAAAATCCTCAGAATTCCCTCAGAATATTGCACCTGTTGTGAAACCCAGTGAAGAGGAATTGGTTCGCAAATTTCAAAGTCGATTTCCAAGGTAATCAAGAAAAAATTTTGGTTGGTTTAAAAAAAAAAAAAAAAACAACAAACTTTAACGAAAAATTTAGTAATATTTTTGTATCATGTGCAAGTATTGTTTCATGTGTCTGTCTATTGTAAATAAGTGAACTACAATTTTCAACGGTTCGTCTGTCTCTTTTATCTGTGTCTCTTTATTACTTACTTTGTCTTTTGTATAGTTTACATGTGCGTTGCAATCTTATTTCCATGTGTGTATAGTGATATTTATTTAACATTTTGGTAACTTATCCTTATTTATTTCCTATGCCCTCTAGTCCCTTTTGTTAATCGCATTAACATCCCTTTTTACTCTTTGCAATCATCTGCATAAAATGCCTTTTTTGTATAGAATGTATAACTGGTACAATGTGAAATGTTGCCGGTCTTATCCCATAAATCCTATGCATTTTTCCACGGGTGTTTCTAACTAATTTTAAATTTTTTATAAATTTTTTAAATTTTGTAAAAAAAATACCGGGCCTTTACGGTAGAATTTTTAGTTAGGGAATTTTTAATTTTTTTAGATAGGTCTCGCAAGAGAATGAGTATCCTTGTCGTGGATTGCGGGCTTACGGTAAAATGACCAAATTAATGACACTCGTATTTAAAAGTATAGCAATAATATTTATAAAATGCTTTTGCACAAAAATTCTTAATTTGGTCATTTTATTAACCAATACCTCATTGCAAATTTTTTTTTTGATGTAAGTTATTGTACTAACATGACTTACAAAGTAGGTGCATGTGTTTGCGAATACATACGCACGCGCACCTTGTCCAAGTGTCCACTTGTCCAAGTGTCCACTTGTCCACATGTCCACGTGTCCACTTGTCCACGTGTACATGCATACGTCTGTCTGGGAGATATATATATTTATATATATAATCTCTCTCATACACACCCACACAGACGTATGCATATATGTATGTATTACACACACACACACACACACACCTGTGGGTATGTTACATACATGCATACATAGACATACACGCGTATACTATATATATGTGTGTACACGCATATTTACCCACACATATATTTTGGTGAATAAAACTATTTGTTCCATCACACCATCGATGTTGGGAGTGCATTGCAGCTATTACAGTACTTTCTGCTGAGACTTCAGCACTGGACAGCTCCCTGCTATAACGAAGCCTTGCCTCGCTGTGCAGGGGAAAGGTTCAGCACTGGACAGCTCCCTCCTCCCTTATAGAGACCTGCAAAGGAATACACAGGCAGGCAGGCAGAAAAACAGAATAGATAGATAGATAGATAGATAGATAGATAGATAGATAGATAGATAGATAGATAGATAGATAGATAGATAGATAGATAGATAGATAGATAGATAGATAGATAGATAGATAGATAGATGCAGACAGATAGAGAGAGAGAGAGAGGCAGACAGATAGATAGAGAGAGAGGCAGACAGATAGATAGATAGATAGAGAGAGAGAGAGAGAGGCAGACAGAAAGATAGAGAGAGGCAGACAGATAGATAGATAGAGAGAGAGAGGCAGACAGATAGAAAGAGAGAGAGAGAGAGAGGCAGACAGATAGATAGAGAGAGAGAGAGAGAGGCAAACAGATAGATAGAGAGAGGCAGATAGAGACAGGCAGACAGATACACAGGCATACAGATATATATGTGTGTCAAAATACATACACACACAACCCACAGTTTGTGTGTGTATATATTATACACACTAACATACGCATATGTAGTCATGTATATACATAATGATAGAACGATTAGTGATTATAGTCGAGACGTTCCAAATAAAAAAAACACACACTATATTTCACAAAAAAATTTATTAACATTTTAAAATCTGTAAAGCCTGAAAACAAAATGGCACAAATTAAAACATCCTACAAGTTCAACTGGAAATCCAAATTGCTTTCAGTCAGGTCCATGTAGAACTGGAAACCAGTGTATTGTCCTTGCGGATCAGGGTAAGCTGTCCGTATTGATTTAATTACACACGCTGGTATGGGGATTCTATTGTTTTTCCCCAAGAATCCATGTATCCACGCTGTATAAGAGCGATATGCGCCCACAGGCATAACCCTAAGAAAAAACGAAAAGGAAATATATTAATATTTCTAAACTTATTTAAAAAATTTTAATAGTCTACATGAAAACAAAAAAAAAAGACGCATTGATATTTTATGTTTTTCCATGTTGCCTTTTTCACTAACCTTTTTTCCTTTTCAAATAAACTTTTTCCTTTGTTAAAAATTATACTTGCATTGTCTTGTGTGTTGTACAATAAAATTGTAATAAATACCTATTGTTGGTTGTGTCGTACTGTCTCCGGGTGACCAGTGCAGATAGTCTTATCGCGTGTTCTATGTTTTCGCGCACAAGCGCATACTGAGCAAATAACGGATGTTATGTAACACATACGCAAGCTTCTGGTAACATCTGGAGGACTACTTCGTGTTCTCGACAACAGACACACTCCGCCACTGTGAGCATGCAAATGCACTGCCCACAGTGACACCACTCTTTGTTGGCAAGCCTGCCATGGGGATCTTCAGTGGATCCTGAAGCACCCGCTTCTGGTGCACCCTGCGGATCGTTCTGAAAACACTGTAGACTGCTTATGTCCGCCTGAGCATATAGCGAGTCTAACAGTTGTTGTTGAACCTAAGAAGGGATTAATATGAAGAATACTGTATTTAATGTTTTAGGAAAAAAGGAAGGGGTACATTTTTAATTCTATGGTGTTGCTGAAAGCGGCATGATCATCCTTATTAGGCAGGGCACAGATTCCTGTATGTATATGTGCATACATACACAGACGTACGTACGAGTTTGTATGTATAAACTAACGTATGGGTGTGTATGCATTAACATGTACACGCGTGCGTACCAGTGTATGCCTAAACACGTACACGCGTGTGTCTGTGTGTGTATATATATATATATATTAAATATATATATAATGTGTGTACACACGTAAGTAAGTGTGACTGTATATACACATACACTCGTTCCTACGTGTGTATGTATATACAGATACACACGTACGTTCGTGTGTATATACACACACACGCGCATGTATGTGTGTATATACACACACACGCACACGTGTGTGTATGTATATACACACACACACATGCGTGTGTGTATGTATATACACACACACGCGTGTGTGTATGTATACACACACGTGTGTGTATGTACACACACACACACGCGTGTGTTTATGTATACACACACACACGAAGTAATGTATTGAAATAATAAATTGTACGGGACTGATGCATAGTTGCGGTTTCAAACAATAAACAAAAAATTTTTTATACATATTTCAACACATACCGCCGAATAATGCCGAGTTTCGGGGAAATCCTCATCATTTTCCTCGCTATCAGATTGGAAGTCCTGTTAAAAAAAAAAAAAAAAATTATTATGTTTATTGCCATTGGTTTGCTGCAACCTTTCCATTTTCAGCAAAAAGTTACCTCTCCAAAAGAATCGGATGAATAATCAAGCTCCTCAAATTCAAGATCTTCCTGGTACATGTTTGTTCTTGAATTGGACTACAAAAAAACTAAAAAAAAAAAAAAAAACACCAAGTTAGTGGCACTTCAATAACAGTTATGGAAGCAGAAGCATTTTCTAATAACAATCTTTTAAAGGTCCATGGCAGGCATAATTTAGGCGAATTTTAGATTGATTACTGGGCGATTGTGGACAGATTGTTGATAGCTAGCATTATCCGCAGTCTGTAGGCAGATAGCATGCATATTGTATGTAGAATGCAGGTAAATAGTGTCGATTGAAGGCAGTGTTTGTGTGTAGATTGCATGCAGATGCTGGGTCTATTCCATGCAAATTTTCCGAAGATTGCATGATGATTGTATGAATGAATTGTGCGGAATGTATGCTGATTCAAAGCAGTTTGCAGTCACATGCACATTGCAGCACATGGCAGGCACATGGAAGCACACAGCAGGAACAAAAAAAAAGCAGCACACGGCAGGCCCATGGAAGCACATGGCAGGCACAAAAAAAAACAGCACACGGCAGACACACGGAAGCACACGGCAGGCACAAAAAAAAAACACGGCAGGCACATGGAAGCACACGGTAGGCACAAAAAAAAAACACGGCAGGCCCATGGAAGCACACGGCAGGCACAAAAAAAAGGTAGCACACAGCAGGCCCATGGAAGCACACGGCAGGCACAAAAAAAAAACAGCACACGGCAGACACACGGAAGCACACGGCAGGCACATGGAAGCACACGGCAGGCACAAAAAAAAAGAAGCACACGGCAGGCACCAAAAAAAAAAAATACCCATGGCAGGCACACGGGAGGCACATGAAAGCACACGGCAGGCACAAAAAAAAAAAAACACTGCAGGCACATGAAAGCACACGGCAGGCACAAAAATAAAGAAAAAAAAAAAAAAAGCCGGCACAAAAAAAAAAGAAAAAAAAAATACACGGCAGGCACATGAAAGCACACGATAGGCACAAAAAAAAAAAAAAGCACATGGCAGGTGAATGGAAGCAGGCTGCATGCACAATAAACACTGCAGTCGCGATAGCAGCACACAGCAGGAAAAAAAAAAACGCAGCACATGGCAGGCACTATAAAAATGTAAGACACATTACTATACAGGGCATGCACAATACATTTTTCATGCACAGACTCACTGCATAAGGCAATGATCCTGTGCTAATAAAAGCATGAAAGAGTACCGCATAAAGGTGCACTTACCTGCGCTTCTGTGTGGTCAAGAGAAGGGAGAAACAGCTGTTTGCTGTTTTCTCCGGTAGACTGCACCTCCCGCTGTGACGCTTTCTGCCGACCAGCCAATGTGGCGGCTGGATCGGTGTTTCATTCATTTGCAAGTGCACGCCTCCACCGATGATGTCAGTCACCTGCTCACGTGACCGGCGTCTCGGGAGCGCGCATGAAGGCCTCCAGGAAGAGCGAGCGGTGCACCGTGGAACACATCCAGGGACAACGCAGGCGCCATCTTAGATGGAGAAGTTTAAAAGTTATTATTTCTGCTAAACTGTAAGTAGGATGCGGTTTATAACCGCTCAAAAGGGCTGCTTTATGACGGGGGGTGACAGGGGGAATGGGCTAATATAAAATTTTCCGGTTTTGCCTCGGGACAACCCCTTTAATAGTTGTATATATGGCTTGAATAAAACTCTATAACTGTTTCAGAACTTTGCTGCTACTATGTGTAAGATTGTAGCCTTGAATAAATATTGCCATCTGTGGATGTACTGACGTTCAATCCCAGATCTCTGTCCTGTTGTGTGCATTAAATATGATTCCACCATTGTTGATGCAGCTACTTCTGCAACACCCTTGATCCTACACAATCTCAGGACAAATCCACCAATGCAAAAAAGGAAAAAAATTTTCTGTTTTTTCATTTGTAAAAAAAAACCATTTCTACTACACTTTCCAGGACTGAAATCCTATTACTACTCAAAAAAAATGGGATAATAAATTGACAACTTGTAAAAAGCATACAAAAAACCTCCTAGTGTAGTGTGCTTTTAAACAATCTGTTAGTTACCATCAGTTACCATCTGATAACCCATACATGTTGCTGTCATTTTAACATTAACTTTACATTAAGAATAGCTCAAAGGTACTTCAATATGCTCCAAGATGACCTAAGGCTAGGGTCACACAGGGCGGATTTGCCGCGTAAACGTCGCGGTTTTACCGTCGCGGTTTTGCCGAAACCCTGCCGCATCTGCGGAAAATCCGCATGCAATACCCAAATGTAGTCGCGGTTTTCATCGCGTATTATTCTGCGGTTCCACCGCAGTTAAATCCGCAGGTCCTTTGCTGCGGAAAAAAACGCAGCGGTTTTTTTTGGAGAGGCGTGGTTTTAGTTGCAGATTTGACTGCGTATTTTAGTAGGTGCAGATTCCAAAGAAAACCCTTTCCTGTGAGGTCATCGTCCACGCCCATTTCTGCACAGGGTAGGAAGAGGCTAAGAATTTGTGGCCATTTTCTCTTGAGCTATGGAGCCTACCACAAGAATTTGGCTGAGGCGCGCCAACCGCCGCACACTCATCGCCCTAATGTTGTACATGCAAGGAGAAGAATCCGAAAAGGTGAGCAGTGTTTCGACAGTGTGTGCTTTGTTTCCTTGTTGTTTCTTTAGATGCATTGTGGACTAGAGTGCGATTGCTGCCATGTTCTTTAATTCCTGCTAATATTCTTTTACAGACTGATCGTGCTTCCCGGCACCGGAGGCGCTACTGGGTGCATCCCCTACTCACCGAGAGGGGGACGAAGGGGCATTTTGCAAGCCTGTACCAAGATTTAAAAAAGTAAGTGAAGTGTATCATGTGATGTGAATAGGTTTGAGATTGTGCAAAGAATTTGTATTTAGTTGAGCCCGCTCTCCCTTTCTCTCTCTCTCTGCAGCCATCCGGAGAAGTTCGTAGCCTTCTGCAGGCTGCCTATGGAGGCCTTTGACCGCCTTCTGGAGCTGGTGCGCCGGGATCTTACGTACCAGGATACGCACATGAGGAAGGCGATCACTGCAGAAGAAAGGCTGCTCATCACCCTTCGGTAAGTAACCTTTCTTGTCCTGTCCCAGTTGTTTTATCCGTAATGTAATTTGCAACTGTATTTTTTTTTTTTTTCTTACACGTTTTGTGCAATACATTTTATTTTTTCATGCGATGCTGTGATTGCTCCGGCAGTAGGACGTAATGCAATCGCATTACGTCACACTGCTTTTGGACAGCTTGGCTATCGAGCACCCCTTTCATTAGCAACACCGCCATAATGACACGTGCACGGCATCCCCGAACTCACCGGTCGGGTGGGTGTTTGGTTGCCCGTGCGTGACCCCTCGACACCATTTGTGCTATGTAAATGCCGCTGTCAGAATTGCTAGTGGCATTTCAATGGTTAACCCTTTCCAATATTTTTTTTTTTTCTCACCCATTCTCCCCAGTTCCAAATAAATTGGTGCTGGGGAGAATGGGTGAAAAGAATTCCTTTGTCCCTGCACCCTCCTGAACTGACAGAGTTCAGGACGGTGCAGGGAGGGAACTGCTTACCTGTCCGGCGTCTTCCGCATTCTCCTTCTGCCTCCTGGCTCGGCGATGATGTGATCGCAGTGGTCAGGTGGCACCTGGCCATCACATGATGGCCGGGAGACAGAAGGAGAATGTGCAAGAAGCAAGTCAGGTAATGTCCTCCCACAGTGCTGGCTCCCGGCTCGGCTTTCATGTGACCGCCGTGGGTCGGGTAATCGCGGCGGACACATGATCGCCGGGCTGCTGGAATCTCTATGCATTACATAGCGCTAATTGAGCGGTATGTAATGTGTAAAGGAGAAGGCAGAAATGGTTGAAAACCCTTTCTGCATTCTCTACGGGGGTCCTCGATGAGGATGAGTGCAGGAATGCATCTGCACCCGATGTGTCTGATGATCGGGTACAGATGCACTGCTGCACTGCACTGTTGGGCCTGCCACCACATCGCAGCTGTGAAGGCAAATTATGATGTCGGGGCAGGCCTGAGAATGGATTGGAAAGGGTTAATAGCCGCCATTGGCCCAGCGGCCGTGTGTTGTAGTTCAAACCACCTTACGCCCTTGCTGCGTGGAGTGAGACAGCGCTGCTAGCTGCCAAGACACACGTTCTTCAACAGCTGGAAATAGGTTAATTTTGTGACGTCACAAAGGGCTTCATCCAGCGGAAGACAAACTCCATTTTTTAATTCGCAGGCGACGTTGCTGAAAATGTACAGTTGTACGTTTTCGGGTTCTCCTCTAGTAGTTTTGGTAGAGGGCGGTGGAAAAGTTTGTTGTCTTTGGTATTCTGTCTTCTGCCACATAACACAGGCATCATCATCTTGTGGGTGGTTGACTTCCGAAACAAATTGGCAGAAGTGAGATTGTTGAACTTACCATAGCAGCCAAGTTGGCCAACCATTGTTGCGCACCGGCAGTCAACGTACCCTAGTTATGTACCTGAGTGTGGCAGGAACATCTTTGCACTTTAACTTTCTCTCTCCCCTATGTTGTAGATAGGGAGAATGGAATTGTGAACCATGTGTGGCGTGTAAAGTGACAATGTAACCTCCCCCATGGCTACCTCTGCAATGCTCATGTTATTTCCTTCACATGAATTATACTGTGTTCTCATATAAATTTTGTGTTGAGATTAATATCTGAATACTTTAATTGTTTGAAGTGTTGACATTATGCAAGTCTTCATTGTGTACTAACTTTTGTTTCTCTTCCCTGCTTCTTTTCAGCTTCTTGGCCACAGGAGAGAGCTATGCATCCCTGCATCTCCAATTTCGTGTTGGTAAATCTACCATCACCGAAATTGTGAGGTGCACATGCAGCGCTATCTGGCAGAAGTTGCAGCCCATCGTGATGCCTTCACCTACCGAGGATACTTGGCAACATGTTGCAGCAGGCTTTCAAGATGTTGCCAAATTTCCTAACTGCATAGGCGCCGTTGACGGCAAACATGTGCGTGTGCTTCAGCCAGCCCACTCAGGCTCCAAATTTTATAATTACAAAAAAATGTTTTCTATTGTCCTGATGGCCGTGGCTGATGCACATAGCAAATTTGTTTGCATCGACGTCAGCGCCTATGGCAGCACTGGAGATTCTCGGGTGCTGCGAACTTCACAGATTGGGATGCAAATTCTTCAAGATGGCGTTTCGCTCCCAGCCCCACAACCTTTCCCGGGAACCACACATCCAGTCCCCTTTGTGATGGTATCGGATGAGGCTTTCCCGTTGTTGCCAAACCTGTTGCGCCCATACCCACGAAGAGGACTGAATGCCCGGAAAAGGATTTTTAATTATCGGCTGAGCCGGGCACGTCGCGTGGTTGAGTGTGCCTTCGGGATCATGGTTAGTCAGTGGAGAGTTCTAGGGACTACCCTTATGGTAGACCCTACCACAGTTGATGACCTTGTCAAGGCATGTTGTTTTCTTCACAACTACCTCCGGGACTATCGCCCCGAGGTAGATGTCGAAGAACTCGCTCCTGCCTTTGACACGGTCATCAACTGGGGTGCAGGTCGCACGCCTGCTACCGCAGTGCAGGTTCGAGAACTCTTCACTGACTATTTCCTTAGTCACGAAGGCACCGTGCCATGGCAGTTCTCCTGTGTCGGTGGTGTGCAGCCCTAAAACTGGAGTGTGACCCTCCCCCGGCGCCCAGCCCCAGAAGGATGCAGAAGGCATTATTGGCATAAAGTGCATTTATTCAAGACCCACCAAAGGCGGTCCATGCAGTTTGTGATCGGTCATTAAAGTTTACAAAATTGTTAGAAAAAAGTTTGCACAAATAAATTTTACTATATTTAATGAAAAACATCACTCTTCCTTTTTTGTCGTCGAACAAAATACCTGAACTTTATGTTAAGTTGAAACAATTGTTAGGCTATGTTGGTTTTTAATAAGTAGCCTAATGAACATGGCAGGTGTATTGGTTTTTAAACGTAACGTTTTTGAAGCATTTCAGCAGTTAACGATTACAACAACATGAGTAGCACAATACATTTCACCCAAGCAATGGAACCACATTCACAAACTTCACGCCACAGCACTACCGAGCGTTACATTAGCCACGCCCCAGGAGCACATGGGAGCGACGTATGTGACCGTTTTTTATCCACTAAAATACTGACATTATTTTACATCAATGTTGGATAGCGAAATTTAGGGTTTGGTGTTTCATTGCTCGCCACACAGTTGCAGTCATTTTGCACGTGGTGATTTTTTTTTTTTTGGTAAATGGTGTAACGTTTTTCTCTGTCACCGGGCGATCCAATACCAATTTGGCTTTCACCACACTTGACGGATATACCGCAAGGGGAAATGCGGATGGGAACAGGCCGACAGACAGACTGCCCCTGTTCTCATCAGCATTTCTTGGAGTTTATTTCATGTTCGAACTCCGGTAACATGCATTACACTGGAGCAAACATGAAAATACACATGAAAATAAAAAAAAAGGAAAACAACAAACAAAGGCAATGACCCCGAGAAGTGAAATACCCCAACCTTGGAGGACAGCGAGGCAGCGGACAAAATCACTCTAGACGCACATACACAATCCTTCACGTACAGTCGCACAACCTGCGAATAATTTCACGGTCATGCCACTCACGGGAAGGAATGTGTGTGCCTTGCCTATTTAGCAGCAGAGCAGATAGTAGCCGGCAGTGAGCGATGGAAGAAATTGCACCCCAATCTTTCACATGAGCATCCGTCAGGATTTCTGGGACAGCAGGCAACTGCATGCACTGCTACAAAAGGCAGCATCACAACGGATCCTGCACTTTACAATGCTTGCGTATAAGACATTGCAGTTATCACCATGCAACAGCTGTTATCACTGCAGTGTCGTATAATTGATAAAAGAGCCGTCTCCTGTACTGGATTGAGATCCGCTTGGCGGCGTGTACAGTACCGTGGTTGTGTGTTGCGAGGTCTGATGCACAGGGCTGCTCATCATTGAGAGAAACGATTGCTGGGAAGGGGAAGGGGACCCGCCAGAGACCATGTCGCCGTAGCCAGTGTCTTGAGAAACATGGTGCATGGGGTATCCCGTTGTCCTAGGAACCCTGCCTGGTTGGTCAGGGAAAGATTGGGGTGGAGGCAACATGCGGTTCGATTGTGGTACTGCAAAGCCTGTATTTTTCATTGCCGAAATAAGGGTACAGCTATCAGCAATGGGCCTTTCAGAAGCAAAAAGCTCTAAAGCATAGTAAATAACGGGCGCAATAGCCCACTGATGCTCTGGCCTCAGTTCACGAATGCGTGACGCAATGGTGGCACCCATTGTATCCCACTGATCCTCTGTGTCAACCCGCCGCAATAACGTCAGCGCCTCGTTTGCGGCATCTGCCTTGTTCTTCCGACGCGGACGAGCAGCAACGCTGCGGCTCGTCCGCTCGGAACTCACCTCCCGGCTACTGCATGCTCTGCTGCTAGGGCCAGCACTGCTGCTACGCGACACGTTTTGTTCCACCACTTCCGGTGTTACAGAAGTGCGGGACAAATCGGGCGTGCTCCGCTGGCTGTCTTCCAAGGTTGGGGTACCTTCTGTGATATCATCATCCCGTGACTCCTCTTCCTGCCCTTCTGTGTCGGCTGTAGCGGTTTCGACCGTGGGAGGGTCAGCCGTGATGTTCCCGCTGGATCTGTGGACGAAACAAGAGTACCGTTAGAGACATAGAACATCAAAATGCAACAACGGTGAAGCTGAGCTATAAAAGCTCGCCTAAAATACAGCACTTACGGACACAATGCTCGACTTGTTCTGAGGAAATGCAGTATTTCCTGGTTTGGACACTTTTTCTTAGACGGGGACATGCCGCTTTTTTCACACTCTTTCTCGTGTTTCTTGTAGCGGTCCCGAACTGACCTCCAGCGATTCTTGATGTCTTTAACTGCAATATAATAAAACATGGTTAAAAGCAGAATGTAAAAGTATGGAATCCACCGAATGCTGCAATAAACAGTGTGGTTAGATGCAGTACAGTTCAAAATACATGGAAGAAAGAAACACCAAAGCGTTACAACCAATACTGTTAACTTATGGATTTCACTTTGGGTGGCAGCTGTAGCGGAGTCCCAATCGGGATACATCCCAGTGCAGACCACATTCCAGGCGTCCGCCTTTATGTCGCGGTCACTGTAGCCCGGCTCGGCTGGGTCCCAAATCTCCGGCCTACTTTCAACCTGCAGGAAGGGGGGGGGGGTGGATGGAAAAAACAGTTGAATTGCATTCCGAGGGGGGTGGATATGGTTGTGTCAGCGGAGACTACACTCACCAAGGTTATCATCCTGGCGACGTTGATCCCCATTCGTTGATACCAGGCCATTTTCCGGAAAGTGGCTTGACGTTGCAAACGGAATGCACTGGGCGACTTCAGAAAATGTAGGTAGTCCTGTGAGCAATAAGAAACAGTTAACATTCATCATATACACATCTTGGCCCACTAGCGCACAATTGCAAGTCGCCAAAAATATCGCTTTACGATCACATCTACACAAAAGTGACAGGCCAAAGTGAGAACAACAATGTAAAAGGAAAAGTGGTAAGAAAAAATGTGGGTCGGCTATGCAAAAATTGGACTAAACGCGTGTCCTCGGCCGTGCAAAAAAATGCCATGCAACCGGGTGTGGGGGCCATACAATGGTGGAAATGACCGATGTTACACCGAGCATGACCCTTGGAAAGGTACACCATGCAACAGTTGAGTAAAGCAAGTGAGCTAACCAGCGAATACCGCGGGTGGCAATGGCCAAAAAAGACACGCAAAAGGGCGTAAAGCTGCGAAGAGAGAGCACAGGAAGGTGGAGTGGGTGGAGCTGGACGCGGGTTGCCTTCAATGCATAATGTGGTGAAGTAGTTACTTACCTTTTTTAGCAGAGGTTACCGATGCTGCTAGAGGTGATTGCGATGGCGGTGCTGAAAGTGCTGCTGCCGGTGGTGGTAGCTGTGGTGGGCCAGCTGCTCGCCCCGTTGGGGGTTGTAGTGCTGCTGTGGTGGACAGGCTGCTCGCCCCATTGGGGGTAGTAGTGCTGCTGTGGTGGACAGGCTGCTCGCCCCGTTGGGGGTTGTAGTGCTGCTGTGGTGGACAGGCTGCTCGCCCCGTTGGGGGTAGTAGTGCTGCTGTGGTGGACAGGCTGCTCGCCCCGTTGGGGGTAGTAGTGCTGCTGTGGTGGACAGGCTGCTCGCCCCGTTGGGGGTTGTAGTGCTGCTGTGGTGGACAGGCTGCTCGCCCCATTGGGGGTTGTAGTGCTGCTCTGGTGGACAGGCTGCTCGCCCCGTTGGGGGTTGTAGTGCTGCTGTGGTGGACAGGCTGCTCGCCCCGTTGGGGGTTGTAGTGCTGCTGTGGTGGACAGGCTGTTCGCCCCGTTAGGGGTTGTAGTGGTGCCTCCGCTGGGGCTAGTGGTGCCGCCGCTGCTTTTCCCGCCACTGGGCGTGGTCGCAATGGGGGTTGTAGTGAGGCTGTGGTGGACCCGCTGGGGGTAGTGGTGGACCCGCTGGGGGTAGTGGTGGGCCCGCTGGGGCTAGTGGTGCCTCCGCTGGGGCTAGTGGTGCCGCCGCTGCTTTTCCCGCCACTGGGCGTGGTCGCAATGGGGGTTGTAGTGAGGCTGTGGTGGGCCAGCTGGGGGTAGTGGTGGACCCGCTGGGGGTAGTGGTGGGCCCGCTGGGGGTAGTGGTGGGCCCGCTGGGGCTAGTGGTGGTGCCGCCGCTGCTGGCGGTGCTTTTCCCGCCACTGACGGGGTTGGGAGTTTCCCGCCTGTTGGCCAATATTTTCCCCTGGGCGTCAGTGAAGTGCCTACCGGTGGTGGTGATAGTGCTGCTGCCAATGGGTGTACTGGTGCCGCTGGGGAGGGTCTGGTGCCGCTCGGTGGGGTGCTGCCGGCGGAGCTCCTGCTCCCTGCTTCCTCTCTCCATGCAGTCCAGGCTGAAATGGCGCCAAGCATCTAAAATGGCCGCAGAACCACTTCCTGTTATTGCCCCTCCTTTCTCATGCGGACAAGCAGCTGCGGAACCGCTTTGAAAACCGTGACAAAATAAGCAATAGCGGTTTTCATTGCGGTTTTTGCTGCGTCCATGGGGCCCTATGGAAAAAAAACCGCTGCGGAAAAGTCGAAAGAATGGACATGCTGCATCTTTCAAAACCGCAACGCAGTTGCTTATCCGCACTGCGGCTCTGCGGTAAATTTTACGCACTGTGAGAACGAGATTTTTGCCAAACACATTGGCACTGCATTGCACTGCAACCGCGATGGAATGGCCGCAATGCGGATATGCAACGGCAAACCGCGGCAAAACCGCTGCTAATCCGCCCTGTGTGAACCCAGGCTAATAGTGTTATACTAGACTTTTACGGCTCTTAGGGCTCATTCGTGGTAGCATTTCCATTTCCATTTGATTGCTCTGTCATGGGAACAGCAAAACAGAAACAAAACGTTTCAAGTTCATACAAATGCATTGAAGTAGAAGGTCTTCAGTTTTAATCCATTTCTGTATTTTCTGTCTACATGTCATTTTTTTTACACGGAATCAAAAAAACAGACTGCTGTGCTTTTGTTTCCAGTTTTAGAAATAGAATACAGACAGTTCCTTATTTTATTGCATTGTACTTAATGGGAGGTGGATGGAACTTAAAGACAATCTGTTTTTTGGTGGTGTTGTCAGGTTGTGCTGCTGGGATCAGTTGTTCTACAGGGTTCCAGGATCACACCTTCTCAGGTTAGTGAATTTGGCTGGCTGGGTGTGGGGTTCTCCTGCTAACCAATCACTTCTGGTCTGTTTGCAGTTAAATATCTGCCCTCTGAAAGAGGAAGCTGGTTGTGAAACCTTTCACTCTATGGTTTGGTTTCCCTGGCGAGCAGTTATGTTTCCTTTGCAGCTTGCTGTAGGTTTGGTGTCTGGTTTTCTGGTCTGTGCAGCTTGCTGAGTGTTTGGTGCCTTTTTATCCTCTCACTCTAGGGTTGGTTGGTCTTGCATGCCTGTGCATGTGTTATTTGTTTGAACAGTGGCTGGTCCAGTGATTGTGCAGGTGGCCAGGTGGATAGCCCTGTGCATTTGGTATGAACAGTGTCATGTTCTGTATGTCTGTTCTGGTGGCTGGACTGAGGAGTGAACTGTCCTGTTATATGTGGTTGTTCTGTCTTGCATGCTAGCCCTAGTGTGTTGGTGTGCGATTTGTGTCTAGAGTGCCAGTCTTTCTGGTTCTGTGTCTTAACCCTTCAGGGATAGTCAGGACCAAGGTTCCAGTGCGGGCCGCCTTTATTGAGGCGATTGCCTTGCTTATTAGGTAGGGACCTGCATTCTCCCTGCAGCTTGGCGTCAGCTGCCTTGCTAGTGTCTCCCTTCCATCTCCACCTCCGTCACCAGCGATCGAAAAAGATCCCACTGAAACCAAAAAAGTGGGTCATCAATAGAACTTTCAACACCCCTGGAACATGTACAGCAACCAACCATGCATTTAGTGTTAAACACAACAACACCAAGTGCTGCAATAAATCCACCACTGGAGTGGAATAAGCAAACACCGAATTAATGGCTTGTACTACCCCCAGATTATCGCAAGAAAATTAAACCTACTTGTTATGAAACCACTCTTCCCAAACCACAAAACCCAGACCGACTTCATAGAATTGTAGAGTTGGAAGAGACCTCAAGGGTCATCGGGTCCAACTCCCTGCTCAGTGCAGGAATCACTAAATCATCATAGACAGATATTTGTCCAGCCTTTGTTTGAACACTTCCATTGAAGGAGAACTACCCACCTCTCATAGTAACCTGTTCCACTCATTGATCACCCTCACTGTCAGAAAGTTTTTTCTAATATCTAATTTGTGTCTCCTCCCTTTCAGTTTCATTCCATTGCTTCTAGTCTTTCCTTGTGCAAATGGGAATAGGGCTGATCCATCTGCACTGTAACAGCCCTTAAGATATTTGTAGACAGCTATTAAGTCTCCTCTCAGCCTACTTTTTTGCAAGCTAAACATTCCCAGATTCTTTAATCATTCCTCATAGGGCATGATTTGCAGACGGTTACCATCTTGGCAAATCTTCTTTGAACTTGCTCCAGTTTTTCTATGTCTTTTTTAAAATGGGGTGCCCAGAACTGGACACAGTATTCCAGATGAGGTCTGACTAAGAAAGAGTAGAGGAGGATAATTACCTCACGTGATCTAGACTCTATGCTTCTCTTAATATATCCCAGAATTGTGTTTACCTTTTTGGCTGCTGCATCACATTGTTGACTCATGTTCAGTTTATGATCTATTAGTATACCCAAGTCTTTTTCTCATGTACTTCCACCCACTTTCTAGGCCATGCTACCCGTGCTACCAGCTGAATCCATACAAAGCTCGCAATCGAAATTGAAATTATATTTATCAAGGACTGTAAGCCACACGTCAGCCTTTATTCCCCTTGTGAGCCGGATAAAATAATGTGCCAACTTAATCCACGCCTTAGCCTGTGCCATCTTTTGACAGAAAACTCAATCTATGGTCATAATGTGACAGGCAAAATTCAATTTCCCTAACAACAACTGCAAATTCAGAAGGGAGATTTAGTTAAACCCTCGTACCTTTGTAAGGTCTTGCCTTAATGATTTAAATTTTCTTCTGGCAACCTGCATCCATGCACACAGTATTAAAATCAATACCTAAAAACTCAGGCAAATAACCGGCCCTTCCATTTTTTTCAGGTGCCAATAGCACGCCAAAATGGTTTGCGACCCATTGCAGAGTGGCTAAAAGAGAACGACAAATGGAAAAAAATAGCAGGGCCATGGCACAAAAAGTCATGCAAATAATGTATAACCGACTGAACCCCCATTAAATCACAAATCACCCATTCCAGAAACAAACTAACAATTTCAAAATAGGCACAAGAAATCGAAAAGCCCATAGGCAAACCCCTATCAATAAAAAATGAACTGTCCCAATAACATCCCAACAATCGCATGCAGTCAGGATGAATAGGAAGCAAAAGCCGATTCAATATCGTTTTTTGCCAACAACGCCCCCACTTCATATGCATGTACCTATTTTACTGCCACATCAAATGACATATAAAACACTGAAAAAAGTTCTGGGTCTGCAACAACATTTATGGACGCCCCTTTTGGGTACAATAAATGGTGAATCAGCCAAAATTTAATTAGCTCTTTTTTTTGGCACAACCCCTAATGGGGAAACCCTAAGGTTAGATACAGGAGGGGTAGAAAAAATGCCTGCCATACGCCCCTACCTTATCTCCTTCTGTGATTTTTCTCTCAGCACTCCCTTATGCTGTAAGGCAGCTTTAAATTATTAACTAAAACAAGGACCTGATGCCCTGGAGAAGGGATCCAGACGACCCCCCAACTGTCACCTTATACGCCGGCAATACAGTGGAGCAAAGAATAAAAATCATTACTCACTTCTTCTGACGTTCTGCGGTGCTCCTGCAGGCTGTCGCTCCCTCCTGGTCCACGGCAGAGCATTGCTTTCTCTACGAAGGGCTTTAAATCCCCGCCTCCAATGATGTCATTGAATGGCTGTGATTGGCTGAAGGCACGCGTGTTTCTGGAGGCGGGGATTTCAAGCCCTGCGTCCAGAAAGCAATGCTCTGCCGGGGACCAGGAGGGAGCGACAGCCTGCAGGAGCACCGCAGAATGTCAGAAGTAGTGAGTAATGATTTTTATTCTTTGCTCCACTGTATTGCTGGCGTATAAGGTGACAGTTGGGGGGTCGTCTTATACGCCCGTAGCCTTATACGCCGGTATATATTTTTATTGTAACACATTTCTGGATGAATTGCAGGGAGGGGCTTATATATTTAAGCCCTTCCCGACAATTCATCCTGCGATCGCCGGCAGCCCATTGCTTTCAGTGGAACCTGCTGTATTGCTGGCTCCATTGAATTCAATGGGCAAACATCGTTCTTCTCTTCCACAGCTGTTACAGCTATGGCAGAGGAGAGCGATCTTTATGCTGACAGTGCGGGGGGGGGGGGGCACTCTTGCCACTATTGTGGCTTAATAGTGGGACCTGGGAACTTGAGATGCAGCCCAACATGTAGCCCCTCGCCTGCCCTATCTGTTGCTGTGTCGTTCCCATCACTTTCTTGAATTGCCCAGATTTTCACAAATGAAAACCTTAGCGAGCATCGGCGATATACAAAAATGCTCAGCTCGCCCATTGACTTCAATGGGGTTCGTTACTCGAAACGAACCCTCGAGCATTGCGAAAAGTTCGTCCCGAGTAACGAGCACCCGAGCATTTTGGTGCTCGCTCATCTCTAGTTTCTGTCTGTTGTTGGTGTAAATTGTGATGTGTTCAGTGTCTGTTGTAGGTGACCAGACATGGGATGTGAACAGTTACCTGTTCAGTGTGTATGTATTTCCCATGGCTGTTTCTGGTGTAAACAGCGATGTGTTTTATGTCTCTGTAGGTGACCAGTGATGAGGGGTGAACAGTTACCTGTTTAGGGTGTATTTTCCTTGTCTGCTGGTGCATGTGAATGGTATTCTGTCTCTTACTATCTAGGGCGAGCCAGGCCTCTAGGTTCCAGTGTGGAGCAATCCCTATTAGGATGAACGCCACCCATGTAGGCAGGACTCCTGTGGTTAAGTTGTCTTGTTAGAGCAGGGACTCACGAGACAATGAGAACCCTTGTCATGGGCTCGTGAGCTTAAGTAATCTTGGCCAAAATATGAACCAATACCTTGTACATACTTTAGCTATTACATCTGCTTATGCATGTTGGTATTCTAGGTAAGTGTTTTGGTGGTTGTTAATCATTGAATGTCTGCTCACAAGTCCCGTTTGCAATTCACTTTGTTATGGTGTTCTACATTTCTGCACGTTCCCCTATCTTGCTCTCTTCCTTCCAGATGCTATTTTGGCTGCTTCTGTGCATCTTGTTTTTTCCACAGCCTGCCCAAATGTGATAATACATGATACTTACCTGGGTGTACCCATAAATATTTAAAAGTTCTAATATGCACATTGATGTCCTGGATGACTGATCGCCAATTACACCCACCATTATTCCATTATTTAAACAAGAAAAATTGGGGATTATATTCCCTGGACCCGATAGGATCTGTAACACACGCTCCATGGCTTTATTTTCATTATTACAGGAATCAGTCACATGGTATCCGAGGGTCACATTGGGTAAAATATGTGGATTATTGTTAATCTCCTCAATAGCAAATATAAATGCCAGAACATACCGATAATAACGTGGTATTGGACTGCAAAGGAACATCAAAAGAAAATTAGAATTTCAATATCAGGTAGAGATATATAGAAACAAAAAGCAAAAAACACATGAAAGTATCGATATGCATGACTCTGGGAGTACAAATTTATGATGACGTCTCACACACTGAGATAGAGAATGAATCTGCCGCAGGATTTATGTCATTCTACTGTACATCACTTTAGGGATGTGCCCCTCAAACCTCATGAGGGTATTACAACCATAGAGTAGATTTCAATTAGTACTATAAAACTTACACTGTCCTTATCTAGGTGCTGCTCCAACTATTTACTTCAACAAGTCTTTTCTCTTCATTGTGATGGTTTTGATTTACATCAATGTCTTATTTACCAACGTCTTATTTATATACTACTAGCTTACCCGTCGCGCGTTGCTGCGAAGACAGACAGACATACATTCATTCGTTTTTATATATCTAGATAACAACCAATCACAGCGCAGCTTTCATGTTACCTCAGTGGTATAATATATAACAACCAATCACAGCGCAGCTTTCATGTTACCTTAGCAGTATAAAATATAACAACCAATCACAGCGCAGCTTTCATGTTACCTCAGCAGTAAGAGAAATAACAACCAATCACAGCGCAACTTTTATTCTGCCTCAGCAATATAAAAAATAGCAACCATTCACAGTGCAGCTTTCATGTTACCTCCGTGGTATTATATATAGCAACCAATCACAGCGCAGCTTTCATGTTACCTCAGTGGTATTATATATAGCAACCAATCACAGCGCAGCTTTCATGTTACCTCAGCAGTATAATATATTACAATGAATCGCAGCACAGCTTTCATGCAACCTCAGCAGTATAAGAAATTGCAACCAATCACAGCACAGCTTTCATTTTACCTCAGCATTCTCAATATCCAGCAATTGTCTTGCGAAACGTTCGGCGGATGCATCATTTTCTGGTTGAACACTCATCCCGTCACTCGTAATGCCTTTTGCTTTCGTGCTTGAGATGGAAATCAAACGATCTTTGTCTGGGGGGCATAACAGTCGACGATGCTCGCACGCGCGCCACCTATCGTAGGATAGTTGTACTATGCCTATAATCTTCCCAGGGGTGTACTCAACAACTTCCCAAAGTCTCATGGCAATTGGATGAATGGTGTACTAATGCATAAAGGACAGACAGACAGACATACATTCATTTATATATATCAGGAAGTGAGAGAATTAGATTCCGTACGTAAAATTTGGACGCTAATTCTTTTGCGCTTAGAATTGAATAATCGACTTGGGACCCATTTACTTTTCCTATTTATGACATAATCAATGCTCTTGCCAAATTTCAAGTTTCTATGTGAGAAAATTAGATTCCGTACGTAAAATTTGGACGCTAATTCTTTGGCGCATAGAATTGAATAATCGAGTTGGGACCCATTACCTTTTCCTATTTATGACATAATCAATGCTCGTGCCAAATTTCATGTTTCTACAACATCGGGAAGTGAGAGAATTAGTGGCAATAATGGAAATCGAACGATCTACGTGGGGGGGTCGTAACTGTCGACGACGCACGCATGCGCGCCATTTATCATAGCATAAATGTACTATGCCTATAATCTTCCCAGGAATGTACTCAACAACTTTCCAAAGTTTCATGGCGATCGGATGGATGATGTAGTAATGCATAAAGGACAGACAGACAGACAGACATTCATTTATATATATCAGGAAGTGAGAGAATTAGATTCTGTACGTAAAATTTGGACGCTAATTCTTTTGCGCTTAGAATTGAATAATCGACTTGGGACCCATTAACTTTTCCTATTTATGACATATTCAATGCCCGTGCCAAATTTCAAGTTTCTATGTGAGAAAATTACATTCCATACGTAAAATTTGGACGCTAATTCTTTGGCGCATAGAATTGAATAATCGAGTTGGGACACATTAGCTTTTCCTATTTATGACATATTCAATGCCCGTGCCAAATTTCAAGTTTCTATGTGAGAAAATTACTTTCCGTACGTAAAATTTGGACGCTAATTCTTTGGCGCATAGAATTGAATAATCGAGTTGGGACACATTAACTTTTCCTATTTATGACATATTCAATGCCCGTGCCAAATTTCAAGTTTCTATGTGAGAAAATTACTTTCCGTACGTAAAATTTGGACACTAATTCTTTTGCGCATAGAATTGAATAATCGAGTTGGGACCCATTAACTTTTCCTATTTATGACATAATCAATGCCGTGCCAAATTTCAAGTTTCTATGACTTTGGGAAGCGAGAACATTAGATTCTGTATGTAAAATTTGGACGCTAATTCTTTGGCGCATAAAATTGAATAATCGAGTTGGGACCCATTAGCTTTTCCTATTTATGACATAATCAATGCCCGTGCCAAATTTCAAGTTTCTATGACATTGGGAAGCGAGAAAATTAGATTCCGTACGTAAAATTTGGACGCTAATTCTTTGGCGCTTACAATTGAATAATCGAGTTGCGACAGATTAACTTTTCCTATTTATGATATAATCAATGCTCGTGCCAAATTTTAAGTTTCTATGACATCGCGAAGTGAGAGAATTAGTGGCAGTGATGGAAATCGAACGATCTACGTGGGGGGGGGGGGCGTAACTGTCGACGACGCACGCACGCGCGCCATTTATCATAGCATAATTCTACTATGCCTATAATCTTCCCAGGAGTGTAGTCAACAACTTCCCAAAGTATCATGGCGATCGGATGAATGGTGTAGTAGCGCATAAAGGATAAACAGACACACACACATACATTCAATTATATATATAGATAATGATTAATAACTTGAAAAGGGTTGTTGATCCAGGTATTATTCCGATTGCCAGACTTGAGTCTAGAAGGATTTTTCCCTTTAAATGGAAAAAATGTCTTCTACTTCATTGTATGGTTTTTGCCTTTCTCTAGATTAATATTGGGGGGTAATAGGTTGAACTGGATGGACATGTTTTTTTTTTTGGCCTTACATACTATGTTACCACATTAGTCCTTTGTCCTTGTATGTATAAATACGTGACTCTTCAGATTTCGTGTTTAACCCTGCCCGATGCAGAAACTTAACCCCTTAAAAAACAGCAGGTTTTTTTATACATGTGTTCCAAGAGATACAAATTTTTCTGTCGACAGAGCCATATGAGAGTTTGTTTATTGTGGTAAAAGTTGAATATTACAATGGCAGCATTTAACACACTATAAACTTTATTGAAAAACTGAAACATTTTAAAGTTGGTTGTATTGGGAAAAAATTCAATTTCTGAGAATGCAGAGGGGGCGTAAAAATGAAATGTTCACTTTATTCTGAGGGTCAGTATGATTAAAGCGATAGCAAACTTACTTTTTATTATGTTTTATTACTACTGTTAAAAGAAATATTTTTTTTCTAGCTTGCTTTTTGTTGCTATCTTATGAGCCACATAATATTTTTATTTTCTGTCAGTGAGGCCGTGTGAGGGCTTCTTGCAGTGCGTTTTTTTATACCATTATGGGGTACATGTAACTTGTTGATCACTAAAATCTTGGTATTACTTTTTTTTCCAACAATGTTTACTGTGTGAAATAAATAACATAGTTGAATAGTTTGCAATTTTACTGATGTCATGATACTATTTATGCTTTTTTTTTTTTTTACTGTTTTGCATTTTTTATGGGACGCCTGGGAAAGGGGAGTATTTTGAACTTTTACTATTTTTTAATTTTTTTAAAATGTAGAAAATGTTTTGCTCAAATTATTTATACTACTTTTTCTGAGATATCCAATCGTCTCATCACTAGAGATGAGCGAGCATACTCGTCCGAGCTTGATGCTCGTTCAAGTATTAGGGTGCTCGAGATGCTCGTTACTCGAGACGAGCACCACGCGGTACTCATCTCGATTAAACGAGCACTGACCATTGAATTCAATGGAACCGGCAATACAGCCGGCTCCATTGAAAGCAATGGGCTGCCGGCGATCACGGGATGAATTGTCGGGAAGGGCTTAAATATATAAGCCCTTCCCTGCAATTCATCCAGAAATGTGTAAAAATAAAAAAAAATATATACTCACCTTGTCCCGGCAGACGGAGTTCAGCGCGGCCGGCCTGCAGTGGGTGTGAAGGGGGTGTGAGTCAGACATGCCCCTGATTGGCTCAGCGCTGAGCCAATCAGAGGCAGATCTCACTCACACCCATTCATGAATTCATGAATGGGTGAGTGAGTGTTGCCTCTAATTGGCTCAGCGCAGCTCTCAGCTGAATGACAGCAGTTCAGCACCACAGTGCAGGGGACAGCAGGAGAAGACAAGGCTGTGCCCCGGCAGCTGAAGGGAGGTGAGAATCTATTTTTTTTGTTTTTTAAATCACTTTTAATTCATTTCCAGGGAATGGCTTATATGTAAAGTCCTTCCCTGAAAAAGAATTCAGGTGTGCCAGCGGACCAATGGCTTCAATGGAGTCGCCGGCAGCAGCAGCGGCTCCATTGAAGAGAATGCCTGCATTTTTATTCTTTTTTACACTAAAATCTTTCTTTTTCAGCTAAGGGCTTATATTTTTAAGACCTTCCCGAAAATTCATCCCGCGCTCGCCGGCAGCCCATTGCTTTCAATGGAGCCGGCTGTATTGCCGGCTCCATTGAATTCAATGGGCTAACAGCGTTCTTCTCTGCCACAGCTGTTACAGCTGTGGCAGAGGAGAACGATCGTTATGCTCACAGTGGGGGTGGGGTCTCACTCTTGCCACTATTGTGGCTTAATAGTGAGACCTCGGAGCCCGAAATACAGCCCTGCATGTTGCTCCTCGCCTGCCCTATCCATTTCTATGTTTTTTACATGACTTTGGTGATTTGCTAAGATTTTCACAAATGAAAACCTTAGCGGAGCACCAGTCATATACAAAAATGCTCGAGTCGCCCATTGACTTCAATGGGGTTCGTTACTCGAAACGAACTCTTAAGCATCACTGAAAGTTTGACTCGAGTAACGAGCACCCGAGCATTTTGGTGCTCGCTCATCTCTACTCATCACTTGTAAAAAAGAATGAAATGTTTCCATATTGCAGAATATTTGCTTCTGCTATCAGCCTATTCATCCTTGATTGCAGCAGTGCTTTATAGACCTGAGATCAATGGCAGGCCTAGGTAATATTTGCATGCAGCTTTGTGATGAGCCCCTAGAGTACATTTTACTGGTGAGCATTCCAGTCTGACACTGAGGATATGTAGGTTAGATTAAAGAGTGAAAATGATCTTTCTTGAAAAATATGTGAACATTTCTGACATGTTAAGCAACAATACTAAAATAAAGAGAATCCAAACAAATAATACTCGTCCAAATGCAGATATTAATAAATCACTGACTGCTTCATAATGCTTTTGCCAAACAAGAAATACGCAGGTGTCAGCGCATTTCGGCCTTGCAATCACTCTTGCTCTTATGTCCGTGTGAAACCATCTAAGAAGAATTCAAACAAACATTTTTTGTCCAAATGCAGATATTAATAAATCACTAACCGCAGAATAATGTTTTTGTCAGACAAAAAAAATGAGGAATATCCACTAAATATCAAGCCTGCTAACATGACAGCGCAGAGTATAAAAATAAAGGTATATACCTGGGAAACCACAAATTGCTGTATCTATCAGATTCAAAGAAATAAATGTGCTCTGAAGTGCATTTGAGCATACAGAGTGAGAAACGAACACATCTGACATGCGTTTTGCCAACTGTTTTGTCTGTCGTGGTCAATGTTAAGTGACAAAATCCAACATGCCCAATCCTGTATAGATGTACTTACTATATACAAGCTGTATCAATGAGGGTTTCTTGTGATCTTTCATAAGCATAATGGACAGTGAATATGCCTCCGAAAATGAAATCTCCAGCCTGGATATAATTTGTGCTTAATGAAGGATCTTTTTGAATAAAACAATTAGGCCCTGAGCTCAGCTTTTGGCATTGGGTTGGTGAGAAGACATTGGATATAACAATAATAAATATTAGCAGTGACAGCTCTACAGGTAAGTGATTGTTCATTGTAGGCTTCTTAATAGAAAAATTCAATAATAACAGACACATTTTTTGCAATGCAGCATCCTGAGTGTTGTATACAGAAGCAGGTCTCTGAATGAGCCGTCTTATATACTGTAGCTGGTGTATGTGAGAGATGGTAAGGGAGCATTATCGGTGTCATTTTATTTCTGATATTTCAAGGATATAAAATCATCTTCTGCTGTATACAGTCATGTGGGAATTCAAGCGAAATACAGAATCCAACTGAAGATTTGCAAATAACACTGGTCAACAAATTTTTACGAAAGCCATGTTACTGAACTAAAATGAGTAATTTCTTATCAATTTTTATGTGCTGAAGACAAATATGACAGTTAAAATGCACAATTCGCTCTATTTCTTTTGTAATATGCAATAATTGTTTACATCACAAAATGCATGCCAATAGTAATAGACCTGTAATTAATACCTGTAAAAAATCAACTCACAGACTATGTCTTAGATCTCTTTGCCTGTCTCTTGTCCAGCTGGTCGGAAGCATCTCTGTGGAGTGTCCAGCAGTAGTCAGCCAGCATGGTAATAGACCAATTTCCCTGGTATCCTTGTTCCATTGTTGTGATATATTGATGAAAATGGTCACCATGCTTATCACTAACCATACCACACTTGTCTGGAAAGAAATCCAGATGGGAATGAAGGAAGTGGATCTTTAGAGACATATTGCAGCCAAGTTTCTGATACTGCATCAGCATGTCTTGTAGTAGTTCCTTGTAGTTTTCTGCCCTAACATTCCCAAGAAAGTTTGTAGACACTAGGTCAAAAGCATTCCATGCTTGTTTCGCATCACCCTGCAGCAAGTTGTTGAGCTGATCAGAGGAGGGATTACATTTTGTGTATTCTCAGTACCACACCCATGGCCTAATTTCTATCCACACCAATTCTGACCACAAAAGTGTACGCAGCCACCATATGCCTCCATCCTCTTCAACTACAGTCACTTTGGATATAACCAGTCAGCATTCCACTCCATAGGGGTCCCAACAACTCTCTAAACTTACAGTGGTGTTCTCTCACTGTCAGCAGAAGACGTTATGTTGAGCTGAAAGCACTAGTACTGCTGCAAAGAGACATCCATTAAGGACAGAAGCGAGGGTCTCTTCTGCATCCTTAATTTGCTCACTCCCTTCTGGCCAAGATGCCATTTAAAGTACAGTGGTTGGCCATGCGTCAAAAGAAGCCCCTTTCTACCCTACTGCCAAATCATACACTATGGGACGACCCATCAATGGAGAATCGAGGAGCACACCCCTCCTTATCTTGATTAACTACCCCCAGAGACGCCTAAATTTCATCTTTAGAGAAGACAACCCTAATTTACGAGGCATCTCTATCTGGTGCATTTTACATCCTATAGTCCAGGGTGACTATTATGAAGCACTTTAAGGCACTTATTTCTGAAGCAAAGGATGTCTGAAAATCTGTAACTCTATAATCACAGCAGTGTGACAAGAACTCAAGTTAATGATGGATAAGTTGGACTTTTTGAAGGAGTCTCCTGATGGCCCCTGTTAGCGCAAAATTCGCTATTCGATATACTGTGCGTACCAAATTAAATAATATGTACAGGCCTGGAGAGCCTTTCAAAGACCACACGTCTCTACATCATGTGTCCTAAAAGAGTCTCTACTTTATTAAGCGCGGGTAAAACTTTCACCCCTGCCCATCTTGTCGTAATTGGAAAAATCCTTAATTAATTGAGATTCTCTACTCCTGCACCTCATGGCACAGATCTGTACTTTTGGCACCACATTGTGGAACCTCAACAGCCTGCTTGGCCAAGCCATAATCGGAGCAGAATCTCTGGCTAGCCCACATCTTTACTCCAAGCCCAAATTCCCTTGAGTCGATGTATGCCAACATGGCAAATGCAAGCACTCCATGTGCACCCCTCCCCCCACATAACAAAGGGAGACCTAACAATGGAGACTCTCTCACCACATGGACACTACTGTTTTTAACTATAACCTTCAGCTAACATTGCTTACATCAACTTTTCTTTTTACATTCTTTTAACAAGTTATGCTACACATTCTTTGTTCCCTATTAACCTGCACAGTCTGTTCACACCATTCACTACTACAGAGACAATATAAACCCCCATAGCTCACACCTTCTTACACTCAGGACATTACTTCACAGACAACATAAAAACCACACAGTATATCTACTTAATAGTTCTTTTGTAGAGATGAGCGAGCACCAAAATGCTCGGGTGCTCGTTACTCGGGACGAATTTATCGCGATGCTCGAGGGTTCGTTTCGAGTAACGAACCCCATTGAAGTCAATGGGCGACCCGAGCATTTTTGTATTTCGCCGATGCTCGCTAAGGTTTTCATGTGTGAAAATCGGGGCAATTCAAGAAAGTGATGGGAACGACACAGCAACGGATAGGGCAGGCGAGGGGCTACATGTTGGGCTGCATCTCAAGTTCACAGGTCCCACTATTAAGCCACAATACCAGCCTTCAGCTGCCCTCATGCCACGCCACCCTCATGTCTATTTATAAGTGCGTCTGCCACAGGAAAAGCAGGCACACACTGCAGAGGGTTGGCACGGATAGGCAGCGACCCTCTTTAAAAGAGGCGGGGCGATAGCCCACAATGCTGTACAGAAGCAATGAGAAATCCAATCCTGTGCCACCTCCATCTGGAGCTGCAGACGTGGGCATAGCAATGGGGAACCTATGTGCCACACACTATTCATTCTGTCAAGGTGTCTGCACGCCCCAGTCAGACCGCGTTTTTTTATAAATGGTCACAGGCAGGTACAACTCCGCAATGGGAATTCCGTGTGCACCCACAGCATGGGTGGCTCCCTGGAACCCACCCGCTGTACATAAATGTATCCCATTGCATTGCCCATCACAGCTGAGGTAGTAATGTCGTGCTTAATGCAGGTGGGCTTCGGCCCACACTGCATGCCCCAGTCAGACTGGGGTTCTTTAGAAGTGGACAGATGTAGGTTAAACTCCATGTGCACCTACAGCATGGGTGGGTGCCAGGAAGCCACCGGCGGTACATAAATATATCCCATTGCATTGCCCAACACAGCTGAGGTAGTAATGTCGTGCTTAATGCAGGTGGGCTTCGGCCCACACTGCATGCCCCAGTCTGACTGGGGTTCTTTACAAGTGGACAGATGTAGGTTAAACTCTGTGTGCACCTACAGCATGGGTGGCTCCCTGGAACCCACCGGCGGTACATAAATATATCCCATTGCAGTGCCCTACTCAGCAGAGCTAACGTCAGATACAATACAGGTGGGCTTCGGCCCACACTGCATGCCCCAGTCAGACTGGGGTTCTTTAGAAGTAGACAGATGTAGGTTAAACTCCGTGTGCACCTACAGCATGGGTGGGTGCCAGGAACCCACCGGTGGTACATAAATATATCCCATTGCAGTGCCCTACTCAGCAGAGCTAACGTCAGATACAATACAGGTGGGCTTTGGCCCACACTGCATGCCCCAGTCAGACTGGTAATATGTACCTTAACAGTAACCTCGTTGGTGGTAATGTGGTGGTGACTGCGGACCTAGTAGCGCGGTTTTATTTAGTTGGTTTTCGGAATGCGGCCAGGATTAAGTGGTCCGTGGCGGGGGGATGGTGGTGGTGCTCTCTTGTTGTGTCGTTAAAGGTGAAATTCTTGGACTGCCACCAGACGGACCAATGCAAAGGTATTTGCCAAGAATGTTTTCATTGTTGGAGGAGGAGGAGGATGTTTTGGAGGCACTATGTGTCCTCTCCACGTGTCCGTGGTTATATGCACCTTAACAGTAACAGCGTTGGTGGGAAATGGCCTCGCCGCCATCATGTCTTTGTGAAGCCTCTGTTTCCACACCCCAGTGACATACCATTAGCTGCGGTATAGGCAGAGCCCAGAATTATTAATCTTTGCAGCGGTAGTATTAGGGACAGGCCCCACTAACATATCACTAGCAGCAGTATAGGGGGAGCGCAGTCTTAGTTCCATTTCAGTAATAGTAGCACTCAAGACAAGCCCCAGTAACAATTCCCATTGCAGCAGTTTAGGGAGATAACAGTCTCTTTCACATTTCAGTAGCTGCAGTATAGACAAGGCCCCAGTTACATTTATGTAGCAAAAGTGGAGGCCAACCCCACACACCTTTCTGTACCATGAGTGCAGGCGAAGAACATAGAAATTACAATGATTACACTGTAGGTGAGGGCCCAAAAAAATTGGTGTAGCAACAGTACTAATGTACCTCAGAAAAAATTGGCCATGCCCAACCAAGATGGCAGGTGAAACCCATTAATCGCTTTAGTTAATGTGGCTTAAGTGGTAACTAGGCCTGGAGGCAGCCCAGTTTAACGAAAAATTGGTTCAAGTTAAAGTTTCATCGCTTGTAAGAGCATTGAAACGTATAAAAATTGTTTGGAAAAATTATATGAGTGAGCCTTGTGGCCCTAAGAAAAATTGCCCGTTCGGCGTGATTACGTGAGGTTTCAGGAGGAGGAGCAGGAGGAGGAGGAGGAATATTATACACAGATTGATGAAGCAGAAATGTCACCATTTTGGATGGTGATACAGAACGATGTTTCCATCCGCGTGTGCAGCCTACGTATTGCTTAGGTATCGCTGCTGTCCGCTGGTGGAGAAGAGAAGTGTGGGGAAATCCAGGCTTTGTTCATCTTGATGAGTGTAAGCCTGTCGGCACTGTCGGTTGACAGGCGTGTACGCTTATCTGTGATGATTCCCCCAGCCGCACTAAACACCCTCTCTGACAAGACGCTAGCCGCAGGACAAGCAAGCACCTCCAGGGCATACAGCGCGAGTTCAGGCCACGTGTCCAGCTTCGACACCCAGTAGTTGTAGGGGGCAGAGGCGTCACGGAGGACGGTCGTGCGATCGGCTACGTACTCCCTCACCATCCTTTTACAGTGCTCCCGCCGACTCAGCCTTGACTGGGGAGCGGTGACACAGTCTTGGTGGGGAGCCATAAAGCTGTCCAGGGCCTTAAAGAGTGTTTCACTGCCTGTGCTGAACATGCTGCTCGATCTCCGCACCTCCCCTGCTACCTGGCCCTCAGAACTGCGCCTTCTGCCACTAGCGCTGTCGGATGGGAATTTGACCATCAGCTTGTCCGCCAGGGTCCTGTGGTATAGCAACACTCTCGAACCCCTTTCCTCTTTGGGAATGAGAGTGGAAAGGTTCTCCTTATACCGTGGGTGGAGCAGTGTGTACACCCAGTAATCCGTAGTGGCCAGAATGCGTGCAACGCGAGGGTCACGAGAAAGGCATCCTAACATGAAGTCAGCCATGTGTGCCAGGGTACCTGTACGCAACACATGGCTGTCTTCACTAGGAAGATCACTTTCAGGATCCTCCTCCTCCTCCGCCTCCTCCTCCTCAGGCCATACACGCTGAAAGGATGACAGGCAAGCAGCATGGGTACCGTCAGCAGTGGGCCAAGCTGTCTCTTCCCCCTCCTCCTCATCCTCCTCATGCTCCTCCTCCTCCTCCTCAACACGCTGAGATATAGACAGGAGGGTGCTCTGACTATCCATCGACATACTGTCTTCCCCCGCCTCCGTTTCCGAGCGCAAAGCATTTGCCTTTATGCTTTGCAAGGAACTTCTCAAGAGGCATAGCAGAGGAATGGTGACGCTAATGATTGCAGCATCGCCGCTCACCACCTGGGTAGACTCCTCAAACTTTCCAAGGACCTGGCAGATGTCTGCCAACCAGGCCCACTCTTCTGAAAATAATTGAGGAGGCTGACTCCCACTGCGCCGCCGATGTTGGAGTTGGTATTCCACTATAGCTCTACGCTGCTCATAGAGCCTGGCCAACATGTGGAGCGTAGAGTTCCACCGTGTGGGCACGTCGCACAGCAGTCGGTGCACTGGCAGATTAAAGCGATGTTGCAGGGTGCGCAGGGTGGCAGCGTCCATGTGGGACTTGCGGAAATGTGCGCAGAGCCGGCGCACCTTTACGAGCAGGTCTGACAAGCGTGGGTAGCTTTTCAGAAAGCGCTGAACCACCAAATTAAAGACGTGGGCCAGGCATGGCACGTGCGTGAGGCTGCCGAGCTGCAGAGCCGCCACCAGGTTACGGCCGTTGTCACACACGACCATGCCCGGTTGGAGGCTCATCGGCGCAAGCCAACGGTCGGTCTGCTCTGTTAGACCCCGCAGCAGTTCGTGGGCCGTGTGCCTCTTATCTCCTAAGCTGAGTAGTTTCAGCACGGCCTGCTGACGCTTGCCCACCGCTGTGCTGCCACGCCGCGCGACACCGACTGCTGGCGACGTCCTGCTGCTGCTGACACATCTAGATTGCGAGGCAGAGGTTGAGGAGGAGGAGGAGGAGGAGGAGGAGGGGGGTGCTTTAGTGGAGGAAGCATACACCGCCGAAGATACCACCACCGAGCTGGGGCCCGCAATTCTGGGGGTGGGTAGGACGTGAGCGGTCTCAGGCTCTGACTCTGTCCCAGCCTCCACTAAATTCACCCAATGTGCCGTCAGGGAGATGTAGTGGCCCTGCCCGCCTGTGCTTGTCCACGTGTCTGTTGTTAAGTGGACCTTGGCACTAACCGCATTGGTGAGGGCGCGTACAATGTTGCGGGAGACGTGGTCGTGCAGGGCTGGGATGGCACATCGGGAAAAGTAGTGGCGACTGGGAACTGAGTAGCGCGGGGCCGCCGCCGCCATCATACTTTTGAAGGACTCCGTTTCCACAACCCTATACGGCAGCATCTCCAGGCTGATAAATTTGGCTATGTGGACGGTTAACGCTTGAGCGTGCGGGTGCGTGGCGGCGTACTTGCGCTTGCGCTCAAACACTTGCGCTAGCGACGGCTGGACGGTGCGGTGCGAGACATTGCTGGATGGGGCCGAGGACAGCGGAGGTGAGGGTGTGGGTGCAGGCCAGGAGACGGTAGTGCCTGTGTCGTGAGAGGGGGGTTGGACCTCAGTGGCAGGTTGGGGCACAGGGGGAGAGGCAGCGGTGCAAACCGGAGGCGGTGAACGGCCTTCGTCCCACCTTGTGGGGTGCTTGGCCATCATATGTCTGCGCATGCTGGTGGTGGTGAGGCTGTTGGTGGTGGCTCCCCGGCTGATCTTGGCGCGACAAAGACCACTGTTCGTCGGTCGTTAGGCGTCTCTGTGAAAAACTGCCAGACCTTAGAGCACCTCGGCCTCTGCAGGCTGGCATGGCGCGAGGGTGCGCTTTGGGAAACAGTTGGTGAATTATTCGGTCTGGCCCTGCCTCTACCCCTGGACACCGCACTGCCTCTTGCAACCTGCCCTGCTGCTGCCCTTGCTTCCCCCTCTGAAGACCTGTCCTGAGTAGGCGTTGCACACCAGGTGGGGTCAGTCACCTCATCGTCCTGCTGCTCTTCCTCCGAATCCTCTGTGCACTCCTCCCTCGCACTTACTGCCCTTACTACTACCTCACTGCAAGACAACTATGTCTCATCGTCATCGTCCTCCTCACCCACTGAAAGGTCTTGAGACAGTTGCCGGAAGTCCCCAGCCTCATCCCCCGGACCCCGGGAACTTTCCAATGGTTGGGCATCAGTGACGATAAACTCCTCTGGTGGGAGAGGAACCACTGCTGCCCAATCTGAGCAGGGGCCTGGGAGTCTTCCCGCTCCTGAGCATGTGTCATTGTAGTGGAGTGAGGAGGCTGGGAGGAAGGAGGAGCAGCAGCCAGAAGATTCGGATTTGCAGCAGTGGACGGCGCAGAACTGTGGGTGGATGATAGCTTGCTCGAAGCACTTTCTGCCATCCACGACAGGACCTGCTCACACTGCTCATTTTCTAATAAAGGTCTCCCGCGTGGACCCATTAATTGGGCGATGAATGTGGGGACGCCAGAAACGTGCCTCTCTCCTAATCGCGCAGCAGTCGGCTGCGATACACCTTGATCAGGAGCTCGGCCTGTGCCCACACCCTCACTTGGGCCTACGCGTCCTCGGCCACGTCCACATCCCGAAGGCCTACCCCTACCCCTCAGCATGCTGTATTACCAGTGATTTCCCAGCCAGGAAATAAATTGGCGCAAGCCTGCAGGCCAAATAGAATGTTTCCCTTTTTTTTTTAAAGGGAAGGCCCACTGACTATATTCAATCAGATAAGAAATGTGTTCCACAGAACTGCTGTGTTATATGAAGTGCAGCAGAGCGGTGATTTTTCCCAGGAAGGAAATAAATTGGCGCAAGCCTGCTGTTAAACGTAGATGGCTGCGTATGATTTCTTTACGTTCTCCACCCACCACACACGTACCCAGAACGCTGAGGACTGTCAGAGGCAGGCCAAATAGAATGTTTCCCTTTTTTTTTTTAAAGGGAAGGCCCACTGACTATATTCAATCAGATAAGATTAGAAATGTGTTCCACAGAACTGCAGTGTTATATGAAGTGCAGCAGAGCGGTGATTTTTCCCAGGCAGGAAATAAATTGGCGCAAGCCTGCTGTTAAACGTAGCTGGCTGCGTATGATTTCTTTACGTTCTCCACCCACCACACACGTACCCAGAACGCTGAGGACTGTCAGAGGCAGGCCAAATAGAATGTTTCCCTTTTTTTTTTAAAGGGAAGGCCCACTGACTATATTCAATCAGATAAGATTAGAAATGTGTTCCACAGAACTGCAGTGTTATATGAAGTGCAGCAGAGCGGTGATTTTTCCCAGGCAGGAAATAAATTGGCGCAAGCCTGCTGTTAAATGTAGCTGGCTGTGTATGATTTCTTTACGTTCTCCACCCACCACACACGTACCCAGAACGCTGAGGACTGTCAGAGGCAGGCCAAATAGAATGTTTCCCTTTTTTTTTTAAAGGGAAGGCCCACTGACTATATTCAATCAGATAAGATTAGAAATGTGTTCCACAGAACTGCAGTGTTATATGAAGTGCAGCAGAGCGGTGATTTTTCCCAGGCAGGAAATAGATTGGCGCAAGCCTGCTGTTAAACGTAGCTGGCTGCGTATGATTTCTTTACGTTCTCCACCCACCACACACGTACCCAGAACGCTGAGGACTGTCAGAGGCAGGCCAAATAGAATGTTTCCCTTTTTTTTTAAAGGGAAGGCCCACTGACTATATTCAATCAGATAAGATTAGAAATGTGTTCCACAGAACTGCAGTGTTATATGAAGTGCAGCAGAGCGGTGATTTTTCCCAGGCAGGAAATAAATTGGCGCAAGCCTGCTGTTAAACGTAGCTGGCTGCGTATGATTTCTTTACGTTCTCCACCCACCACACACGTACCCAGAACGCTGAGGACTGTCAGAGGCAGGCCAAATAGAATGTTTCCCTTTTTTTTTTAAAGGGAAGGCCCACTGACTATATTCAATCAGATAAGATTAGAAATGTGTTCCACAGAACTGCAGTGTTATATGAAGTGCAGCAGAGCGGTGATTTTTCCCAGGCAGGAAATAAATTGGCGCAAGCCTGCTGTTAAATGTAGCTGGCTGTGTATGATTTCTTTACGTTCTCCACCCACCACACACGTACCCAGAACGCTGAGGACTGTCAGAGGCAGGCCAAATAGAATGTTTCCCTTTTTTTTTTAAAGGGAAGGCCCACTGACTATATTCAATCAGATAAGATTAGAAATGTGTTCCACAGAACTGCAGTGTTATATGAAGTGCAGCAGAGCGGTGATTTTTCCCAGGCAGGAAATAGATTGGCGCAAGCCTGCTGTTAAACGTAGCTGGCTGCGTATGATTTCTTTACGTTCTCCACCCACCACACACGTACCCAGAACGCTGAGGACTGTCAGAGGCAGGCCAAATAGAATGTTTCCCTTTTTTTTTAAAGGGAAGGCCCACTGACTATATTCAATCAGATAAGATTAGAAATGTGTTCCACAGAACTGCAGTGTTATATGAAGTGCAGCAGAGCGGTGATTTTTCCCAGGCAGGAAATAAATTGGCGCAAGCCTGCTGTTAAACGTAGCTGGCTGCGTATGATTTCTTTACGTTCTCCACCCACCACACACGTACCCAGAACGCTGAGGACTGTCAGAGGCAGGCCAAATAGAATGTTTCCCTTTTTTTTTAAAGGGAAGGCCCACTGACTATATTCAATCAGATAAGATTAGAAATGTGTTCCACAGAACTGCAGTGTTATATGAAGTGCAGCAGAGCGGTGATTTTTCCCAGGCAGGAAATAGATTGGCGCAAGCCTGCTGTTAAACGTAGCTGGCTGCGTATGATTTCTTTACGTTCTCCACCCACCACACACGTACCCAGAACGCTGAGGACTGTCAGAGGCAGGCCAAATAGAATGTTTCCCTTTTTTTTTAAAGAAAAGGCCCACTGACTATATTCAATCAATAATATTTGTCTTCTGGCCCTGCCTACACAATTCTGTCCCTGTAGTATTACTGCAGGGCGCAATGCTCTGCACAGCCGATTTAAAAAAAAATAAAATATGCAACACTGCTAACAGCAGCCTGCACAGTACTGCACACGGTTAAATGTGGCCCTAAGAAGGACCGTTGGGGTTCTTGAAGCCTACACTCACTCCTAACACTCTCCCTGCCTAACCACCACTTCTGTCCCTGTAGTATTACTGCAGGGCGCAATGCTCTGCACAGCCGATTTTGAAAAAAAAAAAATTGTGCAACACTGCTAACAGCAGCCTCCACAGTACTGCACACGGATAGATGTGGCCCTAAGAAGGACCGTTGGGGTTCTTGAAGCCTACACTCACTCCTAACACTCTCCCTACAGCAGCTCCAACACAACAGCACTTTCCCTCAGCTAACTCACAACGCATCTGAGGCGAGCCGCGGGAGGGGCCGATTTTTATACTCGGGTGACATCTGATCTCGCCAGCCACTCACAGCAGGGGGTGGTATAGGGCTTGAACGTCACAGGGGGAAGTTGTAATGCCTTCCCTGTCTTTCAATTGGCCAGAAAAGCGCGCTAACGTCTCAGAGATGAAAGTGAAAGTAACCCGAACACCGCGTGGTGCTCGTTAAGAGTAACGAGCATCCCGAACACCCTAATATTCGCCCGAGCATCAAGCTCGGACGAGTACGTTCGCTCATCTCTATTCTTTTGATACAGACTTATCATATTTCAACTCACCCGGCCTGGGGCGGATCATAGCAGAGAGGGAGAGATGATACAGGTATAAGAATAGCTTATTACCTTGTTTGAGCTCATTATCTGTCCGTCTCTGCTTCGAAGTCCCCTTGTGTCCGGATAACGATGAAATATCTTCATATCTCTGTATCTTCATTATCTCAGCAGTGCCTCCAAATTTGTTAGCGCAAAATTCGCTATTCGATATACTGTGCGTTCCAAATTAAATAATATGTACAGGCCTGGAGAGCCTTTCAAAGACCACATGTCTCTACATCATGTGTCCCAAAAGAGTCTCTATTTTATTAAGCGCGGGTAAAACTTAAATAAGTTTCAACACAGGAAGTCAGGCAATTTAGCAGTTACAGTGAGCTGATGGGCCATTTCTCAGAGGGAGGTATTTGTGAAGTAGCTTGTGATGTCATCCATCTGGGAGGAACTTCGGTGAGCATGCTCAGTTCATTCTTGAATTTGGTCTCATGAGAAGAACATCCTGTTTCTCCTCTCTGCTTGACCAAGACAAAGACAAAGATATTCCTAGATAGGCTTTTGCCAGTTAGAACCGGTTTTACCAGTTCTTGAACACACACACTGCTCCTCCAATTCTTGTGGAGGTGGGGGGGGGGGGCGATGTTCCCTTCCCCCAAAGGATTAGACCATACACAGTATATTCACAGTTGACAACAGAAAATACATACAAAATGGTGAACATATAGGATATCTCCCACACACCTTACATTTTTTATGCGGCTAACATAAACAAGCGATTGTGCCTTTTTATACAGATACTAATTGGGCATCAGCGCTGAATCTTGTTAGTTAATGTTTCATGATAGCACTTGTCACTACAGTGGTCCATCAACGTAATATACCAATAGGATCTGGAATAATCATTGTATGTTGAAAATGTTGTATTATGAAACCATAACTCTTTGCAAAACTAGTAATAGGTTCCAGTGGACTGAAAATGCCCAAAATGCTAGCCAAAAGTAATACAAATTGAAAATGCTGGAGGGTGTAAATCCCTTTTTGTATGTGTGAGGAATGAGACTTCTTCATGGTCCTGTACAGCACAAAGTGCACGAGAAAAATAAATGGAGTCACCCTAACCTGGTGTCCAAAGCATCAGCTCATCTTGAAGTAAAGAACAGTACAGAACAAGTAGTACTATGCAGTACTGTAGAGAAGGGCTACTAGATGGCTAATCACTGCATGAGCTGCAGTAATACTGGTTTTTCATAAGTAATATACCCATGCTGACAGTCTGGACTTGCCAGTTAAAAAATGTTAACTAGGCTAGCTGGACCTTGGTATGTGAACATAATTTAAGCCTTCGACCTACAATAACAGAGCCAGTGGTGGCAATGTGTGTTTTCAGGCGTGATCTATACTCCATCTTGCAACATGTATAGAGTTAAGAACATTGAAGTAGGTTAACCACTTGTGGTCAAACTCACATCATGTGTATAGAAGGCCCAAATCATGACAAATTGGTGGCAGTGGTGGGATTTGCTGCCAGGCTCTTTGATAATTTATTGACAGTGGTGGGATCCGCTACACACACTAATTGTAAATAGAGATGAGCACACGTGCTAGAATAGGACAATTACTCGAACGAGCATCGCCTTTTTCAAGTAACTGCCTACTCGGGCAAAAAGATTCGGGGGCGACGGGAGTCGGGGAGTGGCAAGGTGGAGCCGGGGTTAGCAGGGGGGAACAGGGGGGAGCTCCCCCCCCCCCCACTCCCCGCGGCAACCCCACACTCACCCCCGGCGCCCCCCGAATCTTTTCGCCCGATTAGGCAGTTACTCGAAAAAAGTGATGCTCGATCGAGTAATTGCTCTAAACTAGCATGTTCGCTCATCTCTGATTGTAATCAAGAAATATATTTTTTTTATTATTCCCATCAGGTAAAAATGACATAATATGGCAGAAAGCAACAACCACAAAAACAAAAGGCGCTGACTTGGTTTCCCAATATGTTAACAATTAGAATATGAAAATGTCAACAGAAGCATGTATCTGAATAAATTAAAAGTTACACTAAATGATTAAAATCTTTTACGGCATATTGTCATCATACTGCTGTACCCTATTACAATACAAATCATATTGAATTTGCGGTGTTGCATAATTAAAATACTGATTCAAAGTATGGCCTGAATTTGGTGATACCAATTATGTGCAGCTTTTTATTTTTTATTTTTTTTATATCTAAAGCCTTGTAAATAAAAGAAAACGTTTTTAAAAATGTCTATAAAAATGTATAGATGCAGTAGCCTTCATCTATTCATTATTTTTCTGGAAAAAATAACCCATAAGTGACAATGAAAGAATAAATGTTTCCTGATTGATGAGGGGGGAAATAAGTATGGGGTGGAGAACATGAAGAGAAGCCCATATTGGGTAACAGGAAGGAAAATCTTAAATCTTTTATGCTGTCTGCTCATCCCCCAGCTGAAGATTTAGTAATATGACCCCCCAATGTATGTTTTGTACTTCTACTGACATGATTTAGCATTTTTTGTAACTTTTTTTTACATGTTAAGGCTACATTCATACGGGCGAGAATCTTGTGCGACTTTTGTGTGTTGAATGAAGATTTTTATGCATAGTTTGCTGCAGATTATGAGATACATTCACACCAAAATCTGCCAGAAATGCGGCACTTGCTTGTTTTTTGTCATTGAAACTTTTTAAAGGTATTTTCAATATCACATCTTTTGTTGAAACACTTCCCTTTTTTTGTAAAGGATACTACTGATGTTATTAAAAGAATACAGGATATTACCATTGAGGACCACTTCCTTTTGGTAAGCCTTGATGTGGAGGCATTATATTCATCTATTCCTCATGCTGTTGGTAAACGGGATGTGGAGCATATTCTAAATAGTGAGCCTCGTGTGGTGCAGTGAACACTATGTGCCACACGAGGCTCACTATCGCTCACGACCTGAAGGTTGCAAGTTCAATCCTCGCTTGGTTGAGGTAGCTGGCTCAAGGTCAACTCAGCCTTCCATCTTTCCAAGGTTGGTAAAATGAGTACCCAGCTCAGGTACCTTAAAGCACTGCGGAATAAGATGGCGCTATACAAATAACAAGATTTGTTTTTTTATTTTATTTTAAATACTAGAAGCATTGAACTTGCCAAACATAACTCCTTGATTAAACTAATTTTATCCTTGAACACAGAGTGTTCCATCAAATTAATGGTTTGGCGATGGTTACTTTCTGCGTGCCTGCATACACAAATCTAATTTTAAGTTGGTGGGAGGAGTCTGTTGTGTTTAGTGAATGCTATGAAAACTGGGCAGATGATAACCTACTATTAATTAGGTATTATGGGAAGGCTGTGCACAGAATGGCCTGCAGGGGACTGTGTACTGAAAGTGTGCAATCAGCGAGGACAGCAGTGCTGGTGTATTTGAAGGACCTAAAAACTCCAGACTTATTGAATTTCTTGCTGAAAGCTACATCAGAAAAACAAGCCAGAGAAGCAAGCCATAGCAGCGCTGCTGTTGAAAACCAGAGTCAGGCTCAGAGAGCTGGAGGTGCGCCCTCAGAGGAGAAGTAAAGCCTGCTGTCTGTAGGAGACCAGATTGTGGTACGGCCACGAGTCTCACAAGGAAGGACGGTGCCAGACTCCCAATAAATCTGTAAATATGGATGCCGCCATGTTTCTGAGCACGTCTAGCGCATAGGATTAGGGGAGTCTTTGATCCTAATGTTTTGTCTCCTATTTTCTTGATCTTCTATCAGGACCAACACTCTGTCAATTTGGTCTCTTTGTCTTATCATATGGTCTGATAAATGTTTTGTTTGAGTGACAATATCCGAATATGTATTCTCCAAATCCTCCACCCTTGCCAATATGCTGAATTTCCGTTTTTATCTCATTGAGCTCTGAAAGGACAGGCTGTATAACTTGTGTCAGAGCCTTTTTCAGGAATTATTTAGATATGTTTGCTCTCTGGGTATTGCTTTGCTTCACCTCGTTGACATTCTCTATGTCTGAGGAAAATAAATAAAGTCTTGGCAGCATCCATAGTGGTAAAATTAAGTCTTCTTTATTTCTCCATAAAAGTACAGTAACTAGCAACGTTTCGACCATTTACAGAAAGAAATACGGTCTTTGTCAAGCTCAATTAACTGTGATAAAACTCACATTTAAATATACAACAGAAAAACAAAGCACAGGTACAATACATCACCTAATTAATCAAGTGAATTAACCCCTTCATGTCTTCTTGATGCCAAGTCACCAATCTCAGTTGAATATCTACTAATTTATTATTCACCAGGTAGGTCATGGTTAACAGAAGTTAATAGAGGGCATGTCAGCCAATCAATCTTACCTACATCCCACACTGACTAATGGACTCAATGAGCCCTTGTGACCCCTGTTAGGGATATTCCAGGGACCCCTATGATATGTTGCCAGGCTCCCAATTAATAGTGAATGTATCAGTCCTGGAGAATTCAAATCGAAAACACAAACATTCAGGTTCTGTATTCCAAAAGAATTTTGCCATGTATTCTACAACCTTAGAGTTTTATGGAGAGAGAAAAAGAGTAGCTTTTTGCCAAAGCTTAGAAAATGTTTCTCACAGATAGCAAGTATAGTCATGAGAAATAGATATTCAATTGAAAAACAGAAAAACAATACATTTTCTCAGTAAACCTAAGACATAGCAATTAGATATGTTTCATTAGAATCGCTGCACTAGTGATGCTGGCTGCATGCTCAGAAAATTCATATCTCAATTTTTAAAAGAGAATTAGGCTAAAGATGCTGACAGGAGACAATATTTCAGTTTGCAAAGAGAATTAAGCTAAAGCTTATAAGAAGGCTGACTGGGGACAAGATGGACAGTTAAAACCAGGATCTTAACATTTCCTCCATTTTAAAACAGTTCATCTGAAGATTCTTGGTGACGTTGCATTAAAGATACATTCAAGGGTTCTACTCAACCCCTGCTGGGCTTGTCCTTTTACTTTTCTTCTGTTTTTCTGCCAGATTCCCACCATCACAGACTCTTCTGTGCCTGTTTTATGTACAGGTAGGCATCCTGAAGTCTCCTTGCTTTCCTCCGTACTTAGAAAAAGGTCCAGATGTTTATCAGACATAAGATGGAAGCAGAATAGACAAACAGTATTACTATCAAGCTTATTATTACTAACAGTATACAAGAAAACTAAATTACCACAGGGTAAAATAACAGATTGCATCATTTTTACTTCTATTTATCACATGGTTAGGCAAAGGGTTTCATCGAGACTATTCCTGGCATGCCCAAAATATGCCATACATAGAGATATTAGAGAAGGTATACATTGTATGCAGCAACACAACAATATACAAATGACCACCACCCCACATACTCTGCCGATCAACCGCCGAAGCCAAGAGAGGCTGAACTAGTATCCAAACAACCAATCAAACCAACCCTGATCCTTATCTTGTTTTATTGATTGCACTATGCTTTGTATCCCATGTATCTTTTTATGTATGGATTCTGCATTGTTAGTCAAATTAAAAAAGCTCATTCCCCCAAACTCCTCACACTGGTGATTTAAGGCCAGCAGCATTTAGTCAATTGTGGCCCTATTCTGTAGGGTAGCTTTACGCACCCCTTGTACATCCAAAAGCAACAAGTCGAGGGCTTGAGGGGTACTATTCAGAGCCTTGGCCATGTCACATGCTATGCAATTTATTTTTTATTATAAATTCTTTATTTTTATTTTCAAAACATTTTCAATTAAACATAGATGCGTTTCTGAAAACTGATGCCAATATTTGTTAGTAGCAAAACAGAATCTAATCCTAACGTTAATTCCGTTAAATAATAAGGATTCTTTGTTCTTCTGGATGGCTTCATTTGCTACTAGGTCTTATAAACATCTTGGCGATATAGGGCTGTCCGTTTTTTAGGTGATGTGCCGGTTTCTCAGGGCCTATGGCCTATCTCCAGCAGCTGCGTTCTCGGTTTCTTATTGTTAACAAGCTTAACATTTATAACCGCAAACATGTTCAACATTTATACTTTAACTACATGGAAAAGGAAGAACAATAGGTTTCAGACACGAGGGGGGGGGGGTGTTCTGTGACCTTTATCTGCTGGTGTTTAGAAGCATCCGATATTCCGCTGATCTTTGGAATTCCAGCCAGTGGTACCATGTCTTCATAAACTTTTCTTGGGTTCCTCTGAGTGTCGCCATAAGGTCCTCCATCTCCATCAACCCCTGTACTGTGTTGAGCCACTGCAGCACCGTAGGAGGGGAGGATTGCCGCCAGAGTCTCGGGATACAAGACCTCGCTGCCCCGACCAAGTGTCGTGTTACTGATTTCTTGTATACCAAGAGAGGGACCGTGTTGTGGTGTAGAAGGAAGAAGGCTGGAGATTTAGGAATTGGATATTGTGTGAATTTAGAAGTGATCCTACAAACCTCTGCCCAGAAGCCCGCCAGCATCGGACAGTCCCAAAAGACGTGTAGGAAAGTTCCCTGTTCAGATCCGCATCTCCAGTAGAGAGGCAAGACCGATGGGTATATCTTGTGTAAGTGGGAGGGCACCCTGTACCAGCGTGAGAGTAGTTTGTAACCGGATTCTTGTATCCAACTAGAGATCGATGTGGAGTGTGCCAGAGTGAAAATTTTCTCTCTTTCCGGAGGGGAGAGACTGATTCCCAGGTCCTCTTCCCATCTCTGCATGAAGTTTGGGGTTTGTGGCCTGGAGTTGTAGTTGAGGATATAGGCGTGACAGTGTGTGCCTGCAGGGTCCTTCTAAGCTGCAGATTGATTCAAATTGTGTTTTTGTATGGGAAAATGTGCTGGGGTGATGGAGAGACCTGAGAAAGTGCCTTAGTTGTACTGTCTCCCAGAATGGGATTGGGGCGGGCTCTGTTAGTCTAGCTAGGGTGTCCATCGATAACCACTGTCCTTCTATTAGGAAGTGATATGCTCTATACTTATCCCTCTGAAAGCATATGCGAAAGGCCCTACTCTCTGTGCCCGGTGGAAATGCTGGGTTCCCTAGGATCGGAAACATTGGGGAAGGCTTGGGAGCAATGTCTGATCTAGCGAGTACTTTGGATGCTATTGTCAGAGTGGGTCCAATGGTGGGGTGCTGCGCTAGGTCTGGCATGTTTTGTCTCTGAATCCAGGGGAGTACTTGTAGTGGTATGGAAGTGGCTGCCTGTTCTGTGGTTACCCATTGTTTGAGGGAGCTATGTCTGTGCCAGTCAACTATGCGTGTCAGGTGGACTGCTTGATGGTATCGTGGGAAGCTCAGGAGGCCCAATCCCCCTTCTGTTTCGGTCTCGTCAGGGTGTTACGTACTACGTGTTGGTTTGTCCGCCCATACGAATTTGGTCATCAGAGAGAGCAGATGTTGAAAGAATTGTCTAGGGACATGGATCGGGAGTGCTTGGAGCATGTAGAGAACTCTGGGTAGGATATTCATTTTGAATATCGCACATCTCCCGAACCACGAGAGGAGACCCTTTGTCCACGAGTTCAAGTCTGTCCTGATTTTACTCAGTAGTGAGGGGTAGTTGGCTGCATATAGGTCATTAGGGTCCGATGTGAGATTGGTGCCCAGGTATTGAATGTGGTGTCCCGCCCAAGCGAAGGGAATGAGTTTTTTAGTTCATCCACCAGAAGCGGGGGGAGGGATGTATTGAGGGCTGCCGTTTGATCTCGACTAGCAGATTAGATAGTGAGATTCTTGGGTTAGTAATAAAGAACAGCAGGTCATCTGCGTATGCTGCAATTTTGTGTTCTGAGTTGCCTAGATTAATCCCTGACACGTTCGGATTGTTTCGTATGTGATCGAGCAGGGGTTCTAAGCAGAGGATGAAGATTAGCAGAGATAGTGGACACCCTTGTCTTGTGCCGTTCGATATGTTAAAGGGAGATGAGATTTGCCCATCTACACTGACCGAGGCCGTGGGAAACGAGTAGAGGCTAGTGAGCCATTGCAGCATTTTAGGGCCTATTCCTAAGTGTGACATAGTGGCAAACAGGAAGTCCCATCCCACTCTGTCGATCGCTTTATCTGCGTCCGTAGAGAGCAGGCAGGAGGGAAGGGCTAGTTTCTTGGCCTAATAAATCAGGTTTATGGCTTTTGTGGTGTTATCCCTTGCCTCTCTGAGTGGAACAAATCCGACCTGGTCCCCGTGGATTGTATTCTGCAGCAGGGGGGAGACGCCGTTTGCCAGTATTTAAGCGAATAGCTTCAGATCTACGTTTAGCAAAGAAATAGGGCGATAGCTTTGGCATTGTGAGGGGTCCTTCCCTTCCTTCGGGATTACGGTTATGTGGGCATTGAGGGTGTCTCTTGGTATTTCTTTTCCCGTGCTAAGGGAGTTGAAGGCACTTAGGAAATGGACAGGGTCTCTGCATATTTTTTATAGTATGCAAGAGTAAACCCGCCTGGGCCCAGTGATTTTCCTGATTTAGAGTCCGCTATGGCAGCTGCCAGTTCGATCTGCATGATTGGGGCCTCTAATGCCTCTACTGCCTCTGGTGGGAACCTAGGGAGGTTGGATTGTTGTATGTATTCCTTTATTTTAGCTATGTGGTTTGGCTTATCTTGTTGTCTTGCTGTGGGGGGCAGGTTATAGAGAGCTTGGTAATATTCACGGAACGCCTCTGTAATCTGTTGAGGTAGGTGTCGGGTCTGACCGGGGGAGGAGGTAATGTGGGGGACATATGTTTTAGCTCTGGTTGTCCTGAGGGCTCGTGCTAGAGTACGGCTAGGTTTATTGCCGAACTCGTAAAAGTGGCGTTTGCATTTTGTTAGGGATCCCTTTGCCTGTGCCAAGCATATTGTGCGTACTTGGTTTCTTAACTGTGTCAGTTCAGCTCCTAGGGTGCTGTCTTGGTTGAATTTGTGTCGGATTTCTAATGTCTGGATTTGATTTAGTAGTCCGTGTAGCAGCGCACACCTTTCTTTTTTGATGCGGGACCCTAGCCCTATGCAGATTCCTTGTATAACACATTTGTGGGCTTCCCAGATTGCCGTGGGGTCGGCCTCTGGTGTGTGATTGTTCCTGAAGTATTCATCTAGGGCTCTTTGGATGTCCCTAGATGTCTCCGGGCTTTGGATAAGGGACTCGTTAAGGCGCCAATGCCAATGTCTGTCAAAAATAGTTGGAAGTGAGAGTGAGAGGGTGATGAGGGCATGGTCCGAAATTGTGATACTGTCTATATCCGTTGAGGTCAGTAGCGGAAGGGATGAATGATGTAAGAGGAAGTAGTCTATTCTAGAATAGGTGTCATGGGGTGGAGAATAATGTATATAGTCTTTGACCTCGGGATGAAAGACCCTCCAGGCATCTATTAGTTGATGTTTATGGAGTGTTTTCTTGACTCTGCGATGTGCTGCTGCTGTGATGTTACTTGTTCCTTTAGAAGTGTCTATGCGAGGGTCCAGTGACATGTTAAAGTCCCCTCCTAGTATCAGGGTGCCCTCTTTGAACTCCTCCAAGTCCTTCAGGGCTCTTTCGAGAAAGGTCCCCTGGTTGGAGTTGGGGAGGTACATGGTGGCTCAGGTGACTAGGGTGCTGGCGAGCTTACCTTTGACGAAAAGGCATCTTCCTTCTGAGTCGTATCTCGTAGCTGAGTGCTCCCAAGGTATTGAGCTGGCAATCAGGATCGATACCCCTTTAGTCTTGGCTTCCGGGTTCGTGCCATGGTAAGTGTGGGGGAACCTGGCATCCGAGAATCCGGGGGCCGCTCTTGTGCAGAAATGGGTTTCCTGTATAATGGCCACCCGGGCTCATTTCTTCCAGAGGAGACGGAGGATGGAGGCCCTTTTTCAGGGACATTAAGGCCCTGTGCATTAAGAGAAACAACGATGAGGTTTGACAGATCTGAGGGCATTTTAGGAGGGGGGGGGTTGGATTTGTTAACACCGAGCTTTTTCCAGTGGTGGAGTCGGATGAAGAATTGGGAAGGAAAAGAAGGGAGGGGGAGACTGAGAAACAAAGGATTATGTTCACAATGGGGTAGACAAAACTCTGGGTCCTAGAGCAGAGGGGTATAGGCAAGCCCTGGTTTCAAATCTGGGGCTTGGTTTCTCTGCGTTGAAGTTCCGGATTAATAACCGTCAGGTCCAAGTCCAGTATTGCCTCTGGTCCTCCTCGCCGTGACTTGCACGTCATGGTCTCGGGGGTTAAGTTGGTCTGGTGTGAGGAGAGGCAATGGGTTAACTTTGGGTCTCCAGGTGGGACAATGTGAGAGTCCGTCCTGTATGTGATGGGGCTCTGTTAGCGAAAGGGCCAGAACAATAATTCCTGTGTCAAGGTCTCGAAGGGAGAATAAGATTAGTCTCGGATGTGTCCTGGGGTTTGTAGAAAGCACTGATGCATTGGTCATATCTAGATTCTGTAGTGTTTCATGGTTTAGTCTGCTGTGTGGGATTGTCTTCCGGGGGCAGGGTTCAGTCTGGAACCAGGATCTGTGGTAGGCCCAGAAAGTTGAATGCCCCTTCTAGGTCCGACGAGGTCCGAACTGTGAATAGGCGGCCTCGTTTTTGGAGGATCAAGTGGAAGGGGTCACCTCATCTGTAGGTCGCTTCTGCTTTCCGTGCTGCGTCTAATAGAGAGCGGATCATTCTCCGGCTGTTGAGGGTCAGTCTTGACACATCTGGAAGTATGGTTATTTCTGCACTGTTATATTTGATCGGGCCATGTTCCCACGCCATTCGCTGAATTTCTTCTGTCTGTAGAAGTGTACTCGGCAGATCACGTCTAGTGGAAGGTTTGGGTTTCGGGTTCTTCCACCTTGCAGTCGGTGGACTGTCCATCTCAATGGCCTTATTGTCGGGGCGTTGCAGCAGTTTGCTGAAGATGGTGGTCACGTGATCTCTATGCAATTTATTACTCGTCCATTGTGTATTGCCAAGGACCATAGTCCTACTAAGGAGGCTCCTAGGGATATTACTTCAGAGTTACTGAGAAGGGTTGGGGATCCCTTGCAATTCTCATCCAACCCCTTTTATCTCCCTATTTCTTTGTAGTGGTTCTGGTATCTGATACATGAATATGATTAGACGGGATAGAGTACATGGTCTTCCTGTGATATTTGCAGGAATGTAAGTGTAAGTGATGTTCCCACAAGAAAAAACTCAGCCTGTTGGTAACTTAACATGTCTAATGTGACTAGGACTTTTTACAGTGTTGTTACAACTCATACTGTTATCATGGACTGGCATTTTGTCTGGTTACACAGAATATTTGAGTCATTTGTCGGTTTTGTCTGATTGAGAGTTATCTGGGCACATTTCCCTGTTTCAGATTTATTACAGGTAAAATGGTAGCAGGCTGCTGCTTCTGCCACCTGTCTGACTTGAAACTTGGTCATGTTTGCCCATCGGGTGTGTTCTACTTGTTGGCACCCTGGACAGTATTCGAAGATATTTACAAAATGATGTATGTCATTGTCCTCTACCTCGGTGTCATTATGAATTACTGAGAATACACTTTTTAGTACTAAAGTTGAGGTAGGTACTGTCAACAGGCAGGTACGCAGTATGTCATCACCGCTCTTAAGGTTGGCCATACACATATTAGTAATATTTAATACACCAGGTATTCCCACCTGTTGGCATGCCCTTCTGCCAATTGCACCAACCTCTTTACATGCCTTAGCTGCTCTATTTCCTTAGCTGGTGGGAAGCAAAAGAGGAAAAATGCAAAGACCATGACAGTTATATCGCAAGCCATGAGGGATACAAGCCTTATTGCCCATGGGGTTTGGTTGTCTTTTTGCAGTGTGAGGGGTGGATGCAATTTGGTTTTCCCTCCAACTTGACTGAAGTGCTTGTGATCAGTAGAACCTGGTAGGGACCAGCAAATCTGGATTCCAGCACTCTCCTCACATTTCTTCAGATGATAACCCAATCTCTGGGCTGCAGGTCATGTGTACCTTCAAAAGAATTAGGATATGGAATAGAAGAGAATACTTGGTTATGCATTACTTTCAGGCATTTGCTTAGACTGTACATACTAAGTCAGTTTCCCAAAGTGTGCCTGCAGTTGTTGAGGAAAATATAGGTCCAGTCTTGGCACATTGCCAAACAAAATTTCATAGGGAGACAATCCTGTCTTCCTAATAGGTATCTACCTAACTGAGAAAAGGGCTAATGGAAGGCACTCAGTCCAAGGTTTGCCCATTTACCTCATTGCCTTTTGTATTTTAATTTCAGGGTACAGTTAATCCTTTCTACTTTCCCACTACTCTGTGGATGGTAGGGTGTGTGAAAGGCCTGGGATATACCCAGAGCAGACATGATGTGCTGCATTATTTAACATCTGAAGTGTGTACCTCTGTCTGACTCAATCACTTCCGGTACCACGTACCTGCAGATTACCTCATTCAGGAGCTTTGCGGCTATTTGAAAGGATGCCTTGGTAATAGGGTAGGCCTCAACCCAACCTGAGAAGACATCAACAACAACAACAAGCACATATTCATACTTCCCAACAGGTAGGAGCTGAATGTAGTCAATTTGCAATCTCTGAGATGGGTAGAGTGGCCTAGGCAAGTGTTTTTGTGGCACCTTTACTTCTGTCCTGGGTTGCTTACGGCACAGATCATGCAAGATTGGACAAATGATGCAGCAGCTACAGATAATCCAGGGGCCACCCATCCTTTCTCAAGCGTCAACATTATTGTTGCTTTCAACTGGAGCATCTTTCTGTGCATCTGCTGGGCCATCATGGGGTACAGGGACCATGGTAGGCAAGTTCTGTTGACTGTTCGCCATATGCCATCCTGTTTTGCTGATCCCATTTTAGTCCATTTATCTTTTTTTTCCTTGCTGGCTTGTTACTGTAAAGTCCTTAGTATATCATTGTCCAAATTTTTATCAATGTCCAAATTTTTGTCTTGGACATGTGCTGTCAGTATCTTCTTTTCTTCTTTCTACCTTGAGGCTTGAGGGCCACTGTCTTTGCTGTACTGTCAGTGAGAGTGTTGCCTCTTGCTACTCTGGTGTCAGTTCTGGACTGTGCTTTTACCTAAAGGGCTGCTACTTTTTCAGGTTGGAGTAGGGCCTCCATAAGACTCTGCACTGCTGCACCATTTTTGTCCAACTCAGGTAAGAAACTTTCTGGCCTTCCATATTGGGCTGTAATCAGAAGCTATGCCAAATGCATACCAGGAATCAGTGTAAATGTTTGCCGTCTTACCTTCTGCCACTCTATACATTTCAGAGAGGGCCTTACGTTCTTGTGCTGAGACATGCGAAGGCAGAGCTTCTGCTTTTAGGACATCATGTTGTGTAACCACTGCATATCTGGTATGGAATCGTCCATCCTCACCCTGGTACCTGGAACCATATACAAAAAGCTCAAAATATGCATTGGCAAGAAGGGTTGCATCAATGCCAGACAATCATGCTGATGTTCTACTTTAAATAGATCATAATCTTGTTGCAAAGAATTTAAAAATAACTGATCTGCAATACCTAGATCTTCCCCTCCCACATTTGAAACAGGGTACTCGATTGGAAGAAAAGTAGCTGGGTTCAGAGTAGTGCACCGCTGAAAACAGATATTAGGAGGCATGAGAAGGGCACATTGTAGCTGGATTTGACATGCCAAGGACAAATACTTAGGTTAAACTTGTATGACTATGCTCAAGATGTTATGAGGGGTGAGGGCCACTAGGGGGTAGTCCAAAACCATCTCAAAGGATTTGTTAACCATTGCTAGTACTGCTGCCACTGCACAGACACATGAGGGAGTTCCTCGAGCCACTGGATCCAATCGCATAGAGTAGTATCCAAGTGGTCATGGTTGCCCTCCGTGTTTCTGTGTCAGCACTGCTGTTGTGTGACCAGAAAGTTCAGTGCGGTAGAGGGTGAAGGGTAAGGTGTAGTTAGGAATTGCCAAGGCTGGGGAGCTGTGGATAGAGAGTTTTAAAATCTAAAAGTTGTCAATTGCCTCAGAGGTCAGAGACAAAGTGGTAGAGAGGCAGTCGAAGAGTGGTTGCATGAGAGATGAAGCAGAGCAGATCCATGGATGACAGTATGAGGCAAGACCAAGAAGGTGCAGAGTTTGGACAACAGCCTTCCATCCCTCTGTTAAGTGCCTAGTTCGTTGAGTCAGGCAATGACTGAAGAAAACAACTTTTGCTTTGCAGAACTGAAGATTTTCCTTTGAAGCTTTGCAGTCATTTTCTGCAAGGAAAATCAACAGTGAAAGTGTGGCCTGTTGGTAGGCTTCCAAGTCAGGCGCACATACCAAAAGATCATCCCAGGTGGGAGGGGTCAACCTTGCAATACTGACTGGAGTGCCTGCGTGTACATTGTTGGTGAATTTTGAACTCACTGTGGGAGAACCGTCCATGCATACTGTTTACCTTTAAAGGTGAAGGCAAAAAGGTACTAGCAGTCTGGGTGGAGGGGCACACTGAAATAGGCATTTGTGAGATCCAACACTGTGAAGTATATGGCAGTAGGTGATACCTGTGTTAGAAGGTGTGGGGCTTGGGCACTAAAGGAGTGTCCAAAACCGTAACCTTGTTCACCTCTGGACCATGTGGTAGGTGTCTAGCTTACCTTTTTGTGTCTTTTTCTTGACCGGAAAAAGAGTTTTTATGCTGGAGAGCGTGTCTCACGCAAAGCCCTCATTTGAACCAAGTCTCCAACTTGTCCCCAAATTGCATCTTCTTATGGGAAACTAAGGGGATACGATTTGACCCAGGGGGTGTTTATCCTGGTTTCAGATATACCATCAAAAGGGGTACATTCAATTTCCCTATGTCTGTCTTGGAGCTGGCCCACAATTTGTCAGGAACCGCGGAAAGCTGAGTTTCTTCAGTGGCAAACACATGACTCAGATCCACCAAGAGAGCAGTTAGTTTGCAAAAGTTAGTTTGAGGTCCCAACTTGTATCAATCCATCTGGTGAGAATTTGATGGATGCGGATAGAGCTTGCAAGATGTCAGTGCCAATAACAGAAATGGGAATGTCATCGCTGACCAGCCGTTTAGCCATTACCGTTTGACCCCTAAATTTGGGTGGAAGGAGTTTGGTTTCTTGTAATGCAAGTCTTCCCTCCTAATCCCACTACTGATTGTATACTCTGCTGTCTATGAGGTGGATGTTATGATAGGTCTATGATATGTTTACGATATGTTTTAGGGCTCAAAATTAATAATGAATGTATCAAGCCTGAAGAATTCAAATTAAAAATACAGACATGCACGTTGCTGTACTCCAAAATAATTCTACTGTTTATTCTGCAAACATAGAGTTTTATGGAAAGAGAAAAAGAGTGGCTATTTGCCAAAGCTTAGAAAAGGTTATTTCTCACAGATAGCAAGTGGAGTCATAAGAAATAGATATTTAAATGAAAAACAGACAAACAATACATTTTCTCACTAAACCTAAGACATAACAATTAGATATGTTTCATGAGAATTGTTGCACTAGCAATGCTGGCTGCCCGCCCAGAAAATTCATATCTCTATTTGTAAAAGAGAATTAGGTCAATCTGACTGAATATTTCAGTTTGCAAAAAGAATTAAGCTGTAGCTTAAAAGATGACTGACTGGAGACAAGATGGACAGTTCAAACCAGGATCTTAACACCCCCTATGTTATTAAACTTCCTGGTGTCATACAATCGTGAAATTTGGCACAAGAATTCTATAGGTCCTAAATATGAAAAAGTAAAGGGGTCACAACTAAGGATGAGCGAGTATACTCGCTAAGGCACTACTCGTTCGAGTAATGTGCCTTAGACGAGTATCTCCCTGCTCGTCCATAAAGATTCGGGGACCGCTACGGCTGACAGGTGAGTCGCGGCGGGGAGCAGGGGAGAGCGGGCGGGAGAGAGGGAGAGAGAGATCTCCCCTCCGTTCCTCCCCGCTCTCCCCCGCAGCTCCCCGCCCCGCGGCGGCCCCTGAATCTTTAAGGACGAGCAGGGAGATACTCGTCTAAGGCACATTACTCGAACGAGTAGTGCCTTAGCGAGTATACTCGCTCATCCTTAGTCACAACTTGATTATGCAAAGTTAAGAGCAAAAATAGGTACAGTCCTATGTAATGTAACTAATAACAAACGTTAAATTTGGCAGGACTATTGTATAGGTCCTAAATTGGAAATTATAAGGGGGTCGCAAATTACCTAATCTAATTCACTTACTTCCCAGTGTCACACAAACTTGAAATTTGGCACAACCTTTGTTTAGGTCCTATTTAGGAAAAGTGAAGAGGTCTTTACTTGATTATTCAATTCTAAGTGCAAAAGTAAGTGACCCTCTATGCAATGTAACTAACAGCTCACATCTGTATTGCACAAACGTAAAATTTGGCACAACCATTCTTTAGGTCATATATAGGAAAAGTAAAGGGGTTGCAATTTGATTATTCAATTCTATTTTTTTAATCAAATCTTTATTTATGATTTTAATAATAGAACAGTACATAAAAGAATAAATACTGTATGTCCGGAAAAAATCCCCAATAAGATCAGAATACTTTTCTGATCAGAAAACTCAGAATATTAAACATCAGTATTTTCGAACAGTAGGTACAGCAAGTACATAGAATATGCTAAGTAGATAACAAAAAGCACCAATCTGGAGAGATACATGTGCAGCCAAGATTTGTCAGGTGGGACAAACCAAATATTTAAACAATCAACATTTAGTAAACATTTAGTACATGGATGAGCTGTTGAATACTCCGAAGAGGCATTAGGATGCATCCTTGCAATTCTGGAGGAAGGAAGGTACCCTCTAGAGACAATCTTAAAGGAGTTTTATTGTATTACGATGCTTCAAGATGTACCATGGGATCATCTCAGAATCTGTCTTGTGTCTTCTGGGGAGAATTTAATATGTAAGTCCCTTTCCCATTAACCCATAAAATATGGTTTGATATTTGCAGTGGGGACAATTAGTTTATTGGATAATATAGAAATTTGGCGATTTGGCTTAGTGAAGGAGGACATCAGTGTTTCATACCAAGAGGCCTGCCCGTCTGCCAAAGAAAACTGTAGCAATTGTTGGCAATGTATATGGAAATGTGAATAGATCATACTTGTGGAGATATCAATGTCAAATCTGTCTTTTAATTCTTGTCGGGTCGGTATAACTCCATTTGGGAAAATATGTTGGATTTGAAAACTGTTGAGTCTCCACTACAGATCGAAGGGGTCCCTAAAGTCATTATTAGTCAGGGTTAGGATTAAAGAGGCAGGAGTCGCAGGGTAGATCACAATTGCCAAAGAAGTTTCAACATTAACCCCAGCCATTTCTGGGACACACCATCTAGCGTACAAGTATAATAGACTGGGAGATGCAGTGTCTTCATTGGTTGGTGCCATAGAATGGCTCTTTCCATATTTTCTAAACAAGCTATGCCCACTTGCACTTGTTGCATGTCTGTTGTGGGAGCTAGAAGTTTTCCAATCAGGCATAATTGCATAGCTTTATAGTAGGTTTATAGGTCATACAAATCAATGCCCCCAAGTCGCTTTGGCAGTTTGAGGATATCGCAAAATAGCCTAGGTCTGTTCGACCTCCACACAAACCACATAAAGAGGCGACAGACAGTAGTAAAAATAAGATTGGGGAGTTTGATGAATAGGGCCTGTACAAGGTAAAGTAGTTTAGGCATTATGTAGTACTGAATAAGGTTCTTGCGTCTGAACCAAGAGATCAGTGGGATGCTTAGATTTGTTAACTGGGCCCTGATCTTATGTATCAAGCGTGTGTAGTTAAGACAGTACAGTTCTGCATCAGGTTCAGAAATTTGTATGCCTAAGTAAGTTAGGGAGGATTTTTGCCGCTTAAAGAAGAACCAGTGTGAACGATCCTAAAATCGAAACAAGGGGATACCCACACCCAGAGCCTCACATTTTAAAAAATTGATTTTAAAATTTGATAATTCATTAGAGATGAGCGACCACACTCGTCCAAGCTTGATGCTCGTTCGAGCATTAGGGTACTCGAGATGCTCGTTACTCGAAGCGAACACTACGAGTCAATTGCATTTCCTTCCCCGCATGTTTAGAGCCATTTTCTAGCCAATAGACATGTGGGAAGGCATTACTACTTCCTGCTGTGACGTGCCAGCCCTCTCTTCCCCCACAGTAGTGAGTGGCTGGCGAGATCAGGTGACCACCGAGTACATAAACTGGTCCCGCCCGCGGCTCGTCTCAGACGCATGCTGGCAGGGGTTAGGGAAAGTGCTGCTGCTGATATAGGGAAAGTGTTAGAGTAGGATCCTGTCTTCAAGAACCCCAACGCTCCTTCTTAGGGCGACGTCTGACCGTGTGTATTATAGTTGTGGCTGGCTGGGAGTAGTAGTGCATCAATTTTAGTATTACACATCTAGGCATATTCGCAGCCTTTCATTAATAGCGTTCTCAGCCTGCATTGCCATACAACCAGCTCTCACCATGAAATTGCTCTCTAATATTTCCTAGCCAACTGCAAACAACTTCATTTATACCGTTCTGTGTCTGCAGTGCAAAACACAGAGTGTAGGGACACAGCCACTTCTATAGGGAAAGTTATATACACTATACAGTCCTCCTGATTCTCTGTGCAAGAACCCCAACGCTCCTTCTTAGGGCTACATCTAGCCATGTGTATTATAGTTGTTGCTGGCTGGGAGAAGTAGTGCATCAATTTTAGTATTACGCATCAAGGCCTGTTCCCAGCCTTTCAGTAATAACGTTCTCAGCCTGCAGTGCCGTACAACTGGCTCTCACCATGAAATTGCTCTCGAAAATATTCTCTAGCCTACTGCAAACGACTTCAGTTATACCATTCTGTGTTTGCAGTGCATTAGACAGAGGTCTCACCGCTAAACAGTACTGTAATATTTCCTGAGACCGCTCACATCCTACCCACACCCAGAATAGCGGGTCCTACCTCGGTGCTGGTATCTGCGGCGTTTTATGCCACCTCCTCCAACCCTCCCCCTCCTCCTCCTCTGCCACCTCTACCTCTCAATTAAGAAGTGTGAGCATGTCGCCAGCAGTCGGTAATGCACGGCGCAGCGGCACAGCAGTCAGCAAGCGCCAGCAAGCCATGCTGAAACTAATCAGCTTAGATGACAAGAGGCACATGGCCCCCGAGCTGCTGCAGGGTCTGACGGAGCAGACCGACCTCTGGCTTTCGCTGCTGAGCCTCCAAACGGGCATGGTCGTGTGTGACAACGGCCGTACCCTGGTGGCTGCTCTGCAGCTTGGCAGCCTCACACATGTGCCATGCCTGGCCCATGTCTTCAATCTGGTGGTTCAGCGGTTTCTGAAAAACTACCACCACTTGTCTGACCTGCTCGACAAGGTGCGCCGCATCTGCACACATTTCTGCAAGTCCACCACGGATGCTGCTACCCTTAGGACACTGCAACATTGGTTTCATCTGCTAGAGCATTGACTGCTGTGCGACGTGCCCACGTGCTGGAATTCTATGCTGCACATGTTGGCTAGGCTTTATGAGCAGCGTAGAGCAATTGTGGAATACCAGCTGCAACATGGCCGGCAGGGTGGCAGTCAGCCCCCCACAGTTCTTCACAGAGGAGTGGGCATGGATGGCAGACCTCTGCCACGTCCCAGGAAACTTTGAGGAGTCTACCCAAACGGTGAGCGGTGATACGTCCATCGTTAGCATTACGATCCCGCTGCTTTGCCTGCTGAGACGTTTGCTGCTAAGTATAAAGGCTGACGCTTTGCGGTTAGAGCAGGAGACGGGGGATGACAGTATGTCGCTTGATAGCCAGACCACCCTCACGTCTATATCTCAGCGCGTATACATAGCCGATCGTACCACTATCCTCCACGATGCCTCTGCTCAATACAACTATTGGGTGTAGAAGCTGGACACATGGCATGAACTTGCGCTGTACGCCCTGGAGGTGCTGGCCTGCCCTGCCGCTAGCATCTTGTCAGAGAGGGTGTTTAGTGCAGCTGGGGGGATCATCACGGATAAGCATACCCGCCTGTCAACTGCCAACGCCGACATGCTTACACTCATCAAGATAAACAAAGGCTGGATTTCTCCAGACTTCTCTTCTCCACCAGTCAAAAGCAGCGGATCCTAAAGATTCTTTTAGGTGCAACAGGAGAAATATGCATCTTTTATCACCCCCAAAAAAGGAGAGAAGTAGCTTGGTCTATCCCTCTCGGATATTACTCCTCCTTCTCCTCAAACAGCATGTCATCCCGCTGAACTGCCAATTTTTCTGCAGCCCAAAAGGCTCTGTTAAAACCAATGTTTTCGGAGGGCTGCCTTCAGGCTCTGTTACAAATTAAGCAACAACGAGCTGTATCTTTAAAAAATGTTTACTGGTATCACCTGCCCTCTCGGTTAAGCAATGTTTCAGATGTACACTTGTACTCCTGGTACACCAATTTTTCAGGCCCTGGCCTATACTCTTAGCCAACTAATTTTTCCAGGCGTCGCCTATACTCTTGGTAAACAGATTTTTCAGGTGTTCTCCTATACTCTTGCTACAGAAATGTTTCAGGGGTCCACCTATACACTTGCTACTGAAAAGTTTGATGGGTTCGCCTACACTCTTGCTGCAGAAATGTTTCAGCGGTCCGCCTATACTCTTTGCTACAGAAATGTTTCAGGGGTCCGCCTATACACTTGCTATTGAAAGGTTTGAGGGGTTTGCCTATACTCTTGTTACAGGAAGATTTGAGGGGTCCGCCTATACACTTGCTACAGAAATGTTTCAGGGGTCTGTCTATACTCGTGCTACTGAAAGGTTTGAGGAGTTTGCCTACACTCTTGCTACAGAACTGTTTCAGGGGTTCGCCTACACTCTTGCCACAGAACTGTTTCAGGGGTCCACCTATACTCTTGCTACAGAAATGTTTCAGGGGTCCACCTATACTCTTGCTACAGAAATGTTTCAGGGGTCCACCTATACACTTGCTACTAAAAGGTTTGATGGGTTCGCCTACACTCTTGCTACAGAAATGTTTCAGGGGTCCGCCTATACTCTTTGCTACAGAAATTTTTCAGGGGTCCGCCTATACTCTTGCTACAGAAATGTTTCAGGGGTCCACCTATACACTTGCTATTGAAAGGTTTGAGGGGTTCACCTATACTCTTGCTACAGAAAGATTTGAGGGGTCCGCCTATACACTTGCTACAGAAATGTTTCAGGGGTCTGTCTATACTCGTGCTACAGAAATGCTTCAGGGGTCCTTCTATACACTTGCTACTGAAAGGTTTGAGGGGTTCACCTATACTGTGGGTGCACCGAGGTCCTGGGCGGGGTGAAACTCTGCCATGTTCGGGCACTCTCATTTCTTCCTGTGTAATACTGTCTTTGGGTTTCATGGGTTTGCCTATGCTGCGGGTCCACAAAGGTTTTCCATAGCGGTGTTCAGCTATCTGGCACAAATACACTAAATGACTTGGGCAGAAGTGTGGGCCAAGACCGAGGTCCTGGGTGGGGTGAAACTCTGCCATGTTTGGGCACTCTCATTTCTTCCTGTGTAATACTGTCTTTGGGTTTCATGGGCTCGCCTATGCTGTGGGTGCACAAAGGTTTCCAAGCGTGGTGTTTAGCTATCTGGCACAAATACACTGAATGAATTGTGTGGGGACACATGGATTTCCCATTGCTATGTAACTCACGGCACCTTGGGTCACACAAGGTGGAGGCTGGGACCGAGCCTGACCCTGGGCCTGCTCACGTGCTTCCCACACAGAGTATTGCGGGTCCTACCTTGGTCACAGTTTCTCTGGCTTATTATGCCACCTCCTCCTCCTCTTTGGGGTCTGGGGAACAGTGCTGGTCGCCATGTATTATCTCTCGTTTTACCACAGTTACCCGAGATACTGGATTGGAGCATTCACAGTAAGCGTAACTGATTGAATAAGACGTTCAGAGGGTCAATGTAGACCTGTAGTGGCTACTTTTGCGACACCTCTGGCTTCAAACCAATCTTTGGTGTTAGTATGTGCTGCTGCATTGTGGAGTCTGTAGAAGTGCTGGCACCTAAGTCTCCTTTATGCCCACTTTTGCGGCTCCTGACAATTTTGTGACGGAGGTGGCACGGGATTGGAATTATGATCGTACGTCAATTTATCATCAATTCTCTTCAGCATTGTGGGCTATCGGCCACACTTTCAAAAAGGGTCGCTGCCAGGCCCTGCCAACTCTGTGCAGTGTGTGTCTCCAGTTCCTCCTCATCCAGTACACACTTATAAATAGACATGAGGGTGGTGTGGCTATCAAGCGAGCGTGTGGCATGAGACCAGCTGAACGCTGCACAGGGAAACTTTTGTGTGCGCTGTGGATGCAGGGTCATGCGGGGGGGGGGGGGGGGGTTGGACAGCAATACCAGCATGTAATCCAGGAGAAGAGGCAGTGGTGTCACCCGCTGGCGGTGATTGTCCTTAGTTGCAGCTAGTGTAGTGCTTAGCTAAAATGTGCCAGCGCATGTGCCGTGCTGCTTATGGTCTGTTCCAAGTAAATTGTTAGTGGGGTGACCGGCAGGCTCTTGCCCCCAATTTGGCTTAATAGTGGGACCTGGGAGCCTCAGATGCACCCATGCATGCTGCCCCTGCCGTCCCCTATTCGTTTCTGTGGTGTTTCCATGACTTTCTGATGTTTTCAGGTGTTTCACACAACCTCCCCCATGCGGAGCATCTGTCAGCTTGAAAAATGCTTGAGTCCCCCATTGACTTCAATGGGGTTCGTTACTCGAAACGAGCTCTCGAGCATTACGAAAAGTTCGACTTGAGTAACGAGCACCCAAGCATTTTGGTGCTCGCTCGCTAGGTATCGATTGAAATAAAGAACACATGTTTTGTTTCTAAGCCAAAGTAAGCAGCTGGATGCAGCGGTATATTTAGACACACTAAAGTCATGTATTGGAGATCTCTATGGAGAATGGTTATTTTCTCCTGTACAAATCTAAGTTGTTAATTGACTTTTACAAAACTTTGCACACAAAATAAAAAGCTTCTCACATATCACACGTAAAGTGAAAAAATAGGAACCTATAATTACCGTCTGACTTTGTCTTTGAGTTTTCTAAAAGAGATGAAGGAGGGACAGGAGGTGTGAAGGAGGAGGGAATGTATAGGGAATTGTGGCATCTCTTGTGATTCATTACATCATGTCTCCAGGAACAGTCAGTCAGATATTGTAAAAGAAAAGTCTGCTGTGGTTTCTGCAGCAATTGTCAGAGTTCAGTTACACACACTTTGAACAAAGACTTTATACAGAGGATCAATCCGAATACTGAGAGAGAAGTAAAGGACAGGAGGGTAAACACTGTAAACGATCTATAATAAACTCAAAACCCGCCAAAATCTTCATGAGTATACAAAATAATAATAAAAACGATCATAAAAAATAATAAAAATAGTGATTATAAAAACAGTAATAAATCATTAGATCAAAAAAAATAATATAAAATAGTTATAATACTATTACAAATTGTCACCATCCTAAACAAACAAGCGCACAAAACTGAAAAAAAATAGCAAAAATACACAAAAAATAGTTATGAATTTATGAAAACAGTAACACAAATAATAAAACAATCATGCAAAATAAAAAAAAATCAATAACATAAAAACTGAAAATTTAAAAAAATATAAAACTGAACATTAAAAATAGGCAACCTTTTCATGAAAACAGAAATACAAAAATCTAATATAAATAATCCTACAAGCTTTTTCCTGCACCACACTTTGACCTCTTTGTCTGACCATTGGTGGATGATTTTGGTGTCATTAGATTAGTGACACCCTCATCACCACCACCGTAAAATCCTAAAATTGGAGTTTTGTACAGCGAGTGACCTGTGAGTGCAGCCCAAAGTTCCTATGTTGTGCATGGGCATGTGCCTGGGAACAGTGAAGCATTACTAAGCAAGCGTGAGGGAGCGGTAACGAAAAGAGCAGCCAGTACTGAAGGGCAGCAGGTGTTACTGAACAAGAGTGGGCAGTATTAAAAGGCAGCAGGCGATACTGAACAGGAGTGGCCGGTACTGAAGTAGAGTGGCCAGTACTGAATGACAGTGGCTGGTGCTGACAGGGAGTGCCCGCTACTGAAGGACAGCAGGTGGTGCTGAAGGACAGCATGGCCATGCTGAAGGACAGCATTGCGCTGCTGAAGAAGAGTGGGGTGGCTCTAAAGGAGAGCGGCACAGTGCTGAAGGACTGCAGCAGCGCTGAAGGAGAGGGATCGGTGCTGAAGGGCAGTGGGGCGGCGCTGAAAGAGAGCGGGCAGTGCTACATGGAAGCAAGCAGTGCTGAAGGGGAGTGTGGGGTGGCTGTGATTGGTTCATCCTTCCAATGCAGCGCTGGATAACCAATCACAGCAGTCGTGTCGTGGAAACGGCATTTATGAATTGGCTAAGCCGCACTCATAAATCCCGCTCACCCAGTGCTGCTCATTCGCGGCTCCTCAGAACAGAGGCAGCTCCCGGGACAAAAGCGTAGAAGGGGGTGTGGCGGCCCTGGCCATCATCGGCTGATACATGCCCTTTGGGCCATCAATCACAGCCAAAGGCAGAAGACAAAGAGAGAGCAAACAGAAATGACAAGCAGAGAAAAGGCATATGTAGACACAGTGAGACACACGGAGGCAAGCACAGCCAGAGATATAGGCACAGAAACAGAGAAGAGAGGCAGAGAAAGAGAGACACAGGCAGAGACAGAAAAATAGGCCATGAAACAAAAAAAAACATTCTTCCAACCTTTTATGTTCGCGTAGCGAATATCGGGTCAGTCTAGTAACATAAAAATCATGAACAACAAATGTCATCATGAAAAACAATAGAAAAAAAAAGATTAACAAAGTAATACCTGTTACAAACAATACTAAAAGGATTAATTACTAAAAAGGATAAAAGAAAAAATTAATCAATAAAACATAATGTTTATAAGAAAAAGATGATAAAAAAATAATATGATAATTCTGTCATATACGTAAGTTGAGCTTGCTGCGTAGTGACTATAAAACAGCTGCAAGAGCTGAGATTGGAAATAACTCTGATCCTGACTGTTAGCCCCACATATGCCATGGTCGGTAGCAGAAGGCGCCAAAGCATTGACATTAACCCCTTAACGCCACAGGACGTAAGTTTACGTCCTGGCTGCGAGGTTCTTAAACGCAATAGAATGTAAACGTATATCATGTTGATGGATCAGAAGCTGAGTCTGTGCCATCCTGCAGTGGAAGTCAGAAGTTACTAATAGCCGGCCTCCCACTGCAACAGTGGGGTGCATAAGAACAGCCATCTCTGCTGTTAACCTCTTACATGCCATGATTTCTGTAGATCGTGGCACGTAAAGGGTTCACAGAGGGAGCGGAGGGCCAAAGGTTTGCCTTTAGAACAGGACGTGAGATACTTAAATTTCTATTTTAAGTCATAAAGCATTGAAGTACAGAAGTCTTGCAATGCATAATCATAGCGATCATAGCTGTTATGGTTCAAGTTCCCCACAGGGATATAAAAAAATGTAATAAAATAAATAAAAATAGTGGAATAAAATCTAAAAATAAACAAAAATTTTTTTTTGCACACTTTTCTCTATTTAAATAAATAAAAAAAATCCTACATATTTGATATAATTGTATTCATAACGACCTGCACAATAAATTGAACATCCTATGTATCCTGCATGGCAATAACTGTAAAAAAAAAAAAAAAAAACGAGGCAAAATGCTTATTTTCTTTAGATTGCCTTCCAAAAAATGCAATAAAAGTAATCGAAAAAGCAGCATATTCCCCAAAAATGGTACCAATAAAAATTGCAGCTCGTCACACAAAAATCAAACCCTCATATAAAACTGTCCATTAAAAAAATAAAAATGTTATGGGACTTTAAATGCAGTGATGTAGAAAAAAATAATAAAAAAAGGGGGGGTTTATTGTGAAAAAGTCCTAAAAAACTATATTTTTGGTATTGTAATCATACCTTCATGCAGAAAAAATGTATCATGTCATTCAGGGCCTATTCAGATGATCGTATATCGGTCAGGTTTTCATGCCTGACTGATATACTCTGCTCATCTCTGCAAGGGGAGGAGGCGGGACGGGAGCCAGTGCACTGAGCTCTCAACCCCTCTCCACTGTTTGCAATAAGAGGGGCAGGACAGGGGCAGAGCTAAGTTCTGCCCCTCCCATTGCAAACAGTAGCAAGGGGCGGAGAGGTAGTGTGTAGAGATGAGCGAGCATATTCGCTAAGGTCAATTGCTCGATCGAGCATTGTCCTTAGCGAGTATCTCCCCACTCGGTAGAGAAGGTTCGGGTGCCGGCGCGGGTGACAGGTGAGTTGCGGCAGTGAGCAGGAGGGAGCGGGGGGGGGGGGGGGGAGGGAGAGGGAGAGATCTCCCTTCCGTTCCTCCCCGCTCTCCCACGCCTCTCCCCGCCCGCTTCCAGCGGCCGAATCTTTGCTCCCGAGTGGGCAGGTACTCGCTAAGGACAATGCTCGATCGAGCAATTGCCCTTAGCGAGTATGCTCGCTCCTCTCTAGTAGTGTGAGCTCCTTAATGATAGATACTTACAGGAACTCTACCCTACCTTCCAGAAGATCATACCTCTAGTGAAAGGTGTCGGACCATTAGTGTTAGTAGTCAGTTTGGGTCAAGGGTTACTACAAGTTTATTATCGTACTATGTAGGCGACGGCTAAAAAAAATAGGAGGTGGTTGGATATTTAGCATTGATCACAAGCCACTCCGAAATATTTTTCCTTCTAAAGTTACATCCAGACGGGTGAGCATGATATTACTTACCCCAGCTTCATTCATAGTACTCACATCCTCATATGGGGAAGAGAGATTTATGGGCCCCCTAAGGCTCCAGGGCCCGGGTACAACCACACCGTTTGCATAGTTACCACAAGTCCTGGTAATGCTGTCATGTCACCCACTGTACATGATGTAAATGATCTAGGGCAGGTGCAGCTCTGGTAATGTAGGGGTTAATGTTGCCATTGCTGATTGTGGATCCAGACAAACACCTAAGATGGGCTTCACATGGGCATAAGTGTATTTAATCGCGCATTTGTGCAATGAGCATTTCGTTTTTGTGTGCGTATTTTATTGTATTCTTGTGCACGTAAAAAAAAAAGCAAGCACGCCCCCATCGATTTCAATGGGCAATTAAGCTTAATTATTTTAATATGTGCTATTTTTTTCGCAATATGCATGGAAATAGAACGTGCTGCATTTTTTTTAATGAACTAAATGCGCGTGAAAAGTACACTCATGTTAATGAACCCATTAAAATCAATGGGTTCTATTCACTACAGATTGAGTGCGCAATTTCCGTACGCATAATACGCAGCACGAATGTGTGAATAAGCACTTCCACTGCCTAAGGTGTAATGTGGCTGGAGATGGAGGTGCTGTATGTTACATCACACAGCACTGAAGTGGGGAACAGGCAGCTGCTGCGCTACGGGCTCCTTCACACTGGGAATCGTGATTTTGCCGCTAGAAAATCGGAGCAAAATCGCATCTTTGTTCCGGAGGTTTTTACATGTCAGCGATGCTTTTTCTCACAAAAAACATTGCTGCCACATGCGATTTTGCCATGATTTTTTAGGGCAAAAATCAATAAGACTTTCTAATGTTAAAAACGCATCACACTAAATCCGCAAGTTCGTGCTTTGCGATGCGATAAAAAGGAGGCTCCATAGGGAAACATGGGAGATTTAAAAAATGCAAAACGCAGAAAGATAGGACATACCGAAATTTTTTTCGCACAACATCGCATAAGTGAAAACATTGTAAATGTGAAGGAAACCACTTAAAATCATTGGTTTCATAATTGAGCTTTTTCACTCACTCTTGAATTGCGCGATTTTATCGCAAGTGTGAAAACATCCTTATGTGAGCAAAGGTGGTTTTTAGAGATGAGCGAGCATACTCGCTAAGGACAATTGCTCGATCGAGTATTGTCCTTAGCGAGTATCTCCCTGCTCGGAAGAAAAGGTTCGGCTGCCGGCGCAGGTGACAGGTGAGCTGCGGCCATGAGCAGAGGGGAGTGGGGGGGGGAGAGAGATCTCCCCTTAGTTCCCCCCCCCCCCCCCCGCTTTCCCCAGCCGCTTCCCGCCCTCGCTCATCTCTAGTGGTTTTATAAATAGTGTGCAACACTGCCATCTGCGGGCCATTTCTAGATACTGCATTGCATTAAAAAACATAGGCAATCAATATGTGAATGAGTGTTCTGTGACACATAAGGCTGCTTTAACACAGGCGACAAAATTGTGCAATTTTGTTATAATGCGATAGTTCAAGAAAATGCACGTATGTGAAGCTTATACTTTCCAATGGGTTCCCAATCATTGATTTAAAGATTTCGTAAAAAGGCATACTTTGATTTGAAGGAATGCTGCCATCCAATAGGTGGCGCTGCTGAGGTATTGTTTCATCTTCCTTATGTGCAGGTATGGAGGAGACATAACAAACAGGCCTGTCACCTCCTATCAAGAATGCGGAGATCATAAACTGTCACATTCCTTGCCAGCGGACTGATTAAAGGGGTTCTGACATGAATAATGTTTTTATGCTTTAGCAGCCATTGTTCCCTGGTCTGCCTAATGGACCCAGGGAACCCATGGGTTAATGGCTGCTAAAGCATAAAAATCTTATGCTTACCTGTTCTCCTGTTGTTGTTGACATCGGGGGGTCATCTCCCGGCAGCATATTAGCACTTTCTGCTTAGGTTAAGCAGCCTGACTAGAGCCACCTGATTGGTGCACGCTGTGCAGTCACGTGGTGCCGAAGAGCCAATCAGGTGGCTCTAATCAGCAGCGCTGCTTAACCTAAGCAGAAAGTGCTAGTATGCCTCCCGGCAGGCAGTCTTCTTCCTCCAGCAGCCGCGCCGCTCCGGGATCGCGCGCATGCGCAGTGGAGAGGTGCCCTCTGACAGGAGTCAGGACGGGCTGCGTCTCCACTGCGCATGCGCAGCACTCCGGAGTTCAGCCGGACGGACGGGCCGCCCACAGCAAGCACTGCTTGTGACGTGCTTGCTGTGGCGGTCCGTCCGTTGACCTCGGAAGTGCCTGACGGACGGACCAGAACAGGAAGCGGTCTTTTTGACCGCTCCTGCTCTGCTTTAAAGGCACAGAAGAAGATGCCGGCTGGAGGGGACATGCCTGGCGATCGGGCCAGGCCAGGCAAGGTGAGTACAATTTTTTTTTTTTCATGTCAGAACCCCTTTAAGTATTTCCTTTTCTGCTCATCTTGTCTGGTATTGTTTAAAGTACAAATTAGTCTCCAATTTCTGTGCCTTTTCATGCGTGTACATTTGTATTTATATACGTCCCATCCAAATCTATTTCATTATGCCTGAGGAAGTATTCTGAGAGGTCTGAAAGCTTGCTGTAACATCATGTATTTTTGTTAGCCATTAAAAGCTATCATATCTACAAGATTACTTGGTTTTGCTTACTGAGAAAAATCACATTCTGAATAATTAAAGCGTACCTAACTTTTCAGAAAAAGCTGTCGCGGTAAGTAAAATAATATATTGTTGTGGCACGTCACCTGCAATCAAGAAGTGGAACCAGAGTGGTGTCTCTACCTCAGCCACATGATTGTGCCTTGTGTGCTGTTGAATGCCTCTTTCCTTCCCCTGCAGAAGATCCTATAGATGTCGTCTGTTGGAAACTCTTCTGAGTCTCCTGTCATTGCAGAGGTTACCTTAGGAGATGTTTGTTGGGAATCCCTAGGTGTATCCTGCAAAAGTTCCTCTTTTGTTTCCAACTTCAATATCTCCTGTGTTGTAAACTGATTGGTCCATAGGGAGGTAATGTAGTAACAAAGTATGTTAGGTAGAAAGTAGACAAATATCCATCCAGTTCAGCCTGTTTTCACCCCCTTTGTTGATCCAGAGGAAGGCAAAAAAAACCCTAACGCGGCAGAAGCCAATTTGGCCCATTTTTTGGGGGGGTCGGGGAATGGTGGTGGGGGGGGGGGATTCCTTCCTGATTCTATAATGACAGTCAGAATAATCCTTGGATCAATGTTTTGAAAGTTCCTACCTGCCTCTAAGACCTGGATCGACAACCCTGCTGGTCACCTTATGTGTAGATTCTGTAATATTATAGAGATTTAAAAAGACATCTAGACCCCTCTTAAAACCCTTTATTGATTTTGCCATCACCACGTCCTCAGGTAGAGAGTTCCACAGTCTCACTGCTCTTACAGTAAAGAACCCCTTTCTATATTGGTGATGAAACCTTCTTTCCTCTAACTGTAGCGGATGCCCTCTTGTTACCATCACAGCACTGGGTATAAACAGATCATGGGAGAGATCCTTGTATTCTCCCTTAAAGGGGTGGTCTCGCGAAACCAAGTGGGGGTATACACTTCCGTATGGCCATATTAATGCACTTTGTAATATACATCGTGCATTAAATATGAGCCATACAGAAGTTATTCCACTTACCTGCTCCGTTGCTAGCGTCCTCGTCTCCATGGTTCCGTCTAAATTCGCTGGCAGCTTGCTTTTTTAGACGCGCTTGCGCAGTCCGGTCTTCTCCTTTCAGCACGAGCCGCTTCAGTGTGCTCCCCGCTACAGCTCTTCTGCGCATGCGCAGACGAGCTGTCACTGCTCGGGAGCGCGCTGGAGCGGCCATTCTGTACCTTCCTCTGTTAGAGGAAGGTGCAGAAACTGGAGCTGCCGTCCGGAGAAGCCGCCCAGCTGTCCTGCCGTCCAGCTGTCCTGCCGTCCAGCTGTCCTGCCGTCCAGGTAAGTGATGGGCCGGGGGGGGGGCTGTCATCGCTGTCGCCGCTGTCGCTGTGATGCGCCGGGGGGGGGGCTGCCGCTGCGATGGGGGGGCTGTCGCTGCGATGGGGGGGCTGTCGCTAGGCCGGGGGGGGCTGTCGCTGCGATGGGGGGGCTGTCGCTAGGCCGGGGGGGGGCTGTCGCTGCGATGGGGGGGCTGTCGCTAGGCCGGGGGGGGGGCTGTCGCTGCGATGGGGGGGCTGTCGCTAGGCCGGGGGGAACTAGCGCTGGGCCAGGGGGGTAAGTGATGGGTCAGGGGTGATGTTCACTGACAGGTGAAGGCCCCGGAGCCCAGCGCTGGGCTCCGGGGCCTTCACCTGGGCTGAGGGTCTAGCGCTGGGGAGCCGGGAGCGTAGCGCTGGGGAGCCGGGGGCTAGCGCCGGTTACCTGCTGCCTGGCGGTGGGTGACTGGTCGGCGGCTGCTGGGCGTCTGGTCGGCGGCTGCAGGGCGTCCGGTTGCCATGGAGACACAGCTGGCAGCGTCTCGGGAGCGCGCACGTCGGGCTGCAGCGAGCGACGGGGAAAGAGCCGGCGGCCATCTTGGGGAAACTTTTATAAGTTGCTGAAACGCTGGAACGGTAAGTACAAACCAGCTAGAAAAGTCATTTACAGGGGTAATTAGTAATGTATGTTTAATTAGGGGGATTGGGCAAAAAAAAAAAAATCACTGCTTCCTCGAGACATCTCCTTTAATGTATTTATACATAGCTATTTGGTCGCTCCTTAACTGTCTTTTTTCCAGCATGAGTAATCCCAATTCTGATTCTCTCTGGGTATCCCAGTCCTCCTATTGTTTATTAGTTTAGTTGCCCGTCTTTGTACCCCCTCCAGCACTGTAACATCTTTCCTGAGCACCGGTATCCAGAACTGTACACAGTATTCCATGTGAGGCTGGCCCACACCTCTTTTAATGCACCCCAAAATTTTATTTGCTTTTGCAGCAGCTGACTGGCATTGACTGCTACAGTAAAGGCCTCTTCCACACAGAGCTATTTCCTTGCATTGCGAGACTGCGAGAAATTGCTTGTTTGTATAGCCCATTTTTTCTATGGGTTCTTCCAGACATGCGTTGTTTTGTAGCATACGAGATAACGAGGTTACAAAATCGTGGCATGCTCTATACTGCCGCAATTTTTTTTGCAGCCCATGTTCGCCTATGGAGTCTGCGATTTTCTAGCATTGTATAGCAGCCACTAGCGACACACATGCCATGCTATGTGAGAAAACTCTGCTTGCTATTGAGATCTATGCAAATTCTCCAGGGTGAGTTTCTTTGGGCCTCTCAGAAGGGAAGGGTGGTTTCCCAGCAGCGTGGGGGAAGGTTCTGGAGAACAAAGCAAGAACTGTGAGGAGTTACAGCAGCCATCTTGAGGAAATCTCAAGGAGCCAATGGGCCATTTTCATGGTTCTGAAAGACATTTCCCACACGAGTCAATGTGCCACATTGAAAGATGCTCCCACACTGCAAAAGATTCCATACCGACACACCCAAAGGTTAGTGACTTAAATGAGAATTGTAAGTGGTCCGGGTCAGACAGTTTACGTCACACCTTCCTAATAATTAATTGTCCTGCGCTATAAAATCGTTAGAGAAAATGGGGACCCCATGCCATGGAATATTGGAATTTTTGCAAGATTTTCTCACAACCAAATCGCTATCGTCCGTGTGGAAGAGGCCTTACTAGTACCTCCAGGTCTGTTTCCATATCACTTTTCCCTAGCAGTACCCCATTTAGTGTATATTGGTGACATCCGTTTCTCCTGCCCATGTGCATAACCTTACATTTATCCACATTGAACTTCATTTGCCATTTTTCTGCCCAAGCCCCCAGCTTATCTAGGTCCTTTTACAGCCATACATTATCAGTTGTATTAATTACCTTGTATAATTTTGTATCATCTGCAAATATCAATATTTTACTGTGCAGTCGTTTTAGCAGATCGTTGATAAATATAGTGAACAGAATGGGGCCTAATACTGAACCTTGTGGCACCCCACTAGTGACTGTGGTCCAATCAGAGTGTGAACCATTTATTACCACCCTCTGCTTTCTATCTCTGAGCCAGTTCTTTACCCAATTACACACGTTTTCACCCAATCCGAGCTGTCTCATTTTATATATCAGCCTATTATGCGGCACAGTGTCAAATGCTTTAGAGAAGTCCAGATATACGAGATCAATAGACTCTCCCAGGTCCAGCCTAGAACTTACTTCATCGTGGAAGCTGATCAGATTGGTCTGACATGATCGACCCTTCATGAACCCATGCTGATGAGGAGTTATTCTGTTGTTCTCCTTGAGGTATTCTTCGATGACATCTCTCAGAAACCCCTCAAATATTTTTCCAATTATTGAAGTGAGACTTACCGGCCTGTAGTTACCAGGCTCTCTTTTAGACCCTTTTTTTGTATATTAGAACAATATTGGCAATGTGCCAATCCAATGGTACAACCCCGGTCTCAATAGTATCCCTAAATATAAGAAATAGCAGTCTATCTAGCCAGGCAATCAGCTATAACTAGTATTTATTCTGGCCTCACCCCTGCACGGGTGCTGGTTATTCTGATGAGCAGTACTTTTTTCTGTTTGTCTGGTGGTATCTGTGTTTGGTCTAAGTCCTGTCCTCTTTGAGACAATGATGGTTGGATGTCTGAGTGTAGTTCTGTCCGTTTCCTCCATCTGGTGGTGGTCAGATGTCTGCTGTATACGTCCTATTTGTTGTGTATGGTGTACCTGTATCCTGTCCATCCTTTGAGGTGCAGAAGCCTGAATCCTTTCTGTCCGTTGGTGTGTGGATGTCTGAACCTTGTCCTGTTTGTTTTGTCTGTTATGTGCTTATTCCAAACTCTGTTGGCATTACCATCTGCTATTTATCCTTCCAAACGCTCAATCTAGGAACGGCTTGGGTTGCTTAGATACAATACGTGGGACCATCCTTTTGGGGGGATAATAGCCGTGCTTTTAGGCAGGGTCCTCCAAGCCAGAATAGTGTTCTCTTTCCTGTCTTTTGATGTTTCTCTTGGTCAGGTGATGTTATACATGCATTTATTGGTCTATTACAGATATTATCATGTCATGGTATGACATGTTAGTGACATTTGTGGAGGGCATCATAGTTGCACCTTGCACAAATGTAACATATATATTAATCAAAACTACCCACCTCCCCCGATTCTGAACAAACTAAGATGACTGTGCAGCTTCTCCGACTACCTACCTAATGCACACTGCACATTGGTAGTTTAATACCCTACACTCTACCCCAATTGACCAGCAGTGTTCACATGGGCTGCACTGGCCAATCAGAACAACATGTAGACTACCAGTCCACAAAATAAGTAAAATACATTTCCCATACTTGGTGTCACCACACTCATAACAATTAGACTTATTTAGGTATTTCAATATGAAAAAAAAATATATATAATACATATATTAAATGCTAGCCTCCCCAAAATGAGATGTACATCACTTGGTTCTTAAGGGGTTAAAGGACACCTGGCAGCTAATTTCTGCCTATTATCCTCCTTATACAGACACATGAGCAGCAGAATGATAGGTGCAACAGCATCATTACCTCCGTGCTCTCATCTCTAGATAAAGCTGCAGAAAGACTTTCAGTGATGTATGTTAATTAGCATCGGACCGTCCTATGGGCGGTTCACACCTGCCAACGGTTCGGGCGCTCCTCCTCCCTCTTTTCCTGAAAGCACCCCCTTTTATGTTGATGGACGTCTCCAGCTCCTGAAGACACAGTGCTCCACATACGGCCCGCCCGCGCTGCACCGAGGATGGAGAATGCATGTGACGTCATTTCTGCCGAGGAGTCACGGTGCATGCGCCTGAAGCCTCAGTGCTGCGCAGGCCCACCGTACATGGAATGCATGCCGTCTTAATAGCTGGAAACGTCTATCAACATAGAAGGGGGGGGTAACAGAAGAGGGAGGGAGAGTGACAAACCCCATCACTTGTACTCACCCACACTATCATAGACATGCCAGGATCCGGCAGGGGAAATGGTATCTCCACTTTAGGATATATATATATATATATATATATATATATATATATATACATACAGGTGAGGATTTCATTCAAATTGTGTGCGTTTGCGAGACGCACAAATATCAACTCCATTCTTTTGGATGGACTTATTCACATGAGCATTAAAAAAAAATCCCCTCCCCCCAGAACAATGCTTTGAGTTTAAAAGTTGCAGCATGTTCTGTCTTTGAGCGTTCCCCCAGAACCTCTCATCCATTGTTTCCAGGGGGACCTTAAAAGTCATCATATGGCACTCGCATGCCATGTGATGTGATGTTTCTCATTGAAATCAATAGGAAACACTTGCCGATCCTTTACAGCGTGTAGAACACGCGCCTGAGGACGGCAATTTCACTAAGTAGTGGGAGGTGTTTTAGAATGAAATATGCACGTTGGCAAGCAATATTGAGCCGGGTCCTTCTGGCCGATATCGCGCTCACCTGTGTGAATCCAGGACCTAGGCTAGTTTCACATGGGCGATTGCAATTTTGCCATGAGAAAATTGTGGCAAAATCACGTCTTTGTTCCTGTTTTCAGTGTCAGCGATGCTTTTTCTTGAGAATGATCTTGCATCGCATTGCTGCCGCCTGCGATAAAATTACCCATTTTTTTTATTGTGAAAGTCAATGGGACTTTCTAATGTTAAAAACACATAAATAAAAATAATAAAAACCGCAGGTTTGTGCAATGCGATGCGATAACAAGGACGCTCCATAGCTAAACAAGGGAGATTAAAAAAAAAATCGCAGTAAGATCGCATCAGTGAAAATATCACTAATGTGAAGGGAATAGAGATGAGCGAACGCGTTCGTCCGAGCTTGCTATTCGTGCGAATATTAGGGTGTTCGGGATGTTCGTTATTCGTAACGAACACCATGCGGTGTTCTGGTAAATTAAACTTTCTTCCCTGAGACGTTAGCGCTTTTTTTTGGCCAATATAAAGACAGGGAAGGCATTACAACTTCCCCCTGCAACGTTTAAGCCCTATACCACCCCCCTGCTGTGAGTGGCTGGGGAGATAAGGTGTCACCCGAGTATTGAAATCTGCCCCTCCCGCTGCTCGCTATGGATGCATTCTATATGCGCTCAATGGGGCCAGCGGCAGCAGCGCTGACCCCATTGAGAACATATAGAAGACAAATCCTTCTTCTCTGGCACAGCTGTAACAGCTGTAGCAGAGAAGAACGATGTTTGCCCATTGAATTCAATGGAACCGGCAATACAGCCGACTCCACTGAATGCAATGGGCTGCCGGCGATCGCAGGATGAATGGTCGGAAAGGGGTTAAATATATAACCCCTTTCCTGCAATTCATCCAGAAATGTGTTACACTAAAAATATATACCGGCGTATAAGGCGACGGGGCGTATAAGACGACCCCCCAACTGTCACCTTATACGCCGGTAATACAGTGGAGCAAAGAATAAAAAGCATTACTTACGTTTTTAGATGATCTGCGGCGCTCCTGCAGGCTGTCACTCCCTCCTGGTCCACGGCAGACAAGCTTTCTCCACGAAAGACTTTAAATCCCTGCCTCCAGAAGCACATGTGCCTTCAGCCAATCACAGCCAATGACAATGATGTCATTGAATGGCTGTGATTGGCTGTGTTTCTGGAGGCGGGGATTTCAAGGCTTGAAATCCCCGCCTCCAGAAACACAGCCAATCACAGCCATTCAATGACATCATTGTCATTGGCTGTGATTGGCTGAAGGCACATGTGCTTCTGGAGGCAGGGATTTAAAGTCTTTCGTGGAGAAAGCTTGTCTGCCGTGGACCAGGAGGGAGTGACAGCCTGCAGGAGCGGCGCAGATCATCTAAAAACGTAAGTAATGCTTTTTATTCTTTGCTCCACTGTATTACCGGCGTATAAGGTGACAGTTGGGGGGTCGTCTTATACGCCCTGTCGCCTTATACGCCGGTATATATTTTTAGTGTAACACATTTCTGGATGAATTGCAGGAAAGGGGTTATATATTTAACCCCTTTCCGACCATTCATCCTGCGATCGCCGGCAGCCCATTGCATTCAGTGGAGTCGGCTGTATTGCCGGTTCCATTGAATTCAATGGGCAAACATCGTTCTTCTCTGCTACAGCTGTTACAGCTGTGCCAGAGGAGGACGATCTTTATGCTGACAGTGGGGGGGGGGGGGGGGGGCACTCTTGCCGCTATTGTGGCTTAATAGTGGGACCTGTGAACTTGAGATGCAGCCCACCATGTAGCCCCTCGCCTGCCCTATCCGTCACTGTGTCATTCCCATCACTTTCCTGGATTGCCCAGATTTTCACACATGAAAACCTTAGCGAGCATCGGCGAAATACAAAAATGTTCCGGTCGCCCATTGACTTCAATGGGGTTCGTTGTTCGAAACGAACCCTCGAGCATCACGGGAAGTTCGTTACGAATAACGAACACCCGAACATTTTGGTGTTCGCTCATCTCTAGAAGGGAACCATTGGTTTCATAATTCTGCTTTTCTACTCACTCTCGCGTCGCATGAAAATCGCACATTTTTTTCACTTGTGTGAATCCAGCCTCAGGGTGTATTTACATGGGTGACGTTCTCACACAATTTCTGAGATATACAGAAATCACAGCTGAAAAGACCCCAATATTTTAAATGGCTGCATTTTCATGGGTGATTTTTCTTGCAGCATATTCTATTTTTGGGCGATATTGCCCATTTTTTTTCATGGAACCTAAAAAAGTGCACACCGCCCGCATGCCATACGATGTATATGTGACTGTGGTGTGATTTTTTTTTTTTTTTTTTTACCGTGGACGCAACAGGCAATTTTCATGCTTGTGAAAATCACATGTGCAGTGATGAATATTACAAAATGCATCGTATGCGCATGAAAAATAGCAGGTGTGCAAGTGCAATAACAGTCTGAATTTCTTGGACCAATTTCACGCTCAGCAGTGTAAATCCAGCCTACGTTTTATTGTCAATCTACAAAACGGCCACTAGATGGCAGCACAGTATCAGGTTAGAGAACACAACCCAGCAGAACAAAGTCCAGGTAAAGCAGTAGCATGTGCAGAATATCACAGTAGTGCAACCAGGACACGGAAACTGAACTAGTCACATCCTGCGACTGAACCAGCGCGTGAGCTGAAGTTATGAACGTCCTGCAAATAGTGATTTAGTAAATTCATTCTAAGTGACGCCACAACTGAAGCTCGCTATGGGGGATTGTACTGTGAGCAGTTGTCTAATCTCTGACCCCAATGACCTTTCTGCGTGGGCGACATTGCGGGTTGGGATGGCTACACTGGGGGGGTCACTGAAGTCACTGCAGGTAGACGCAGCCGTATCCCACGGATCGCAAAGATCAAACTTCGCTGGTTGTCTTGTGATCTGGGAGTCGCGGTCGTTCTCAGCACGCCGTGCTATTTCATCCGAGATTTCATGGCAGATCTGCGCTAAGAGGTTTTTTTCCTGCCGCTCGGTACAATTACGCCGATACCAATTTTTGTTTTAGGTTTTTCCACTTTTACACAATAGAAACCTTTTTTATGAACTTTTTATTGTTAGTTTTTTTTTTCTAAATTGCTTCAAAGTCCCATTATTTTTTATTTTTCCCATTGGCAGAAACCTGAGGGCTTGTTTTGGGCGTGACGAGCTGTAGTTTTCTTTGGTGCCATGTTGTGGTACATATATGTTTTTCTAACCCTAGACAACCCCTTTAACCCTTTAGTGACCGCCCTATAGCGTTTTTACGTCCTGCTGTTACAGGACGTGTATGGAGGGAGATCAGGCTGCCATATCCCTCCATACATTGCGGGCATCGGCTGTTTATTATAGCTGATACCCGCAGGTAAGAACTCCAAGCCGCGTGGCCGATCGGGGCTGTTAAGACTTTAAATGCTGCTACCAATTCTAACAGTGGCATTTAAATCTCCCGACTGATGTTTGGGGGTCCTATACGCCCCCCAGCGATGAGATATCAGAGAGCTGGGTAAGTGTCATGGCAGCTGGGAAGGCCCCAGGGCTGTCATGGTAGAATGCCTATCAAGCCGTCCCCGTGGGGTGGCCTGATTGACTGCGTGCCAGATTGCAGTATGATGTAATGCTATGGCATCACATCATACTGCAGGAGTGGATCAAAGCATCGAAAGTTATGGTCCCCCAGGGGGGCTTTAAAAAAAGTAAAAATAGGATCAATAGTTTAAATAATTATAAAAAAAATAATAAAAGTTTAAAAACACTTTTGCCATATTTATAAGTTTTTACGTTCTCTTTCTGCTTCTTGTTGTTCTTGCCCAGAGCAGGGCAGACAAGTGCGGTGCTCAGTTGTCTTGCACTGCTGGAGTTGTAGGCTCACATCTGACAACAACTGGGTGGAGTTTTTATGTTCTGTTTGTGTTTTTTCTTCCTGTTCTCCTCCACCTCTACAGCAGATGTGGTGCTCAGCTGTCAGCACTGCTGACCCGCTCCAATCTGGCTAAGGACAACAACCGGATGGTGTTCCATGTTCTCTTTGCGCTCCTTCTTGTTCTCGCCTGGAGCAGCGCAGCCTGTGGTGGAGGCTCAGTCGTCGGCAGCGCTGATGCTGCTTGTTCTGATCTGACCGCACGTCTCGCTCTCAAACAATTTTCTGTCGTTTTTTTTTTCTAAAGAGATCGGGTCGGGATTACCCCATTCGATTTTGCAAAAAAATCAGGTTGGTTTTATCGGCCAGCTGATCAGGGTGTGCGCCACTGTTCATGAGCGCCTCCCTCTCTCCGTGTACAGAGCACCGCCATCATATATACACCTCCCCGGTAATCTAACGAGACTGGCAGCTGCTGTGACTTATGGCTGGAAGCAGGAGCCCGCTCTGGGCGAGATCACTATAACTATGGGAGAAAAAAAATATATAAAAATCCATAGATAAATAGGAAAAGCTAATGGGTCCCACCTCGATTATTCAATTCTAGCGCAAAAGAATTAGCGTCCAAATTTTACGTACGGAATCTAATTTTCTCACTTTCCGGTGTCAGAAACGTGAAATTTGGCACGAGCATTTATTATGTCTAGAGATGAGCGAACGTACTCGTTAAGGGCGATTTCGCAATTGAGCATCGCTATTTTTGAGTACCTGACTACTCGAGTGAAAATATTCGGGGGACGCAGGGGGTGAGCAGGGGGGTTGCAGAGGGGAGTGGGGGGAAGAGAGCTCCCCCCTGTTCCCCACTGCTACCCCCCGCTCCACCACGCCGCCCCCCGAATCTTTTCACCCGAGTAGTCAGGTAATTGAAAATAGCGATGCTCGATTGCGAAATCGCCCTTAACGAGTACGTTCGCTCATCTCTAGACATAATGTCTCTCTAATTATGTCATAAATAGGAAACGCTAATGGGTCCCAATTCGATTATTCAATTCTATGCGCAAAAGAATTAGCGTCCAAATTTTACGTACATAATCTAAATCTCTCACTTCCCAATGTCATAGAAACGTGAAATTTGGCACGGGCATTGAATATGTCATAAATAGGAAAAGTTAATGGGTCCCAACTCAATTATTCAATTCTAAGCGCAAAAGAATGTGTCCAAATTTTACGTACGGAATCTAATTCTCTCACTTCCTGATGTCATTTTATATGAAGGAAACGTCGCATGGTTACCTCCACGTGGTGTTTTCTGGGTAACGCAGAGAACCTTGCAAAATGGTGAACATATGTTTTTCTGGTATCTCTAAAGTAACCACGACTTCATAAGATTTTCCGTGTGAACACCAGATAAACACCAATACCAAATTAACTCGGGCAAAGCTGGGTATATCAGCTAGTCTATATATATATATACCGGTCCAAGACCTCAGACAACAGCACACTCACCGTGTGAATACCGTCTCACACAGGAAAGGGGCAAAGTGCGCGACTAGCAGAGGGGCTCCATGCCGTCTGCTCTGATACACGACTCTCCCCAGCGCCCGCCTGCCTACTGGCTCCCACTAGCCAGCTACTAACTGCCCGCCTACTCCACCGGCCTTACTGCTTACACAGCCTAGAGAGCGGTTACACTGACCCCCTCCCTCACACCTCACGTCCCTTCCCACCGCACATTCATTCCAGCCCTGTGAATAATTCCTTTCGCTCAGGCATTTCCTTGGTCAGCTCCGGGGTCCTGATATCTTCCTCCACACTTATGCAACTATCACAACCTGATTGGCTGTTTGGGTTACCTTCCAGCAACGTGATTGGTTGTTTTCACAATTCCAGCAACCTGATTGGTCGTTGTTGCAGAAGTGCGGAGGAAGATGTTAATATGCTACCTCACATGAAATGACACTATTAATCAGGCAGTATATTGAACACCTCTTGGGTCCTGACCAGTTTAGGACTCTACGTAGTAAATGTACACAGGCAGTGATAAGGACAGCCCCGAGGACCTCACCGATAGGACCCTCATTTTCCTTGCAATCAGGCAGTATTTGGGCACCTCTCCTTCTACCGGCGAGTTATTATATGCGATGAGGACGGGCAGCCCGTACGGGTAATCCGCTGGGACCCCGCGAACTTGTCCGGCAGTAATCAGGACAGCCCGCTTCCGGCGCGCTAGGCCCCGCCTCTTCCTGCCTGCCTGCATTGCAACCCGGGCCCCGGCTGTCATTGGTGAAGGACCCGCACCATGTTGCAGGGAAGGCTCCTCGCCCGCTGGCTAGGTAGGGTCTCCGGGTGCGCGTTGTTAACCCCTTGTCCCCCGGGCTGCAGCGGGGATCCTCAGCTGTCGGGGGGGAGGGTCTTGTATCTGGGGTCTCCATGAGTCATGTCTGTACGGCGGTAGGAGAACTCTCCTGTTGTCATGGTAACTGCCAGCCCTGCATACTTCTAGTTGTTCTCTGACTGCCCCGTAACGCTTGTGTGATGCATTCTGTGTCAGTCTATACTGCTGCTTTCATTCTACTCCCATTGGCCTTTGATGCCTATATTGCGCAGTTTCTCCAAGGTCGCCGCTGGCTGACGCCTTCTTCTTGTCCGTCGGGGCGGCAGTTGCTCATTAGTCTATTTTCCAGTTGCTCCATAGTAAGCGCTGCACAGCGGATGTCAGTCCATTCATTTCTATTGGGGAGTTAAAGTTGCAGGACGGTGCAAAGGTTTAGTTCCGGTGAAGTATCTGTAGGCCGCTGAGCGCTCATTGAGCACAAACATTGGCGCAGTCAGCAGCAGTGTGCCGCCCAGATGGCGAGTGAAGTGTACTGTACTATGCCCACTGGGTAACGGGTAGTGTCACACGGCCCACGTCTGCATTGTACTTATAGGTCATCCCATGGAAGTAACCGTCCGACCGCTGGGCCCCCCGCTGATCACGTGAACGGGGGTCCCGGATAAATAGAGTACGTGTCATACATGCGCACTGTTATGCCAATCACCTTGTCCTCCGTCTCCAGCAGTACCATAGAAGTAAATGGCGCTGCAGTACCCATGTGTGACCACCGCTCCAACAGGGGGCACTCAGGACCCCCAGTCCCATGACTGTGGGGGGTGCCAGTCGCTGCACCCCCAGACATTTATGGGGAGGTGAAGAGTTGTAGGTTTTTCCTAAAACCCCCATTTGCAGTGAAATAACCCACATATAGTCGCCTCTACCCGCTGCGTCCTGCGCTGCCGGTCTCCCTTCTGATGTCACCGTTACAGGCTGCCCCCTCTGCGTCCTGCGCTGCCGGGTCTCCCTTCTGATGTCACGGTTACAGGCTGCCCCCACTGCGTCCTGCGCTGCCGGTCTGCCTTCTGATGTCACGGTTACAGGCTGGCCCCGCTGCGTCCTGCGCTGCCGGGTCTGCCTTCTGACGTCACGGTTACAGGCTGCCCCCTCTGCGTCCTGCGCTGCCGGTCTGCCTTCTGATGTCACGGTTACAGGCTGCCCCCACTGCGTCCTGCGCTGCCGGTCTGCCTTCTGATGTCACTTTTACAGGCTGCCCCCGCTGCATCCTGTGCTGCCGGCTCTGCCTTCTGATGTCAGTTACAGGCTGCCCCCGCTGTGTCCTGCGCTGCCGGGTCTGCCTTCTGATGTCACGGTTACAGGCTGCCCCCTCTGCGTCCTGCGCGGCCGGGTCTCCATTCTGATGTCACGGTTGCAGTCTGCCCCCTCTGCGTCCTGCGCTGCCGAGTCTCCCTTCTGATGTCACGGTTACAGGCTGCCCCCTCTGCGTCCTGCGCTGCCGGGTCTCCCTGCTGATGTCACGGTTACAGTCTGCCCCCTCTGCGTCCTGCGCTGCCGGTCTCCCTTCTGATGTCACGGTTACAGGCTGCCCCCTATGCGTTCTGCGCTGCCGGGTCTGCCTTCTGATGTCACGGTTACAGTCTGCCCCCTCTGCGTCCTGCGCTGCCGGGTCTGCCTTCTGATGTCACGGTTACAGGCTAGCCCCTCTGCGTTCTGCGCTGCCGGGTCTGCCTTCTGATGTCACGGTTACAGGCTGGCCCCTCTGCGTCCTGCGCTGCCGGGTCTGCCTTCTGATGTCACGGTTACAGGCTGGCCCCTCTGCGTCCTGCGCTGCCGGGTCTGCCTTCTGATGTCACGGTTACAGGCTGCCCCCTCTGCGTCCTGCGCTGCCGGGTCTCCCTTCTGACGTCACGGTTACAGTCTGCCTCCTCTGCGTCTTGCGCTGCCGGGTCTTCCTTCGGATGTCACGGTTACAGGCTGCCCCCGCTGCGTCCTGCACTGCGGGGTCTCCCTTCTGATGTCCCGGTTACAGGCTGCCCCCGCCGCGTCCTGCGCTGCCGGGTCTCCCTTCTGATGTCACAGTCACAGGCTGCCCCCGCTGCGCCTGCGCTGCCGGGTCTCCCTTCTGATGTCACGGTTACAGGCTGGCCCCTCTGCGTCCTGCGCTGCCGGGTCTCCCTTCTGATGTCACGGTTACAGGCTGCCCCCTCTGCGTCCTGCGCTGCCGGGTCTGCCTTCTGATGTCACGGTTACAGGCTGCCCCCTATGCGTTCTGCGCTGCTGGGTCTGCCTTCTGATGTCACGGTTACAGGCTGGCCCCTCTGCGTCCTGCGCTGCCGGGTCTGCCTTCTGATGTCACGGTTACAGGCTGGCCCCTCTGCGTCCTGCGCTGCCGGGTCTGCCTTCTGATGTCACGGTTACAGTCTGCCCCCTCTGCGTCCTGCGCTGCCAAGTCTGCCTTCTGATGTCACGGTTACAGGCTGGCCCCTCTGCGTTCTGCGCTGCCGGGTCTGCCTTCTGATGTCACGGTTACAGGCTGGCCCCTCTGCGTCCTGCGCTGCCGGGTCTGCCTTCTGATGTCACGGTTACAGTCTGCCCCCTCTGCGACCTGCGCTGCCGGGTCTGCCTTCTGATGTCACAGTCACAGGCTGCCCCCGCTGCGTCCTGCGCTGCCGGGTCTCCCTTCTGATGTCACGGTTACCGTCTGCCCCCTCTGCGTCCTGCGCTGCCGGGTCTCCCTGCTGATGTCACGGTTACCGTCTGCCCCCTCTGCGTCCTGCGCTGCCGGGTCTCCCTGCTGATGTCACGGTTACCGTCTGCCCCTGCTGCGTCCTGCGCTGCCGGGTCTGCCTTCTGATGTCACGGTTACAGGCTGCCCCCTCTGCGTCCTGCGCTGCCGGGTCTCCCTGCTGATGTCACGGTTACAGGCTGCCCCCTCTGCGTCCTGCGCTGCCGGGTCCCCCTGCTGATGTCACGGTTACAGGCTGCCCCCTCTGCGTCCTGCGCTGCCGGGTCTCCCTTCTGATGTCACGGTTACAGGCTGCCCCCGCTGCGTCCTGCGCTGCCGGGTCTCCCTGCTGAAGTCACGGTTACAGGCTGCCCCCGCTGCTTCCTGCGCTACCGGGTCTGTCTTCTGATGTCACGGTTACAGGCTGCCCCCGCTGCATCCTGCGCTGCCGGGTCTCCCTTCTGATGTCACGGTTACAGGCTGCCCCCGCTGCGTCCTGCGCTGCCGGGTCTGCCTTCTGATGTCACGGTTACAGGTTGCCCCCGCTGTGTCCTGCGCTGCCGGGTCTGCCTTCTGATGTCACGGTTACAGGTTGCCCCCGCTGTGTCCTGCGCTGCCGGGTCTCCCTGCTGATGTCACGGTTACAGGCTGCCCCCGCTGCGTCCTGCGCTGCCGGGTCTGTCTTCTGATGTCACGGTTACAGGCTGCCCCCGCTGCGTCCTGCGCTGCCGGGTCTCCCTGCTGATGTCACGGTTACAGGCTGCCCCCGCTGCGTCCTGCTCTGCCGGGTCTCCCTTCTGATGTCACGGTTACAGGCTGCCCCCGCTGCGTCCTGCGCTGCCGGGTCTGCCTTCTGATGTCACGGTTACAGGTTGCCCCCGCTGTGTCCTGCGCTGCCGGGTCTGCCTTCTGATGTCACGGTTACAGGTTGCCCCCGCTGTGTCCTGCGCTGCCGGGTCTCCCTGCTGATGTCACGGTTACAGGCTGCCCCCGCTGCGTCCTGCGCTGCCGGGTCTGTCTTCTGATGTCACGGTTACAGGCTGCCCCCACTGCGTCCTGCGCTGCCGGGTCTCCCTGCTGATGTCACGGTTACAGGCTGCCCCCTCTGCTGTGGCCAACGCTGTCTTGCATCCTAATTCTGGCCGTGTAAAAGGTCCCTAAGCGGGGTGGGACGGCAGCCTGTAACAGCCTGCAGACAGAGCAGCGGGGAGCGTCCTCTGGCCTATTTGCTGCAGGGGAACGAGGAGTCCTACTAGCCGGACGGCCCCTCCAAGGAGTCCTTGTGGAGCAGCTGCTTGTAAGACGGCTCTGATGCACTCTGGGATCCAATTCCTCCCAGTTCTTGAAGGGTTATTTTCATAGCCAGGATGGGACACCGCTGTTGTAGTCACTGACCGCTAACTAGGAGTACAGCACTAATTCCGTAGCTCTGACTGAAGTGATTGGGGGCCGCAGCGTGGGGTGCGCTACGCTGTTTCTGGGGGGCCGTTCCCTTCCACAAGAGCAATGATGAAGCACTTGGCTGTTACTGACGGCTGGCTGGAAACGGGGGGCCGGATTATCCTGTCTGACAAGCTGAGATGGAGATGCCCCTTTAAAGGGGTTGTCTACCCTTTATCTCACCGATAACCTATCCGCTGGATCTTCCACCACTTGGGACCCCCATCCATCAGCTGATGGTCCAGCCCGCTGCGCAGTGCAGCAGTCCGGCTGTTGTCATCAACGTAGTACGCACCGGCTTCACTCCCACTAAGATCATAGGAGAGGTGTGCTGCTGCGGCACCTCCTGCTCCTCTCCTGGGCAGGACTGGATGCAGCAGCGCCTCCTATGATCTCAGTGGAAGTGAAGCCTGCGGTGACCGCTGATAACAGCCGGCCTGCTGCACTGCGCAGCGGCCGGACCATCAGCTGATGTGAGATCAAAAGGATAGGTCATCAATGAAAAGATAAGGGCAGACGACCGCTGTAGGATTTCTGCTTGCTGTCACAGAATGGAAACGCGCCTCAGGCCTTGTTCACACAGTGCTTTAAGCGTCGGGCCCTGGCTGGGTATCTCCACATGGATCTGATTCTTTAGTATGCGGTAGACCGCTCAGCTGTAGAGCATTACTGCGGATTTAGCCCCAGTTAATGGGACAAATCCAAGTCTGGCCGCCCGATGCGGAAATTGTCAACAATCTCCTCCCCCCACACACAGAGACACAGTGTATTTCCAAATCTGCGCTGAACGATGATGCAGGTTTGTGTAGCGGTCAGTAAAACATTAGATGTTCTCTGGAGGGGCTCACAGACAGGTCACTTGAAACCATAAAACAAGGGTGCTTACCTCCTCGGTCCCGGAAGTCAGGTGACTCCCAGCTGCCAATCAGAAGTCGCACCATCACCAGTCTGAACTCCCAGGATATGAACGCTGATACCAGGAGAATTAGTAGTGACTCTGTGGCCTCTGATTGGCAGCTGGCGGTCACCTGACTTCCTTTGGGTGGTAATCGCCCTGTGTGAAGCTACGTTTAGTCCTTGTTAATGGGACCGCTTGCCTGCGGTGTTCCCTGTGTAGACTCATGTCACTTTTGGTCTTTGCACAGATTTGAAAGCGAACCTAAACTTTGAGTAAACTTAGCAGAAATGAATAGTCCGGTATATCCCCTCCAGGGCCGTGGCGTCGGGCGGAGGTGTGGTTTACCACATGTGACCACCACAAGTGTGTGCTGTAAGGCCATCAGGGGGTGTTACCTCGTTAGTCATTTCATGCCCCTTCCTACACCTTCACTAGAAAATGTGGAGTGTACGAGCTGCTCCAGAGATGGCTGCTAGATGAAGACGTCTTCGAGGCCGACTACAATCCTTGTAATACTTTTCAAGTTGTGTCGCTTTTCTAAGGGTTAGAGGCGGAATGTTCTGGTTTCATCCGGATTTTATTGGTGGCATTGAGAGTTTGTCGTTCTCGAGTTTGTGTGCCAAGAGTCTCTGGTTTATTAGCAATCCTCTGTATGCGGGTCCTGCCGACCTACCCTGCGGGAGGACGGCCCAGTCCTCTGTGTGCGGGTCCTGCCGACCTACCCTGCGGGAGGACGGCCCAGTCCTCTGTGTGCGGGTCCTGCCGACCTACCCTGCGGGAGGACGGCCCAGTCCTCTGTGTGCGGGTCCTGCCGACCTACCCTGCGGGAGGACGGCCCAGTCCTCTGTGTGCGGGTCCTGCCGACCTACCCTGCGGGAGGACGGCCCAGTCCTCTGTGTGCGGGTCCTGCCGACCTACCCTGCGGGAGGACGGCCCAGTCCTCTGTGTGCGGGTCCTGCCGACCTACCCTGCGGGAGGACGGCCCAGTCCTCTGTGTGCGGGTCCTGCCGACCTACCCTGCGGGAGGACGGCCCAGTCCTCTGTGTGCGGGTCCTGCCGACCTACCCTGCGGGAGGACGGCCCAGTCCTCTGTGTGCGGGTCCTGCCGACCTACCCTGCGGGAGGACGGCCCAGTCCTCTGTGTGCGGGTCCTGCCGACCTACCCTGCGGGAGGACGGCCCAGTCCTCTGTGTGCGGGTCCTGCCGACCTACCCTGCGGGAGGACGGCCCAGTCCTCTGTGTGCGGGTCCTGCCGACCTACCCTGCGGGAGGACGGCCCAGTCCTCTGTGTGCGGGTCCTGCCGACCTACCCTGCGGGAGGACGGCCCAGTCCTCTGTGTGCGGGTCCTGCCGACCTACCCTGCGGGAGGACGGCCCAGTCCTCTGTGTGCGGGTCCTGCCGACCTACCCTGCGGGAGGACGGCCCAGTCCTCTGTGTGCGGGTCCTGCCGACCTACCCTGCGGGAGGACGGCCCAGTCCTCTGTGTGCGGGTCCTGCCGACCTACCCTGCGGGAGGACGGCCCAGTCCTCTGTGTGCGGGTCCTGCCGACCTACCCTGCGGGAGGACGGCCCAGTCCTCTGTGTGCGGGTCCTGCCGACCTACCCTGCGGGAGGACGGCCCAGTCCTCTGTGTGCGGGTCCTGCCGACCTACCCTGCGGGAGGACGGCCCAGTCCTCTGTGTGCGGGTCCTGCCGACCTACCCTGCGGGAGGACGGCCCAGTCCTCTGTGTGCGGGTCCTGCCGACCTACCCTGCGGGAGGACGGCCCAGTCCTCTGTGTGCGGGTCCTGCCGACCTACCCTGCGGGAGGACGGCCCAGTCCTCTGTGTGCGGGTCCTGCCGACCTACCCTGCGGGAGGACGGCCCAGTCCTCTGTGTGCGGGTCCTGCCGACCTACCCTGCGGGAGGACGGCCCAGTCCTCTGTGTGCGGGTCCTGCCGACCTACCCTGCGGGAGGACGGCCCAGTCCTCTGTGTGCGGGTCCTGCCGACCTACCCTGCGGGAGGACGGCCCAGTCCTCTGTGTGCGGGTCCTGCCGACCTACCCTGGGGGAGGACGGCCCAGTCCTCTGTGTGCGGGTCCTGCCGACCTACCCTGGGGGATGACTGCCTATAGAAATCAATGGACTATTGGCATTGCATGTTGCAATGGCAACGTACAATGACTTTCCGCTCGTGTCAGAGAGGCCTTGGCTTATACACTGGCAAAACTGCTCTGACTCCTCCAGTTTAGTATGTTCCGTTGGTGTCCAGCCGGCCGGTTATGTCTCAGATTCTCCATTGGATTGAGGTCGTGGCTTAGCCAATCAGAGCCGGAGCTTGATGAACCAATCGCAGCCATTCATTGAATGGCTGCGATTGGCTCATCGAGGGCCTGCTGTGACTGGCTAAGCCACGGTGCTCGTGAACCAATCACAGCCAGCCCTTCCTGAAGGCGGAGATTTTGATCCTCCAGCCCAGGAAGAGCAGGCAGAAGACTTCAAGCAAGTGTCAGGGTGCTTCAGGAGAGAAGATCCACCGAAGATGACGGCTCCTCTTAGGTGATGTAGTAGTATCTTTCTTTTTCTGATGCAGCTAGGTCTTAGTTTAGAGCTTTGCAGTAGGATTTCCTACTATAAAAGCTGCATTTGCACCGTAGAAAACTGTGTTTTCATGCGATGCAACACATAGGAAGGCTCCATAGGGAAACATGGGCTACAGAAAAATCGCAAATCATGGTTGCGTAGAGCATGCCGTGATTTTGTAGTCTTGAGAGGTCGCAGGTTACAAAACCTCACTCGTGTGGAAGAACCCATAGGAAAGCACAGGCTGTACACGCGTGTGATTTGTAGCACTGTCGCATTGCGACATAATCACCCCAGTGGAAGCGGCCTAGCGGTGTTCCCCAGGACATTTACTATTAATGACGTATCCTTTGGATGCCCCCAATCAGCTGATTCCTGGCTCTGCTGTACTATGGACAGCGCCGGAAGCAGATCTCCACATTGCAGTGGCCAGGTTTGGTACTGCAGGCGTAGCTCCTATTGAATTTCAAATTTGAACACAATTGCAATGTCTCTGCATCCATTGCTGACCACACTGACAGTAGGCGCGAGGTGCCCGAGCGGTGGACCTTCACTGATCAGCGGTGGACCTTCACTGATCAGCGGTGGACCTTCACTGATCAGCGGTGGACCTTCACTGATCAGCGGTGGACCTTCACTGATCAGCGGTGGACCTTCACCGGCTGTAAGGCTGGGGAAGCCTGTAAATGTGACGTCAGAGAAAAGGGATGAGGCGGGTAGAAGCCCATTTGTTTTATGGCGGGCAGCTGGGTTTCACGTAAACGATATAACCTTTTAAGACCACGTTCACTCATGAATTTTTTAAATATGGTTTTGTGCTGTTTGTGGACCGCAGGAAAAAAGGCATTAAAAAAAAAAGGGAAAAAAAACAAACTCCTGCAACATCTAAAAGTTGTTGGATAAATAAGAGTAAAAACTTTTTTGAAAGTGCGGAGGAAAAACCGATGATGAACAAAAAAAAGGTGGTGTCCTCCGGGGGTTAAACGGGAGGCGTCCGGCCGCGCCTGTGATCTCCTTCTTCACTCTGGTGAATATATAACTCGTCCCCCTGTGAAGTCGCGGTAAGAATCCAGCAGGTTGTGGAGCAAAGTGCGAGGAGCCGTATAACCGCCATATAACCGCCGCTCTCTGAACTTTGCTCCAATCCTCGGCTCCGGGTTACAGCCGGATTCTTCTGACCCCTCACATATTACAGCAGATCCTATACCTTTAACCCCATAGTTCCCGGCTGGCAGAAGCTTGTAGGGTTCTCATGGTATTCTCCAAGTAGCTCTCGTCTGCCAGGCGTAGTTGGGGCTGGTCTTCTGATGCGGGCCCCCAAAATATGCTGCACAGGTCGGCACCAAAATGCATCTCAAAATTGGTGCGTAATGTAGATTTTGTTGCAGCGATGGCCGGGCGCAGATCTTCCACAGTAGCGGATCCGTCTTGTGTGAACAGACACGTAATGTTGTGTTTGTCCGCATTAAATCCACCGGATGTCAATTATTAGGTCGGGCGATCGCGATATCGCGGCATTATCGTAATTTTGCTCTCGCTATGTCTGAGCGTCGGTACTGCTGTTTCTCGCAAAAACATGGCTGCCGCTTGCAGGACTTCATAATGTTAAAATCGCATCGCATGAAAATCACGAGTTCATGCGATGCGATAAAACGAAGGTCCGTAGGGAAACATGGGCGATTTTAGGAAAAAAAAGAGCAAACCGCAGAAAGGACATGACGCAATTTTTTTTCCCAATGAAACATAGCCTGAGTGAAAACATTGTAAATGTGAAGGAAGTCGATGAAAAGCGTGGGCTTCATAATTCTGCGTTTTCGCGTGTTCTCACATCACGCGATTTTATCGCCTGCATAAAACCGGCCTTAAAGGGAACCCGTCCCCAGATGTAAATCTGCGTAACGCCCCAACACCGCCCCTCTCTCTGCAAGCATCGTGGAGACATAGCGCGGGCTAGGTCTCGCATCCGCTCCGATACCGGCGCATGCACAGTTGGGAGGGAGGGATGTGTCCACCACAGGGACAGATGTACTGCGCATGCGCTGGTCTCGGAGGTCATGGCGCACACAGAACTCAGATCTTGGTTTGTGAGAACCACATGTAGTTATTTTATTGCGTTTTTTTAATTGCGGTTGAGAACCATAGCAAAAAATGCCACGTGGGAACGTAGTCGATGGAGGCCACGCGGGCAGCAGGTGGTCCTATTATATCTGTATTTGTATAGTGATTAACCCCTTCACACAGTCCCATGCTGATTAACATCAGACATCCTTGCGTTAAAAGAGAGGGACACGAGCTGAGCCCACCCCATGCATGGCTGATGCCAGTGCTGAATAACAGCTGCCACCCACCCGCTAACCCTTTAAATGCCGAGGTCGATGCTGCCAGGAAAGGGGCTTCCTCTCTCCTCCTGGGGCCTGGTGGATATTACTTTGGTCACCTAATCTCCTAAACAAATATTGAATTAAAAAAGTATCAAAAAATCTTAGACTCCAATATGTCACCAATAGAAACTACAGGTATTAGTGTATCTTGACTCCACCAGCAATAGCAATAGCTGGTGGAGTCAAGATTAACAAGGGGGTGGCGCCCCCTGTAACTGGACCTTGCAGCCTTGACCCTATCAGGAGCTAGGGGTGTGAGCGGGGCGCTCCTCCTGTCAACCCACTAGCTTCCGATGGTATCACTAACACCGAAACTACAGTGCAGGTTTTTTTTCAAGCAGGGCAACATCTAACTATATAGATTTGTATCCCTGGTATCATACTGACCGTAGAATACATGAAAATTGCATTTTTTTATGCACTGTGAACGCTGTAAAATCAACCCTACCCAGAAATGACATGTTTTTATAGGACATCCCATTTAGAAATGATAGGAATTTGTTCTTTAAAAGCATATTTTATATTGTCTTAAAATAACATTCATCCCGCAAACAACAATAAGCCCCCCCCCCCCCCCCCCCCCCATGTGCGGATGACAAAAAAAACAAAAATGTAAACCTAAATATTTTCTAGTCTTGAAAGGGTTAAACTATGTATATGAATTGGGCCGACTCAGCAAATGCCTGCTGTTATCTATGGGGATTGTGAGGACAGATTGCTGCAGCAAGGTGACACTCGGTGCCATCTAGTGGTCATTATGTAGTATGACATGACTGAACTGTGATTTGTGCTTTGTTCTTGTAGTGCAGCAGCATGGAGTGAGGCATTGCTCCTACACCGCCTCCCGAAACAACCTGTGCATAAATAAGGACACCAAAGTCATTTGCCAGGGGTTCACCGGAAAGCAGGTACGTCCTGATCAAAACTCTGTTTATTTGTGTGTTCACACCTAGCGAAAAAAATCTGCAGCAAATCCGCACCAAAAATTTGCGACACAATCCACACGATTCAGATGTTGATTTTGGTACCGATTTCACCCCTTCAATTGAACGGGTAAAATCTGCAGCGGATCTGCGCAGAAATCCACGAAATGTGCGCCAAATGATGCCGAGTATTTTATTTAATCATTTTTACTGCGTGCAGCAGATCCGCTACATGTGACAATATTTGTGGTTTGTTTGCTGATGAGATGATGCGCAGACATGACGGCTGTGAGGGGTTTCCTGCAATAAGCGCGGCATCAGGGGCTTCTGCAGCGTCCATCTCCTGATCAGATGGCCTACTTGTCGGGGACTGCAGTGGATGCAGGGCTCCTCCTCCCCAGTGCCCCCCCCCCATGACCTCCCCCCCCCATCTTTGGTCATTTGGCTCCTGAACTAAAATTTAGAATCTAAATGAAATATTTAACTGCCAGATGTAAATATCCGTATAATTAGTGTAATAATAGGATTTGCTGTACGGCACCTCCAGCGAGCCGCCCACCCGGTGTACTCCGATCACCCACAGCTCTCCTCCAAGTAATCATGCATATAGGCGTACGTATTTTCATTATTACGCATGTATTTTTTTACACACGTAATATGAACAGAATAAATCCCGTTGAGTTGTACTGATGTGTTCAGACGAGCGCATGTCCTCTATTTGGCCGTAATTTCTACGGATCGCTTAAACTCGTAGCAAATACACAGTTGCATGCATATTCGCTGCAGTTTTACGTATGTCGGCAGGAGACTGTGTTCTGTTTTGTGTTTTGTTTTTTTTTTTCTTTTTTTTAAGACATTAATTGGACCTTGCAATTTTTAATTATTTTTTTTTTTGCACGCATGACAAAACGCAGTGAACACATGTGCAACCCCCTCCCCATGTACACCAAATACGCACACGTACATGCAGTAAGAGTACTGCATATGTTACAGACTGAAATACGCTTCTGCCGATTGTGAATGAGCCCTACTTATAGCCAGATGACCCACTAAGTAGTCCTCATTCTATTTCTGTAACCGGAGGACTGCTTACGGTAGCAGAACTGCTCAGTGTGTTGAGCGGTGGCTTTCAGCACTCACACCGAGGAACAATGGGGGAAGTAGAACACTTACAGCTGCGGACTGAGCAGGTTGCCTACTTTCATCCTGTAAGCTTATCTTATAGAGCTAAAAGCAGGTGAGTGTGTGTTAAAGTACAGGGTCCACGCACGTGGTACTCATCCTTCAGGGCAGCCCACATCACCAGTCACACAGTACAACGGAGGACCTTATTACAAATGGCATGCAGTTTGTGGGGTCGCCATCTGCTGCCTTGAAGCAAACTAGGGGTGCTAGGCTATTGAGATTGCTAAAAGGGCTATAGCCCCCGGTCACTGCTCACACTCAATACCAACCCTTCACTAGATACCACTGTAGCCCGACTGGACTTATGGCAGGTACCATAACCACATGGTAATGATGAGTGTGTATATAGAGCTCCTACCTACATCCCTCTCTATGGGATAGTTCCATGATGGGGAGGAAGATGATGTGCGGATGGGATTGCTGCCCTGTTCTCCCCATCATATAGCTGGTTCAGAAACCTCCACCCCTGTTAGGGTAATAGGAGGGGGTGTCCCGGCCAGCCACATCATGCATTGCAGGCACAAGCCATTGTTTTCAAGCCCCTTGCTAGATGTAGATGTGCATGTAGGGAGATACCATGTTTGCACTACAGAAACAATGTGGCCATGATCCCGTCTAGACAATGTAAACGTAGGGGCCATTTAGACATGATGATCATCGCTCAAAATTGGTTATAACGATCAAAAGTGAGCGATGGTTTTGCTTTTAAAGACGGGCGTTTTAACCTAATGAAAATCGTTGGAAAATGGACGAAACGGCATTTCAGTGGTCAGTTTATCGTTGTGTAGCGTTTGCTTTAAACGCTAATTGAGCGATAGTTTATTTGAAAGGCGCCTGCATTTAGTGAAGGGACAGAGCTGTTTTCTATCGGCTGTGAAGATCGGGGCTGCGCTTATCTGGTCTTTAATAAAAAACGAGCTGAAAGAAACGAGATGTCTTTAATGTAAAGTAAAGAAGCTGCCCACTACAGGCGATTTACACGAAGGAGTCATATATGAAACAAACTAGCTGGGACAAACAATGGGATTTATGTCATTGGAATGTAAGTAATCTCTCGGTCATCCGTGACAAAATACATGGAGTTTTGTGTATTGACCTATTAGTGACCTAAAATCCAGTAACGGAATCTGCACCAGCCTAGATAAAATAATCGGTGAATCCGAGACCTTCGCACGTGCGTTTACAAATGGTCTTGGTTGCTGCTTGCAGGGTACATCACAACGGCCAATGGGGGAGCTCTAGGTGGGCCTGTTAATATCGAAGCTTTGTCCTCCCCACACCCAATCGCTCTGCCCTTAGCCGGCTGACTGTATCCCGCCAAACGATTACACACTCAAATCGCTGAATGAATGTCCTTTAAACCAAACGAAAAGCGGTCTGCTGAACGATGGATTTTAAGCGGACTGAAAGACAATGAATAATGCAGACGGGCGCTCGTTTACACACACAGATTATCACTCAAGAGACGGCTTTGAGCAAATCTTGAGCGATATAGTTGTCTTCCCCGTGGCTCCTTCCTCCTCCCCAGGTAGCAGATCCACATCACGATCTGTCCAAGTCTTCCCAAGGACTATTAATCATGTGCTTTCCCAGAGGAGCGATCGTCGTGGAGCGCGCTGGGCGTCTCTCCCAGCCTCCCGTCACAGTGAACAGGCAGGGGCTGCCTCTTCACACAGAAGTCGCTGACTAGTCGTGTTTCACTGAGCTGAAACGGAGTGATCAGCAGTTAATGAGCGATTCCTCGTTCAGCACCTTAACGGGTCCTGCATTTATACAGGACAACTATGGCTTAAAAATTGCTCATTTTGAGGTGTTTTGTTTTTTTTCTTGTAACCAATACCTGGCCCATGTGTATAGACTGTGGCCATAAATTACTAACTGCTCTGACCTTCATGGCCTCATTTATCAAAGCTTTCTAACAGTAAGACGGTCCTCACTGCCCGGGACAACCAATCGCAGCTCAGCTTCTCAAAACGCTCTGGATAAATAAAAGCTGAGCTCTGATTGGCTGGTAAGGACCGTTTTGAGGCCCAATATGATTGTAGATTCAGGTCTTGATGGACTGTATGGAGTTGTCTCTTCAGGCCCCGTGTGACTTACGTACTTTGTCTTTTACTGCAGGGAACGTTTCATAGCCAACAGGCTTTGGAATACGGAACGCGGTTAGTGGGAGGAGTTTCACCTGGCAAGGGGGGCAGTTCACACCTTGGTCTACCAGTCTTCAACTCTGTGGCAGAGGTAAGTGCCATCATAAAAAGGAATGCCCCAGCATACTAAAACTGCCCATACCCCTTCACCAGGTGTCGGAAGAACGGACAGCGGTTTCGCAAGTGTAAATTGCAATCGCAGTCTGCTCATATGAACGGACATAGCGAATGTTCTATTTCCTGAATTCATGTGGATCGCCCATGCCGGCGACTATCGTGGAGTCTGCACTGCAAATCCGGTCATGTGACTGCCTGTCACTAGGATATGCCATCACTCACTGATCAGTGGGGTCCAGCTGACAACTGATTGAGATCAGCAGGCGGCTGGAGTGTCAGATACTTGACATTAGACTCATTTGTAAGAGGCTGTATACTGCAGGTTCCTTAACTGTGGATAACGGGTGACCAGTGATCAGTAGAAGTAGCGGTGGTCAGACGTCTACCGATCCTGACCTTTGAACTGTGCAAAAGTTTTAGGCAATTGTGAAAAAAATGCTGTAAAATGGGAATGCCTTCAAAAATAGAAGTGCTAATAGTTTTTTTGTCAATCAACAAAGTGGATGAACAAAAGAGAAATCTAAATCAAATCCGTATTTGGTGTGAGCGCTCTTTGCCTTCAAAACGGCATCAATTCTTCCAGGTACACTTGCACGCAGTTTTTGAAGGAACTCTGCAGAGAGGTTGCTCCAAACATCTTGGAGAACTGAACACAGATCTTCTGTATATTTAGTTTGCTCAAATCCTTCTGTCTCTTCATGCAATCCCAGACAGATGATACAGCTATATCAGCACTTCCAGGACTCCTTGTTCTTCTCTACTATGAAGATGGTTGTTAATTAGAGATGAGCGACCGTACTCGGTAAGGACAGATACTTGAGCGAGTATCGTCCTTACCGAGTACCTGCCTGCTCGCCCGCAAAGATTCCTGCTCACCCCCGCAACACAGCACTCACCCCCCGCCGGCACACGAATCTTTGCGGGCGAGCATGCAGGTACTCGGTAAGGACAATACTCGCTCAAGTATCTGTCCTTACCGAGTACGCTCGCTCATCTCTATTGTTAATGACATTGGCTTCATGTTTGGCGTTTTCTGTCCTGCCGCAGAATAAATTTGGAGCCAATCAGATGCCTCCTTAATGGTACTGCATGATGGGTAAGTATCTGCCTGTATTCCTTTCCTCAGCATTGGGGACACCATTAATCCTGCTCAAAACCCCAACTCAATTTGCTGAAATGCAGCTTCAAACTTGCAAGGAACCTCCATAATGCTTCACTGCTGCCTGTAGACACTCATTATTGTACCGTTCTTCACCATGCTGCACTGCTGCCTGCAGACACTCATTATTGTACTGTTCTCCATCATGCTTCACTGCTGCCTGCAGACACTCATTATTGTACTGTCCTCTACCATGCTGCCTGCAGACACTCATTATTGTACTCCTCGCCCCATGCTTCACTGCTGCCTGCAGACACTCATTATTGTACTGCTCTCCGCCATGCTTCACTGCTGCCTGCAGATACTCATTGTTGTACTGCTCTCCACCATGCTTCACTGCTCCCTGCAGACACTCATTATTGTACTGCTCTCCGCCATGCTTCACTGCTGCCTGCAGATACTCATTGTTGTACTGCTCTCCACCATGCTTCACTGCTCCCTGCAGACACTCATTGTACTGCTCTCCACCATGCTTCACTGCTGCCTGCAGACACTCGTTGTACTGCTCTCCACCATGCTTCACTGCTGTTTGCAGACACTCATTGTTTTACTGCTCTCCACCATGCTTCACTGCTGCCTGCAGACACTCATTGTTTTACTGCTCTCCACCATGCTTCACTGCTGCCTGCAGACACTCATTGTTGTACTGCTCTCCACCATGCTTCACTGCTGCCTGCAGACACTCATTGTTGTACTGCTCTCCACCATGCTTCACTGCTGCCTGCAGACACTCATTATTGTACTCCTCCCCCATGCTGCACTGCTGCCTGCAGGCACATTATTGTACCGCTCCTCACCATGCTTCACTGCTGCCTGCAGACACTCATTATTGTACCATACCCTACTATGCTGCACTGCTGCCTGCAGACACTCATTATTGTAATCCTCCCCCATGCTTCACTGCTGCCTGCAGACACTCATTATTGTACCGCTCTCCACCATGCTTCACTGTTGTCTGCAGAAACATTATTGTACCGCTCTCCACCATGCTTCACTGTTGCCTCCAGACACTCATTGTTGTACTGCTCTCCACCATGCTTCACTGCTGCCTGCAGACATTCATTATTGTAATCCTCCCCCCATGCTTCACTGCTTCATGCAGACATTCATTATTGTACCGCTCTCCACCATGCTTCACTGCTGCCTGCAGACATTCATTATTGTACCGCTCTCCACCATGCTTCACTGCTGCCTGCAGACACTCATTGTTGTACCGCTCTCCACCATGCTTCACCGCTGCCTGCAGACACTCATTGTTGTACCGCTCTCCACCATGCTTCACTGCTCCCTGCAGACACTCATTGTTGTACCGCTCTCCACCATGCTTCACTGCTGCCTGCAGACACTCATTGTTGTACTGCTCTCCACCATGCTTCACTGCTGCCTGCAGACACTCGTTGTTGTACTGCTCTTCACCATGCTTCACTGCTGCCTGCAGACACTCATTGTTGTACTGCTCTCCACCATGCTTCACTGCTGCCTGCAGACACTCATTGTTGTACCGTTCTCAAGCCCTGTGGCAAACAAACTGTCTTCTGATAAGCCCAAATATTTCACATTTTGACTCATCAGTCAAGAAAACTTGCTGACCTTTTTCTGGACCCAGTTACTGTGTTTTTGAGCATTTGGCCTTGTTTCTTGGCCGAGTCACTTGACCTAGTTTCTACTTCAAAGGAATGGCTTTTGGCTGTAATTCTTCCATGAAGACGACTTCTGGCCAGGCTTCTACAAACCCTAGATGGGTGTACTGGTCCCACTGGTTTCTGCCAGATCTGAGCTGATGGCACTTGGTTAATGATACACTTGGATATAATCCTACAAATCCTCTGGCTTTGTGAAGGATACCTAAAGGAACTGATGCCTGAGGGCCAAGGTCGGTCGCAGCAAAGATTGATGGAATTTACATTTGTCTTTCATTCATTCACTTTACATTTTGTTGATTGAGAAAAATAAACTATAAACATTTCTTCTATTTCTGAAAGTATTCTTATTTGGGAGCGTTTTTTGCACAGTACTGTATGTAACCTCGTTAGGCAGTAATACCCATTAATAAAGCCTTAGGGCAGCAGGATTAACCCTAAGGATCTGACATGGAATTCCCACCAACTGTGAATCAAACCCGCAGCAAAACCCGGTAGTGATGGCCAATACGCCTTTACTGACCTCACTAATGGGCTTCTAAACCTGCACATACATCTTCTTAAAGGAGCCAGGCTCCTGCTCTAACTACCGGGTGCAGAGAAACCTCAGATCCTGGCAATTTTACCCCTTACATGCCGCAATCAATAACATATGAGAGGTAGATGGGGCTCCATCTGTCACCCATCGGTATCCTGCAGTGTGATTGGAAGGTAACACTAGGCTCTCATGGTCGATGGAAGCCTGACAAAAGCGTCCATGTCTGCCATGTAACTCTGCCTATTAGGCCCTGCCTCCAGCAGAGTCTAATAGGCTGCTGTCATAGGCTTAGTAGAATGCACTACATGAGTAATTTAGTGTACTATCCTAGCGATCAAACTATCACAACTTCAAGTCTCCCCAAGGGACTAAAAAATGGTGTCAAAGTTCAATAAAGCTTTGATTAAAGGTTAAAAAAAATCCAGTTTAAAAGAAATATGCATCCCCCCCCCCTCCCCGCCCCCATTAAAAACCCTGGATAAATAAAATAAAGTTTTTAAAAATCAGCCTAAAATGGGTATTGCCGCATTTGTAACAACCCAGATAATGAAAATAGTTTAGTTTATTTATCGCACATGGTGAACGCCATGAAAATAATAAAAAAAAAAAAACGGCAGAATTGCTATTTTTTTTTCCTTCGTCTCTCAAATTACACAATGAAAAGCAATCCGAAAGTCACATGTACCCCAAAATGATACCAATAAAAACTACATCTCTTCCCGCAAAAAAAAAAAAAAAAAAGCCCCAAGAAAAAACAATGCTATCGATGCGGCAATGCAGATTTATTTTGTTTTTCTTTAAAAATGTGATTTTTGTGAAAAAGTAGTAAACAATAAAAAAAAAATCTCCATCAACTTGGTATTGCAGTAATCGTGCTGATCCAGATAGGAAAGTTTTCTCATGATATTTTTACTGAATCGTGAACGCAGTAAGAACAAAACCCGGAAACGAGGGAGGAATTTCTGTGGGGTTTTTTCATCTCTTTAAAAATGTAATAAGTTGTACAATATGCGTCCCCCACAGCGGTGCCAATAACAGGTCCCCCAAAAAACAAGCCCTCATACGGCTATGTCAACAAGTCACAACTCTTGCAATGCGACGATGACAATCACCTGGTCCTTAAAGCAAAAAATCTGTTCATCACTAAGGGGTAGACTACAGCGCAGCTTTTAGCCGTGCGCAAATTCCAAATTCGTGTGCGGGGCTTAAGTTATGCTTTGTGATGATGGCTCCGTTGAAAGGGGCTGATGTGAGGATTTCTCACAAGGCCATGTGCAAATCTGCCCATAGTATTCCCATTTACTGTCCATATTATGAGCTGGATTGGCTTTGGGTATTTCCAGCGTAGATCCCACCATCTGTACGTCGCCCCAGAGTACAGGAGGGCGCTCACAGTTTTGGGTTGGAGGCTTCCAGAAACTGGATATTTCCTTGTGAAGTTTCTTCTCCTCTTCCATTCACTCTTCATGCAGGTACTATATTTTTTGGTATTGTTAATTGATGAAAGCATCAGTATTTAGCATTTGTTCCAAGCACCCTTTTCTCATACAACGATACTACCTCACGTATGATACTATAATATACTGTTATTTTTTGCGTCAGGCCAAGGCAGCAACGGGCGCCTCCGCCTCTGTTATTTATGTGCCACCACCCTTTGCTGCTGCTGCAATCCATGAAGCTATCGATGCTGAGGTGCCACTGGTAGTATGTATCACTGAAGGAATCCCCCAGCAAGACATGGTACGGATCAAACACCGACTCCTCCGGCAGTCCACCACCAGGCTTATTGGACCCAACTGTCCTGGAGTCATCAATGTGAGTTATTCAAGGGTCTCCATTCTAAAGTCTGTCTCGATAAACTTATATTCACAATAACTGTATACGTCTTAGATGGCAAAGGTCATGTCTGTGTAGAAAGGGTTAACGGAGTAGTCTGTGCCCCTAGTTAATGATGAAGTGCTGGTGCCCCCGGGGGTTGTGGGTGATTTACACTCTGCATTAGATGAATGGTCAGTCGGTCCCTGCAGGGTAGTTGGAGATCCACTACATAGTAATGAACTAATCTCCTGGTTATACCTATATGTTGTCCTCTGGGACCTCGTCTTCTTGTTTGCTTTATATTATAAATCTTGCTTTTTATTTATGTTTCAAGCCTGGAGAATGTAAAATAGGTATCATGCCGGGACATATCCACAAGAAAGGAAGAATCGGTAAGTAAATGAGAAGTTCACTATAACTTTATCATAGCTGTCATTCTCTCATTTACAGGATGTCCTGCATGTAATAACTTGGTATATTGTATGGCCTGCACCAAGTGCTTGTGTTATGTTTATTCATAATTAACCTGATAGGTGAGCAACCCACTTTCATCATGCCCCCTGATTGCCATAGCAACAGATCAGCATCCTTCGACCATGTCAAGTAGTTGCCGATTAGGTGGCAGAAGGGGCCTACTGTTTCGATTCACTTACTGAAGTGCCAAAACTCCTGGGACAGTAGTACATTAATTGATGACGTAGTTGCGTTACCTTAGGTGACCAGTTGGGAGCGCCGCCATCTGTATAAGTTGTGAGTTGTTGTTTTATGAGTGAGGTTGTCCACTGGCCAGCATGCTCATGGCAAGGCGACATAAATGATTGTATTTCTAATCAGGCATGACAGTGGGTGCCAGACGGATGGAGTATTCTTTTTACGAAGTTGTGCAGGTATTTAACGTTCCCCAATCCACGGTGTTGCATGATTCCCGGGAAAACCCTCATAGAAGGCATTACCGCCCACAGTGGGCAGCGTAGTGACCCCCCACATGTGCTTAATGGTTGTAACCGATGGCATCTGGCTGGAATTGTCAGTGCGAACAGACAAGCGACTCCGGGCAGGAATTGCATCCACGCTGCATGCAGGAGCCACACGTATATCCCGCAGGTCAGTGCAGCATTCTTTAGCTTCCAAGGTGTTCCAACCATTAGTGAGCTAACCCCACCGCACAGAGCCAGCACTCAAGCCATTGCCGGTCAACCTCATTTAATACTACTTTAGATTCTTATTGCTTCACTGTTTTATGCTAGGACTATCTGCATTACATAATCATCCCTTCTTTCTCTGAAAGTCTGTTCTGCGGACTACTATCTTTGATCCTTGTCAGTGCTACTGCCACCCATAGCAACCTGTCCCCTCAGTGCGGACACTTGTCTTAAGGAGACCATACATATTCCTCTATGACTAAATATCCCATAGTATCATACTGACCATATCTTATAGCACACACCTTAAGATAGACATCATAGCAAGGCACAGAGGACACAGGATGGCGGGTTCTGAATATTCCTATGCAATTCCGAGAAGGCACTCATCATTGGCGTTGTGCACTAGTACCAGTACAAGCATTGGGATGCTAGGTAAAAGTTACATCTATGGGAGGTGTGAAACCAGACTGTCTGCTATGGAGCTAAGATGGCGCTTGGGCGGTGACCAAAGGTATTGTTACAGCAGATTCTAAAATCGCTGCAGGCCACGACTGGCACTTAAATGGCCACCAGGGTGGTGGTCTGACTAAGTGCACTATCAAGCCAGGGAAGCATCTCGCCATGCCTTATTTCTTTGTGTGCAATGGCAACAAGTCCATCCAGGGGGCTTGTATGGGGCTGAGGCCGGCACAATAGGAGCAAGCGCATCATGTGCTGCTTCTCATCAGAGGGGGCAGCGTTGCCATTTGACTTCCCATCATCCACAAGGAAGAAGCCACCTCCTTCTCCAAGACACAACTATACATGAATCCACCATTTTCATTTCAATGTCCTTTCTTTCTTTTTTTTCTCATCACATTCTTCAAGAAAGGCCCACTTAGCCTACCTGCTGAGTTACATTCTGCAATCAGCATTAACCTTTTTCGAGTTGCTCACATTCTGTTTCTCTTGTATATGTAGTACCATCTGCGGTGCTTTGTAACATTTTTCAACATCGATCCACTTGCTGCCTACCTTATTCATTTTTCATATGATCTATATATGCCACACAGCTATTACTGTATTAATGTATTACTGTAAAATTGCGCTACTCCTAGATCACCTGTCATTCAACAGGGGCGCGTACCTTTGCTTGGAATAACTATTTTATAAAAACCTTTGAGACTACGATCAGGATACCATCAGGGTCTCGTCAAATACTGGAAAACCCAGATAAACTGCAAACAAAGGCAGCACCCAGCCAGTACAATGAAACCCATCAGGGTTCTTTTTTGCTAAGGGAGATGAGCTATAAATTATACAAAGAACCTATATTCGGATTCAACTTACCCGACCAAAGCTCTTAAGACACAGAACAATATGTGGAGCAAAGTTTTATAGTACATATGAATCATATGACTCGCCTCACCACTACAGTTTCTCCGATTGTTCTATCGTCTGATCCTCGAACTTAAAGGGGTGGTCTCGCGAAACCAAGTGGGGTTATACACTTCCGTATGGCCATATTAATGCACTTTGTAATGTACATTGTGCATTAAATATGAGCCATACAGAAGTTATTCCACTTACCTGCTCCGTTGCTAGCGTCCTCGTCTCCATGGTTCCGTCTAAATTCGCTGGCAGCTTGCTTTTTTAGACGCGCTTGTGCAGTCCGTTCTTCTCCTTTCAGCACGAGCCGCTTCAGTGTGCTCCCCGCTACAGCTCTTCTGCGCATGCGCAGACGAGCTGTCACTGCTCGGGAGCGCGCTGGAGCGGCCATTCTGCACCATCCTCTGTTAGAGGAAGGTGCAGAAACTGGAGCTGCCCAGCGGAGAAGCCCAGCCGCCCCGAGAAGCCTCCCAGGTAAGTGATGGGTCGGGGGGGGCTGCCGCTGCGCCGGGGGGGCTGTCGCTGTGCCGGGGGGGGGCTGCTGCTGCGCCGGGGGGGGCTGCCGCTGCGATGGGGGGGCTGTCGCTAGGCCGGGGGGGCTGTCGCTGCGATGGGGGGGGCTGTCGCTAGGCCGGGGGGGGGCTGCCGCTGCAATGGGGGGGCTGTCGCTAGGCCGGGGGGGCTGTCGCTAGGCCGGGGGGGCTGTCGCTAGGCCGGGGGGGCTGTCGCTAGGCCGGGGGGGCTGTCGCTAGGCCGGGGGGGCTGTCGCTAGGCCGGGGGGGCTGTCGCTGCGCCGGGGGGGGCTGCCGCTGTGATGGGGGAACTAGCGCTAGGCCGGGGGGGCTGTCGCTGCGATGGGGGGGCTGTCGCTAGGCCGGGGGGGGGCTGTCGCTAGGCCGGGGGGGGCTGCCGCTAGGCCGGGGGAACTAGCGCTGGGCTCCGGAACCTAGCGCTGGGCTCCGGGGCCTTCACCTGGGCTGAGGGTCTAGCGCTGGGGAGCCGGGGGCTAGCGTCGGTTACCTGCTGCCTGGCGGTGGGCGTCTGGTCGGCGGCTGCGGGGCGTCCGGTTGCCATGGAGACACAGCTGGCGGCGTCTCGGGAGCGCGCACGTCGGGCTGCAGCGAGCGACGGGGAAAGAGCCGGCGGCCATCTTGAGGAAACTTTTATAAGTTGCTGAAACGCTGGAACGGTAAGTACGAACCAGCTAGAAATGTCATTTACAGGGGGGCTTAGTAATGTATGTTTAATGGGGGGGACTGGGCAAAAAAAAAAAATTAACTGCTTCCTCGAGACATCTCCTTTAAGCAGTTGGACAAATAAAGCCTTCTCTCTTGTCCCTGTGAGCGGGCGGCAGTGTGTTAGGGAAATCCTCAGAGATTCCTTAGTGTGTTTCATTGCCTGGCCCGAATTATATGAGAAGTTGTGTGCACAAATCTCTGGCGCATGACAGTCTGTATCATCTGGCAATGAAGCTCTTGAGGCTTTAATACAAAATAGATTGTGTGTGTGTGTGTGTGTGTGTGTGTGTGTGTGTGTGTGTGTGTGTGTGTGTGTGTGTGTATAATATAATTATATATATAATCTACAATCTACTTTGTATTAAAGCCTGAAGAGCTTCATTGCCAGATGATAGACTGTCATGTGCCAGCAATTTGTGCACACAACTTCTCATATAATTATTATATATATATTAGTTCCCTTATGTATGATCAGAAATACATGGCCCCCTGTAATCATAAGAACTCATGATTGACTAGGTGCTAATGGCTTAACATATGTTAACACCTTGAGGTGTGTTAGTACTAATTACGCAATTCCTAGAAACCTGAAACTTAAGGAAAATAGGCTCATTCTATATTCGTTCTAACTGCTCCTCCTCTATCTCTGCACATTCCTAAGCCAGGAAAGGATATGTGGAAGTATGAGCCTGCATCTAATACATACCAGTGTACAACATGAACGGAGTTAGCCATTTTAGATGCTGGTTATCCACTAGGAAGGAAGATATACATACATATATACAAAGTGATGTGGGAAAGATGGCCCACCCAAGTGCCCCTGTTGCCACCAGAAGAAAGGAAGCATGGAGTGGTTCTTGATAAGGATGTAGTCCGAGCAATGAAAGTAGTTTTTGTAGAATATTTAATGCTGCCAATTTAAATACTATTGTCCTAGCTAACTGGGTATCAATCCTGAACCCGCCAATTCTTTTTTTCTGGAGTACAGAAGAAGCTTATGTAGCAACATTCTTTAAAAAATCGGGTCAATCCCTTTGTCTGAATGTGCTTTATACCATAAGGGTTTTGCCTACGGTCTATTATTTTGTTTCCTTCACGGTTATTCTGCTATCACCAGGACACCGTACAAAGTGCTTTGTCTGGGCTCATGAGTTCACTAGCTGAACCCCAGGGGGCATGAGGTGTGGTCTAATCAGTAATGGTACCAATTGTTTCAGGCTGATGGTGAGGTTTATGGGTAGTATGGACCCCAGTTGTCAACATGGCACTGTGCAGGCTGGTGCCAGTTTCATACCGGTGTGGTTTGCCTAAACATGTCATTGACTAGCACCTGCTTGGTGACCATTTTCAGCCCTTCATGGACTTCAGGTAGCCCAGCAATGATGGAATATTCAAGTAGGATAATGCCCTGTGCCGTTGCGTCTAAGTTGACCAGAATCGTTGACCTCCATCAGTGTGTTTGCTTACAGTCTTTATTGACTATAACTTCTAAGGAGGTAGATGGCCAGGATCAGAGTACACCAAGGGGTTGAAAATAAATACTAAATAAATAAAAGAAAATATTTACAAACTTATTCAACATTCAAGTGCCTTCAATGTGGAAAATTGTAATTTTGCGAGGCTGGTAGATTCCCCTTTAAATGTAATATGGAAATGTCCGTCCTGCTTTAGAAGAGCCTGGGTAATATTTATAGCCTTCAGAGAAGGTTTCTTAATGCACTGAAGCTCTTCATCTGGAGGGAAGGAACTTTTTATGGGAATATTGTGTCCACTCGCAGGAGCCATCTCTTCTCCTCGCTCCGTTTTTTAATTTCACTATACAATGGGGATAAACAAGAGGGATAGCGGTCATTTATAGAGGACGGTATTTACTGTGCGGCCGGGCTCGCCTCTTCAGACATCCATTATCGCCTTAATATATATTCTGTATTCCGTACAAGTCCACGCAGTAAAAAGATGAATTAGACAAGACTCATGGGCCTCTCACAGCAATATTACAGCACAGATACATTTTCTAGATGCTCAAACAGGGGGATACATATGCTCGGAGATGCTGCAAAGCATGCTGGGTACCTGCTGTCTGCTTTCTTCTAGGAAGATAAAAATGAAGAACTAGGGATTTGTTTGTCTTGTTCAATAAAATCCAACTTCTGGCGACCCGCACTTTCTTTGAAAGGGTGTAGGCATCTAGTACATTTATGGTATGCTCACAGGAAGGAGGGCATCCCCTAACTCCCATTACTACAGGAGAGGTGCCAACATGAGAATAGATGGCACTCTTGTCTGTCTACAGAAGATGCAGTTACCTCAGCTTATAGAGTAGGAGTCAGGGGACTCCTGTGCTCCAAAACGTTGTGCACCCTCTTAGGGAAGTCTGAGTTGTTAGGTTAGCCCTCCATACAACATCCTCCTCTCTTGACCATAGCCAGGATCAGCTATAAAACACATCTCTTGCTCTGGAGGACTTGTCTTGTCCTGCCATTACATAGATAACCCTGTGATTTTGAATGTGTGTGTTGTAATACCTTATTTCCCCTGTGGAGGTGCTGCAGGAATATTTCACACATAGGATCCTTTTCCATGGCCAGATAAATTAGAATGAGCGTAAGACTAGCGGTGATGTAGCTATTACATATTGTTCACTTGGCATGCATTTACACTGGGGCATCCGCATCTGAATTAAACCCTGTGCATTTGACCTTTTAGGTGCTTGGCGGATGCCCCGCGCAGATCTAAAATTGTAGCGTGCTCTATTTTATCATGGATGTGGGTCAATTCATCTCTATGTGAGATGAAAACACACAATACACGATCACCCACGAGCCATTAAAAAAAATCATATTTAAGATGATCCGCAGTGCATCTGCTGCGGATATCCGCAATGAAAATCCGCACTTGCCGTGGACATTGGGCCTCACTGCTAGATTTCTGCACAGATCTCGGGAGGTCCCATGAAAGGGCAATTTGTAATCTGCCTATTGTCAAGTGACCATTCTAACAAATGGTATGTCCTACTGGATAACACCTTTTAAAGGGGTATTCCGGTCCTTTTTTAACTGATGACCCATACCCTGAATAGGGCATCAGTAGTTGACGCATTGGGGTCCGCCAGTCAGGATTCCTGTCCATCAGCTTATCCTCCGGCATACCGTCGGTGGAGTGGGTTGGACGTCGTCACCAATGGTTAGAGGAAGCAGGAGGAGCACTGGCTTCACTGCTATTAAAATCATTGGGTTCGCCATGCTGTCCCTATACTTCCTTCTCAGGAGAGGATGTCGCCTCCTGACCGTAAGAGGAGCAGGAAGCAGCGTGGGGCTCTTAATGATTTCAATGGGAGTGAAGCTGGCGCTCTCCTGGCTTCCTCTGAACCTGGGTGACTATGTCTGGCCCGCTGCAGTGACAGTGTGTTGGGCGATCAACTGATGGATGGGGATCCTCAGTCCAGAGGATAGGTCATCAGTTAAGGACTGTAATACCCGGTCATACGTTTACTGCGTTGGAACCAAGCGGTTAGCGCCCATCTCTGTAAATGCACCACCAAGTGATGACACAAGCACACTGACCTCTCCCCTTCTGTGGCAACTGAATTTTATTTAACCCTTTATAGTTGAGGGTCAAAAGAAACTTTGTATCTAAAGAGAACTGACTTCCATTACTGTGGAGGGCAAAGGGGAGTGGGCTAGGATATGTATGGCAGTTGTGAGTCTGTTAGGCACCTGGCACTATTATATGTAGATGCCTATTAGCCCGCTCCTTGGCGTGTTCATTTATTGCATATTAAATGAACATTATTTATGTTTCATATGACATTATTGTTTGTTTGTATGTCATCCCTGTAATATACTACATGTATGGTAATCTTAACTCACTCTGCTATAATGAACTGCAGATTGCCATTGGTTCCCCAAAATACGCCTGCAGCCATCCGCTGCTCACAGCCCCAGCCAGCTTAATTTTAGAAAAGAGTTGTCTTTGAAGACTGCTGGAACCCCCATCAATTTCCGAAACTGGAACTCCTGGAAGCCCCATGTTAATGGAGCAGTGATTCACATGCTTGCCCACCGCTCCATTCACATCTATGGGACAGGAGGAGATTGATGAGCTTGGCGGTCTCAGTCTGTCCCATATAAGTGAACTCGTTATTAGTATTTATAGTGCCGGTGTTTATGGTGGTGCAGTGCAATCTAGAGAATGACATCATCATCATATGTAACTCACTGAAGGACCTGTGATGACTGTTGGAGTTGGTCAAAATATTGAAGGACCTGTAATGACGTTGCTGTCGTGTGACTAGGGGCGTAGCTCGGGTGATTGAGCTGCTCACTGAGGTGAAATCATGGCTGGGATGAAGGACCCATCATGTGATAAGGGGCGGAGCATGTAACTCAGTTACGGACAAGTGGTCGTTGGTACTTTGACTAGTAATTATTAGGAAAATATAGTACCAGTGTTTCTGGCGGTACAAGACGCTACACAGCTCTGCTGCATACACGTCACACACACAGCATTGCAACATACACTGTTCATCCCATACATCTGAGATCAGAAGCAGTACAGCGCTGGGGGTGAAGGACCTGTGATGATGTCACTGTCATGCTCCGCCCCTGATCACTTGGCGGTGATGTCATCAAAGTCCTGCATCCTTGTGCAGATTATGTGTAGACTACAAACCCACTGTGGCCTCAGTTGCTATGGAATACTGACAAGCCCCTAGCTGGACAACAGCCGTGTGCTTACAGGATTTGTGATTTCACCGTCATGTAATCTGGAACGGTGCATGTAAGTTACTCACCCACTCACGGACGGACAGGCCGTCATTTGTAGTTTGACTAGTAATTATTAAGAAATTATAGTACGCCGCTCTGCTACATACATTTCTCATCCTATGCAACAGGGATCACAACCAGCACAGCAGAGTCCTACACACACTGATCAGCCCCTGGTCATGTGACCCTCGGACGACTCCCACACAGGTGACTGATCACATGACAGTGACAACACAGGTGCTGTAAGCACACGGCTGCTGTTGGGCTCTGCAGGTTTTTAATAAAGTGAAGGACCTGTGATGATGTCACCATCATGTGATTTGGGGAGGAGCTCAGATTCCCAGTGGCTGATCCCATGACAGTGGCATCTTCACATGTAACTCACACAGTCAATCACTTACAGACAGGTGGTCGTTAGTATTGCATAGCAACTGAGGCCGCGAGGGGGTTTGTAGGGGATGTAGTCAACCTGTAATCTGCACAGGGATGAATGAACAAAACCTTTAGAATCTTTAAAAAGAGGCATTTGCTGTAAGGCTGGGTTCACAGAGTGGAATTTCCTTAGAATTTCTGTGCGAACCCTCTGGACAGAAATTTTGCGGCATTTACAGTAACTGTAAAGTGGACGAGATTTTGAAAACCTCATCCACAAGCTGCAAAAAGAAACCCATGCAGAAGTTGACTTGCAGCGCGGAATTCAGTTCCACAGCATGTCAATGTTGTTGCCATCTCTGCTGCGGAATTCACCTCCTCTCAATGAGTTACTATTCTTTTAGGGTGTGTGTGTTTTTGTTTTTGTTTTTCACTTCCCTAATGGGACTTGATCGTGTGATTGCCTGATTGCTCAGAGTACTTCTCTATTCATCTCGATCACAGGCCATGGCAGACCCAGAAGCCACTGACAAGTGTATGGTTGTCATGACAACCCATCTCCATGATGACATGGAGGGCTGATGACCTCACAGAGGAAGCACCCTCCCTATGGTAACCATGTACATGCCACAATTAACATTGATGGCAGCATGTAAAGTGTTAACAGCGGGGATCCGTATTCTCAGCAATTCTCGCTGTTGCAGCCGGTGGCTGGCTGTCGGTTAAAGCCAGCTTCTGTTACAGATGGCATGGACTCTGCTTCTGACCGAGCATCATCCATATACTGTAAACATGTAGAATTAGGCTTCCCCATATGTCATGGGGTGCCAAGGGGTTAATGGGAATGCCCAGTTGTGTCCTCTACCTTCCCAGCCATCACAGCAGGGCCACAATTGCACCGCTTTCCCTTCCGTTACGTCCTCCCTTCCCGCATGTTCTGGCTTTTTGCCCTATGCGGGCACGGAGCTGCGTTCCTTACTCCTGCATTATGCACATCGCTATTATCATATGGTTATAATGCATGAAGGGCAAGGGAGCAAAACACGGGTGATTTATTTCGCCCCCGTGGCGTCCAGCTCTGATGTAATCGCACTCCCCAAATCAAGCTCAGAAATAATTTTGTGCGTTCAACAAACAAATGAGGAGAATGTTGCTGTGGAGTCGAGTCGTGTCCTATTAACATTCATAGGTCCGCTCCTGGTATAAATAACGGCTTTACACGTGCGAGCAGACTGATGCTACCGTGTTAATAACCCGCCGCCTGTCTCTCGTGTGTTCTTTCACTGCAATCACCGGTATCGGGGAAATAAAACGAACGGCCAGGAAAAGCCCTTGACAAAATCCGTTTTGTTCTTCAAGTCAGTAATTAGATTTTGGGACGACATTTTTATTTTTTAATTCTCCCCTTTTTATTTCCTCATGCCTTATGTGAGAGTTAAGCGCAGACATGCGGGAAAGATGGATATTAGTATTCTGCACATCCCTGCGCCCAGGATAGTACCCATAAACTGAAAATTGAAAAATCAAATAGGAATGCAATTACATTTTGCAGATATATATATTTTTTGTGCGCTCATAAAGCGCAGGTTTAATGGCGGAGTCACACTGCTTCCCTCAATTTGGAGCTGAATAAAAAGGGTATTGTAAGACGTGCCGGCAGAACGTGTTTAGGGCTGAGAAATAGGGAAGGGGGGCAGTCACTCTTCCACCAATAATCGAGCGGTGCCGTACGGAGAATGGCTGTTGGCACACCTCCCACATGCCCTGACAGCCTCTAACTGTTATTCCAGTGTTACCCCGTTAAGGACGCTGCTTCGTTTAGTACTTAAAGGGGTGTTGCACAACTTAGACTAGCTTCACAACCTCTCTATCCCTACTGGTGGTTGCTGCAGCCAATCATTAGCTACAGAATCTCCATGGTATGGTCAGTGATTGGATGAACCTTACAATAACACAAAAAGCTATCTATCTAATATTTATTTTTAGGTTTTTATACTTTTGCACAATTAAAACCTTTTTTTGGGTGGGGGGTGTTGGGCGGGTGGGGGGTGTTGGGCGGGGGGGGGGGGGGGTTTATACAATTTCTTTTTACGTGGGTTTTTTTTTTTAACTTGCCTTTTTTTATGTCCTTTTTTTTTTTTAAGGGACTTGAACCTGTGATCTTAAGATTGCCACTACTTGCTATCATTAGCTAAGCAATCTTAATACACTATGGCAAACCTAGAAGACACAGTTGGGCATCTGGTTGCCATGGCAAACCATTGGCCCTCAGCAATTAGATGGCAGAGGGCTGATGACCACATACACAGAGCTCCCTCTCTCTGTTAACTCTGTATGCACCACAAGGAGCATTGCCTTTGGCATGTAAGGGGTTAACAGTGAGGGTAGATGTTCCCTTCAATCTTTGCTGTTACAATAGGTCGCAAAATAGAAAAAAAAAGAGGTCCGGCTCATCCAAATTGAGTCACAGCCGTCTCTTACTGCAGATGGTGGAATCGGCTTCAGTGCTTGTGCCATCTATATACTGTCAATATGACCCTTCACAATTAACTCTTTGTACCCATGATGTACAGGTATGGCATGGGACAGATGGCGGTTTTCGCGGCTGCGACCAAATTGCAATCAAGTTCTACTTTGTGTAATAAAAATACACCCTTTACCCCCCGTTCAGTGTTAGATCGCCTTCCGTGCTGGTTAGATAAGCCCCACCACTTGGCTTCATGTTGGCGCTAGAGCCAGTGATGGAGCGTGCATGCCCAGCTGATACTTGGATGTGCTTGCACATGCTCAGGATAAGCTAGCATTTCCAGTTCTGTCGGCCCACCGAATGTGCTTTCAGTTAGATGCCAGAAGACCTGCACGGCGCCTGAAGACCGCAGAGAGAGAGTATGGCCATAACGTCCGTGAATGTGGCAAAGCTGCCTTGTTACCTGGGTCATGGTATTGGAGGAAAAATATGTACAGAAGTCCTGTTATGGTCAGATATAGATGTAATGGTGCATAGAAGCAGAAGTCCTGGAATACCCCCCCCCCCCCCCCCCACACACACACGGATCTCCTTCGTTAGTCAGATGAAGTCGCTGTGTACAAGCTTTCTGGTGGGCTCGAGGAGTCATTGTACTAAAAGTACAGTCATGCATCTGAATGGCTGCCATGTAATACTACTTTCGTAAATACTTGGCTGGCCTCTGCTTTCCCCAGCAAAGTCTACTGGTTGCCGTGTCCCAGCGGAGGCAAGCCAGATGTGGGGGAGACCATGGGCAAAAACAAGATGGTGGTCCCGGGTGGCTCTGCGATCTCTCCCAACAACGGCTGCAAAGGTCTTGCTGGGTCGCGTGCAGTGGAAAACAGGATTTGAACTTAAAGTGACTAAAGTTTAGTAGTTTTGTCACAGGTGACGCCAGTACCTTTTAGGGTTCATAGAATCATAGAATGGTAGAGTTGGAAGGGACCTCCAGGGTCATCGGGTCCAACCCCCTGCTCAGTGCAGGATTCACCAAGTCATCCCAGACAGATAATACCTACGGATGGATTTCTGCCGCGTTCCCCGTGGCGGAAATCTGAGGCGGAATAACGCAGGTATTAGGTTCTATTGAACATGCGTGATTCTGCTGCAGGAAGCCAAACGCGGCATGTTCTATTTCACCTCGTTTTTCCGCAGCAGAGGTCTCAAATCAGAGCAGTACACAGTTTGCATTGGGCAGTTAAATTGCTACAGCCATCTTGGATGACCGAAAGCAGGGACCTGCGGATTGAAAAGAGAACCGAGAAGAACCTCCGATAATAACATACCACCTGTCCCTATATCAGGACAGCGTTTTGTCTTGAAACTGGACGGTCATTTTAACGCCTCTCTGCAGTTCTTTTTATTAGCCTATCCGGAGACTTCCATCCCATACTGACAGTATGCCTTAAATATCTCATATCACTTTTTTACATAAGAACACTAGACAGAAAGATGAATGATAAATGTAACCTGGAGATAAACCTGTCCCTCTGTTTTAGTCTGCAGGATGATTTTTTTTTTCTTTGTTTCAAGAAGATTTAAAAAAAATAAATAAAAAGTTGTAGAGCTCCTGCAGATGCCATGGGTTGATTTGTGCTCATCTTTTATTTTCATGTGAGGGGAGAAAGGGGGGACATGGCTGATATACTAGGACACGGAAAACTTCCTCCTATGTATCTTTCTGTTTTAAAACTAGGCTGAAACTGCGCTAGAAAATCCGATTGTGTTTCCGTTTTAACAGAGCGGGAAAGCGGAATCTTTGTTCAAGGAAATCCATCCTATAACTGAACTGAATGGAACCAAATGGACTGTATCTGGTCATTTTTACTTCCTTTGTTGTTCCTTTTCCACTGAGCTATTCCAGAGGGCTGGATGACAGTGCTGGGGAATGATGGAGGACACAGAGAGCAGAGAAAGCTGCTACTACTACAGAGGGCTGTAATTCACTCCATATGAATATTTTGCTCTTATCAGCAGTGAGCGGGAATGAATCAGCAGCTACTCGGGATGGGATGGCTGTGCAGCATTGAGTGGGTGTGGTTATACTACACAACCACGGAAGGAGGAGCTCAAACTTTGCACTTTCATGAAAGTCCAGCTGGTCAGTGTTGGGAACATTGTTGAGCCATAAACGTGAATATAGGAGAGTCTGAAAACAAAGTATGAGGCTTTCTAAGTGCATAAGAAGGAAAACTCAATGCAGGGGGAAAAAGTGCATATTTTTTTTCTGCAGGGACTATTGTGCTTGAAAATCAATACATACATATCTTACAAAGTATTCCATAGCCTTTAAGAGACAATTGTTCCATCCATTTTTCCATCTCAAGGCCATTTCTCTGCATCTGAAACAAACAAGACTGAGCGTAGGACGAAGAGGAAAACTGTATGTGAAAGTAGTCTAAGGAGCCATGACACCACTTCATGAAAGCTTTTATGCCTTCATGTATTCATAATCTAAGGAAAGCAATTTTGTAGTGTCCCCTTATATATCGGCATCACCGGGTCAGGAAAGGGAAATATTGGGGAAAGTTATAAACTGCATGTCCTATCAGTTCTATAATTGCAGCCAGCAGTATAAACAGTGGGGTGTTTCTATCCTGATTGCCATAACGTTCTCCATCTCAAAATCTCTAAATATTCGAGAGAGACTTGTCTGTAAATCACTGGTAACACTGTTGCAGTTTCTATGTACTGCCACTAGGTGGTGGTAAAGATCCTCCTTTCAAGCATTGCATGAAATATCATTCTAATGTGTTTTTTTAATCTCCTAACTACTGTATGACCATAAGTATATTTCTACAAATAGAACCTAACTGTAGTTAAGTGAGAATCTGTTATTGAACTGTAGATTTTTTTTCTTTCTCCCTTCAGTTCTTTAATTAGCTGTAATGCTTTTTGTACAAAGTAAAACTTGTGCTGCAAATTATACAGCTAATTATGTAATAGGATGGAGGGGAGAAACTGCATTCTACACAGCTGAAGACTCAGCCTAGCCGGCTACTGTAAGTCAATGTAGTGTACAGGAATGACTGAGCCGGCATGGGGTGTAGATTACTTCTAGTCACAGCCAGACACCGGTAGCAAGAGCACATCAATAGCTGCATCGGTGAGGAACCATCCCTGGAAGCATTTGCCTCGTTGATTCTCTAAAACATTAATGTAGTAACGCACTTCATGGCTCCTTGAAATAAACATGAAAACCTTCTCAAATGATGTTCATCGAGGTTCCCTACTTTCCTTTCCCTGCAGGTATTGTGTCAAGATCCGGAACTCTGACATATGAAGCCGTGCATCAGACGACGCAGGTTGGATTGGGACAGTCTCTCTGTATCGGTAAGTCTTTATCATTCTTTTTGGCAAGTTTTCTGCCATTAGGCACCGGTACTTTTCAGCGACTCCAACTAACCATGCTGGAAGGGAATTGCATAATTGGTGATCTGTAAATATGGTAAGTAGATAAGTGTATTGCCTTTTATCAGGCATCTGTTAGTTCATACTGGTATTTAATTAAAATACATCTATATACTGATATACTGCAACTTACACTTGTGTTTTGGCCATAAGAATCCATACATCTGTAGTTTTACTGATCAGAACATCAATAATCATAGAATTCTATCCCAATCGTGCTCCCTGAGCCACATTATCATCATTTTCTTAAAGCATACCTCCAATCACCAACATAAAGCCTGTTAGGATATGCATTCCCCCTATCTAGCTTCAAGTTCCCAATCTAGAATTTAAAAATGCATCCTCTGCTGTTTCTTGGCATGATTTACTTATAAGTTGCACAGTCTACACATTTTAAACTGTGGGGCCAGAGTAAGAGGAGTCTAAAATTACTACTGCCCTTTACTTCCTCCCTGCTGATATCCTCCACAGGAGCAGATACAAAGAGAACCAGAAGAGCTTGAATATCTTTTTTGAACTAGGAATGTCAAGCTGTTTAGAGGTCTGTAGAGGGAACTTGCTACTTAAAAATGAGTCTGCTATGCTGTTTGTTGGCTTCATTTACTTGCAGACTACAAACTAATTATTTCAGTAGGCTTCACCTGCTCTGACACACATTAAAATGAATGACATGTGTAGTCTGCAAGTAAATGATGCTAACACACCAAATAGAGAACTCCTTTTTAGCTAGCAAGTTAATTTTACATATATCGAAATGGCTTAACGCTCCGTGTTTGAATAAGATATTCAAGTTCTTTTAGCGCTCTTTGTATCCACTCCTGTAGAGAATATCTGGGAGGAAGTACAGGATGGCAGTGATTTTAGGCTTCACCTACTGACACACAAAATCACTGCAGCCCTCTACTTTTCTCCTTGCTGAGCAGATGTACAGAGACAGCTAGAAGAACTGTCAAGTTGTTTAGATGTCTGTAAAGTGAACTTGCTACCTAAAAACGAGTTTTATATGCTTTTAGCTGCATTTACTTAACGGCTACACACTGCATTCATTTCAGTATGTGTCAGAGTAGGTAGAGCCTAAAATTACTGCAGCCCTTTACTTCCTCCCTGCTGATTTCACCTGCAGGAGCAGATACAAAGACAGAGAGATACAATTATTGAATAAATTACCCACACAGGGTTACGACAAGCTTGATGGATTTCTACAGAGAGAACCTGCTAGTTATTGATGTCCTGTGATTACAGCAGCCTTGGACTGTAGTTTTGCAATAACAATTGAACGCATTATTGTGCCCTCAAATTTTACCTATGCAGACTGCAGCTAAACCTTCATTTGTGAGATGTCAGGGCACAACCTCCATCAGTTGGCACCCCCTTCCCCCAGACCTCTAGCCTTTCGTCAGCTCTATACTGGCTGCTTACAGTATGTAGTATCCCTTTCAATTTAGTGGCTGATTCGTCCATATATTTCCCTCCACTTTTGTCTTGTGGTTGAGTTATGACAGCCGCTTTGATTCCATCAGTCTTTCATCTTGTTTACAGTGCTTTAGCCAATTTACCTGCTGCTCTGTTCCCAATTAAAAGGAAATGAGCAGCACAGTTAATAAGCTGGCTTCTTGTCACTGGTGTCTGTACGGCGCAGATCACATTGCCAGCGATGTTCGGGGGGAGCTACTATTGATTTTCTTTCAAAACTCAGATAATTGGTTCTTTTCAGGGTTTTTGAGTTGAAATGTCTCACTTATCACAATACGATGTGTGTAATGAATTGCTTAAAAGTTTATATAGGAGATTACCCCCCTAACACACACACTTAACATTGTAAGCATAAAGAAGCCACTGAAGAGAGATAGGAGCATCTTGAAGCAGTAAGATGTACATTTTTCCTTATAGTATCTCAGCTTCTGCAAAACCTCAATTTGTTAGAAGGAAGCAACCTTTTAGGTTAATTACTGGTTACATAAAGCTGCATTTAGACAAGATGGCTTATCTTAAAATGACTTTGTGCAAAATATTCAGTATTGACCTGGAATGAAGGTGCCTACTTGAGCTCCAAAGATATGCTTAGCTAGTCCATCTTGTAGACCACTATCACAGCCTGGTAGCGTACTCTTGTCCTGTCCTGAATGACCTTGGAGCTTGAACCCATGAGGCCATGTACAGACATGACAGTGCGGACTAGTACAAGTGAATGGCGTTTTGGAAGTCCCATCGACATGTATCGGTAAGGATAGGTTTCACGTGACCGGATTTATACTGCAAAATCCGCAGTCTGCGTCCACACGGAGGATCCGCTGCAAATCAGATGCATTGAAAGGTAAAAGAAAAATCACTTTCCTTCAAAATTGCATGTTCTGCGTGCAGAGGAACGATCGCAGTATGCTCTTTTTTTGCTGCAGACTCTGCGTGGTCAGGCTCCATTGAAGTCAATGTAGGCCATCCGACCCGCAGCCCATCCGCAATTGACATTACAGATAGGTCGCGGGTACCTATGTCATCGCCTAGCGATGGTGCAGGAAATACAAATATTTAGGGGGGGGGGGGGATCTATACTGTGCAGAGCCGACGACGAGTGGCCGAGGTCATGCGCAGTACAGAAATAGTAGGTAGCGGGTTCGATGGACAGGATTGCTACCGGAACCCGGCAGGATCGTTTGAGCCCGGCCTAAGTCTTGGCATACTGCAGATTTTCATGCTTGTGCCATGAACCATGAACTTCACCTTTTGTGGTGTATAGGGTGAAATTCACAGTAAACCCGCAACTCAATCCACTGCAAAATCCTCACATACTGTTCTGTGCTTCGGTAACCAGTCATTGGACAGCCACATTTGCAATTCCAAGTACAGCAGCTACAATTTTTTGATAGTTGTCATTAAAGGGGTTTTCCTGGACCTCATGATAGGCCATCAATAGTTGATCAGTGGGGGTCTACCACTCAGTACACTCACCAATCAGATTGAAGGGACAATGGCACTCCATGAGTGCCGCTGTCGCTTCAGTCCATATTGGGCATAGCACCGTACATTGTATAGTGGCTGTGCCTGGTATTACACCTCAGCCCCATTCACTTGAGTAGGATAGAGCTGCTGTTATGTCATGTGACTAATAAATGGGACATCACAGGCCTGAGAAAAGGCTGTGGTGCCACCACCTCTTCATTCAGCAGATCGGCGGGGTCCCGAGCAGCAGACCCTCATGGATCCACTACTAATTACCTATCCTGTGTATAGGTCATCAATCGTTTAGTCCTGGACAACCCCTTTTAATATAACCATTCACTTTCTGATTAGTCCACACACACAAATTAGCGGCCATGTTTAGAAATGTATCGACTGGAGGAAACTGTCTAAATAAGAAGGTGGGTCATTGCAGATATAGACGGTGTCTCTGAGCTGCTGGTAATATTAGTAGGTGGCCCATAAGACTGTTTCTTGCACATTTGTGAAGATAAATTGGTCAACCCCTGTAAGGTGCGGTAATAGTGTGACCCTCTGAAGCATTGCCCTATGTGGATGTACTCTTACACTCCTAGTTGCAGGACGTTTACAGTATTCGAACTTATTCCATTAACGCTCTTTCCCCTTTGTTCTTAAAGGTATCGGCGGAGACCCATTTAACGGAACAAACTTTATTGACTGCCTTGAGGTCTTCTTAAAAGACCCGAAGACAGAAGGTATCATTCTGATCGGTGAAATTGGTGGAAGTGCTGAGGAAAATGCTGCTGAGTATCTGAAGGAACACAATACTGTAAGTATCAAAGCTCCTATCTGGGGACAACTGGGCCATTGTCATGTGTTCTGCATTGGGTAATTTTGCCCACCTATGTACACCTTGCAACCATTTTTTTTAAGTGCTACAGTGCATGTAGCAAAAAATAAAACTTTTGCAAATAGTCCATTAAAAATCTTCTATTTTGCGTCTGCTGCTCCTATGCAGCTTTTTGTGTCTCCATGGTAACAGACTGCAAACACACACTTTGTAGTCTGGTACTGCAGCTTTTCCTCTGTGTTGTGATTCTTACTAAAGCTACATTTACACGCATGCATGCCCGACAGCTCTGCCACTGACTATCGCTACTGTGCTTTCACACAGGAGTTATAGTTCAGAGAATGGAAGCAGAGCGGCGGGAGATCTCTTCTGGGCACCTGCCTCTATTCACTGCAAACAGGCAGTTCATAGATTAACGGCTTGCTTACACAAGCCATTAGTCGTTCAGTTTTCAGGTGAAAAATCAAGCGACTCCAACAAGTGAGCGTTTTTTTTTTTTTTTGTTTGTTTTTTTCTCCTGGTCCAGCTATCATCTGAAACTGCTCATTCCAGCGATTATTCAGGTGATAATTCCCCATGTAAAGGTATCTTAACTTACATTCAGTATGTTAGCAGGAAGTAGGACAGATGTGTGGCAATATAAGTGTTGGATTAGACAACACAGGGTTTGTTTGTAGTCTGTTACCATGGAGACCCAAAGAGCTGCATAGGAGCTGTAGACACAAAATAGGTTTTTTTAAATAGTTGCCTCATTTGTTTTATTTTCGGTGGTATTTCCCTTTAAATACCTGGGTTTGTCGTATCCCTTCTATAGATCAAAACAGCTGGTGCAGAGCTTACCTCTTTGACCCATGACACAGGTCCCTTGATGAGGTGGCACAGCATCCAGACAGAGGGTTAATGGAGAGGAGGCCACACGTATACAGCTGTCTCCATTCACTTCTGTGGAAATGGCCGAGTACACTTGTATGACCACCTCTCAATTCTCCATCTAGATGTGGCACAACCTCCAATCTGGCGGGTGGGACCCTCATTTATCAGACATTTATGGTGCATCCTGTGGGTAGATCAGGTGGGCATACCCTTTTAATTACTATAGTGTTTGGATAGATTAACCCCTGTGTGATAAAGGCTTAAAGGGGTTGTCCCGCGAAAGCAAGTGGGGTTATACACTTCTGTATGGCCATATTAATGCACTTTGTAATGTACATTGTGCATTAATTATGAGCCATACAGAAGTTATTCACTTACCTGCTCCGTTGCTAGCGTCCTCGTCTCCATGGTGCCGTCTAATTTTCAGCGTCTAATCGCCCGATTAGACGCGCTTGCGCAGTCCGGTCTTCTTTTCTGAATGGGGCCGCTCGTGCCTGAGAGCGGCTCCTCGTAACTCCGCCCCGTCACGTGCCGATTCCAGCCAATCAGGAGGCTGGAATCGGCAATGGACCGCACAGAAGCCCTGCGGTCCGCCGAGGGTGAAGATCCCGGCGGCCATCTTCACCAGGTAAGTAAGAAGTCACCGGAGCGCGGGGATTCAGGTAAGCACTGTCCGTTTTTTTTTTTTAAGTCCCTGCATCGGGTTTGTCTCACGCCGAACGGGGGGGCTATTGAAAAAAAAAAAACGTTTCGGCGCGGGACAACCCCTTTAAATATCCACATCAACATTTTTCATCATATTTTCAAAACTATTTCATTCTAACAGATAATTATTTTTTCCGCATAAATTTGGCTTTCTTATCGTACCGTGACAGGGCCAGTACCCTCTAATTTTATGGTTTTTATAAAGAACAATGGGCAGGAATAGTATGAAAATTCTAATTTTCCTAATTTTTTACATTTCCAATTCAGTGTAATCTAAATACAAAAAAGGGGTTTATTTAGGGTTAAACTAAAGTGCCGGCGGATCTCTTTACTAGCCGAGTGCTATATACTGAGTTGGCACATGTACAGACGGTGGACACAAAGACGGTAAACAGATCTGTGAAAAAATGCACCTAAATACAATGGTGTTTTTTGTAGTATACTATGGGTCTCTAAAACTGTGCCCAAAGAGCCATTGACTCCTGCCTAGACTTTAACCCTTCCCAATCCAATTTTGGATTCAGGGTTTCCTAAAAGGCGTTCGCTTTTTGCTGTTATACAACGGTGCCATCTGCTGGCTAAAGCTAGTGTGTGTGCACCAGAGAGGCTCTGACAGCAGAGTGGCTGGCAACAGACGGTAAGAATACCCTGTCTTCTGACATTGGAGCTGTACAAGCTTCAGTCAGAATGTAGGAAGACGTCAGACAACGGATTGGAAAGGGTTAATCTCTTATCCAGTGTTTTACCTATCAGACTTTAATAGGATCTTAATCTGACATACCATTAACCCCTTAAGGACATGGCCCTTTTTTTGCCCATTTTCGTTTTTTCCTCCCGCTTTAAAAAAAAACATTACCAGGGGTGGCTGGCACTGGTAATTGCAGGCTCAGCTCCCATTGATAACAATGAGAATTATGCCTCCAACTACCAGCGCTGACCACTACAAGAGGTCAGCGCTGTCTGCTTCTGCTCCTTACTCTGTGTCTTGCCGGTAACAGCTGATTGGTTGAGGTCATGAGCGGCAGACCTGTTCTAAGGATAGAGCTTAACTGCTGAGACCCCAACCGAACCTTACAAGTGTTTCTGGTTCCAACCACCTTCTTCTGAAGGAAGCTGCAACGTGACTGCTCTGGTGAGTGAAGCCGTGCTGTAGATTCTTGGACAGCAAGTGGGAAATGCAACTGTGCAGAGTAAACTTTGAAAAGAAACCTGTCAGCATGTCTGGCATCCTTTCACCTGTGCAGCACTTATTTACTTGTGGGGTGTATAACATGGTGATTAGATTCTTTTAAAGCCCCTTTGTTCTAAGGATCATTTGGGGTTGCGGCATGTGCACCCCCAATGGGTTCCCATGGCTACTAGAAGCCTGACAAAGGCCTTCATGTCTGCCATGTAACGCTGCCTCCCACAGAGTCTGATAGGCTGCTGGTGAAGGCTTAATAGAATGCAATACATAAGTAATGCAGTATACTATCCTAGCAATCAAATGATCACATCTTCAAGTTCCCTTCAGGGACTAAAAAATAAAATCAAAAAAGTCTCAAAGTTTAACCTCTTCCGTCCCCATAACGTAAGGGTACGTCATGAGTGGGGTACTTTCAGCAATATGACGTACCCTTACGTCATAGGTATAGCGCAAGATCACATATGATCTCACGCTATCCTGCAGCGGGAGCTGGCTGTCAGTCACAGCCGGCCTCCCGCTGCAACAGCGGGGGGGGGGGGGCGCATCGGAGATGCAGCCCCCTCTGTTAACCCCTTCCCTGCCGCGATCTATGTAGATTGCGGCATGGGAAGGGTTCACAGAGGGAGCGTGCTCCCTCTGTGAAATTGCTGGGCTCTCGCGATATAATCGCAAAGAGCCCGGCCTGTTGCCATGGTGATCGTTGCTTATGAGATCGCTGTATAAGCAATAAGGCATGGCAGGGCAGTAGCCCCGCCATGCCTTATCACAGCGATCATCAGGCCAGTGTTGTAAGTCCCTCAGAGGGACACGAGTTGTGTTTTTTTTTTTTGTTTTTTTTTTTAAAGTAAAACCCCTTTATGCTTTTTCTCATATTAGCATAAAAAAAATTAAAACCCCACATATTTGTATTGTCGCGTCTGTAACGACACGTACAATAAGCTGCACATGCTTTTGACTGTGCACGGAAAAAAGCGTTAAAAAAAACCCGCTAAAAAACAGAGAAAATGCAAGTTTTTAGCATTTTGCCTCCCTAAAAACGCAATAAAAGTGATCAAAAAAGCCGTATGTACCCCAAAATGGTACCAATAAAAACTACAGCTCGTCTCGCAAAAAATAAGCCCTTGTACAGCTCTGTACATAAAAAAATTAAAAAGTTACAGGACTTTAAATGCAGCGGTTTAGAAAAAAAAATTACCTAAAAAAGGGTCTTTATTGCAGAAAAGTGGAAAAATCTAAAAAAAAAGTAAGAATTTTGGTATCGTTGTAATCGTACCGACCCACAGAAAAAATGGATTGTTTGATTTATGCTGCATGATTAACGCTGTAAAAAAAAATTTAAAAATCTATGGCAGAATTAATGCGTTTTCTCTCCCTGCTATCATAAAAAGAAAATAAAAGTTTTACAATCTAGTCAATGTACCGTATATACCGGCGTATAAGGCGACGGGGCGTATAAGACGACCCCCCAACTTTCACCTTATACGCCGGTATTACAGTGGAGAAAAAAAAAATCTGTACTCCCCTCCCCCGTTGTTCTGTCGCGCTCCGGCAGGATGTCGCTCGCTCCTCGTCCCCGGTGCAGCATTGCTTTCTGAATGCGGGGCTTGAAATCCCCGCCTCCAGAAAGCTAATACACACGCCGTCAGCCAGTTACAGCCATTCAATGACAGCATTGAATGGCTGTGATTGGCTGAAGGCGCACGTGGCTTCAGCCAATCACACTATTCAATGACATCATTGAATGGGTGTGATTGGCTGAAGCCACGTGCGCCTTCAGCCAATCACAGCCATTCAATGCTGTCATTGAATAGCTGTACCGGCTGACGGCATGTGTATTAGCTTTCTGGAAGCGGGGATTTCAAGCCCCGCATTCAGAAAGCAATGCTGTGCCGGGGACGAGGAGCGAGCGACATCCTGCCGGAGCGCGACGGAACGCCGGGGGAGGTGAGTAATGATTTTTTTTTTTACACTTTTTTTTTTTTTGTATTACCGGCGCATAAGACGACCCCCGACTGCAGAGCAGATTTTTCGGGGTTCAAAAGTCGTCTTATACGCCGGTATATACGGTACCCAAAAGCGGTACCAATAAAAACTACGATTCGCCACGCAAAAAACAAGCCCTTATACGGCCGCGTCGATGGAAAAATAAAAGTGTTATGACTTTTGAAAAATGGAGATGAAAATCCGCCAAGAATCGTTGCGTCCTTAAGCCCAAAATAGGCCGTGTCATTAAGTGGTTAAAGGGGTTGTCCCGCGGCAGCAAGTGGGTCTATACACTTCTGTATGGCCATATTAATGCACTTTGTAATGTACATTGTGCATTAATTATGAGCCATACAGAAGTTATAAAAAGTTTTTTACTTACCTGCTCCGTTGCTGGCGTCCTCGTCTCCATGGTGCCGACTAATTTTCGCCCTCCGATGGCCAAATTAGCCGCGCTTGCGCAGTCCTGGTCTTCTGCTCTCTTCAATGGAGCCGCTCGTGCAGAATGCAGGCTCCGTGTAGCTCCGCCCCGTCACGTGCCGATTCCAGCCAATCAGGAGGCTGGAATCGGCAATGGACCGCACAGAAGAGCTGCGGTCCACGGAGGAAGAGGATTCCGGCGGCCATCTTCACAGGTAAGTATAGAAGTCACCGGAGCGCGGGGATTAAGGTAAGCGCTCCGGTAAGCTTTCTGTACGTCCCTGCATCGGGGTTGTCTCGCACCGAACGGGGGGGGGGGGGTTGAAAAAAAAAAAAACCCGTTTCGGCGCGGGACAACCCCTTTAAAGAAGGGGGAAAAAAGTTTGAAAATGCACATTTTTTTTTTTCCCCACAAAAGAAAAAAAAAACATTTTCAATGGATGAAATATCAAAAAAAAAGGCAAGTAGACAGCAGTCCATGCCTGGTTTAGTCCCCGGATGGGGATGAGAGTAGTCCCCACGGCTGCAGTGGGTAGAAGATACCTGCAGACCACCATGCGGCTGAACGACAGTGTCACATGGGACAGGAGGGAGTGTCCCTCTCCACCATGGCCAAGCCACTGACCAGACCAGGGTGTAACATGGAAACGGGCTGCTGGATTCCAGAAGGGGTTAGTGCCACGGAGTCAGTGCTGCGGCCTGTGCTCTTCAATCTTCGGTGCTTATATTGAGATGAATGAGAATTGTTTCCAAAATACCCCTTTAAATGCGCTTGTAGAAAAAAGACAAAAGTATTTATTGTCTAACCAGAAAAATTATATTTGCAAGCTTTCAGGGCTACTTGGGCCTCTTCATCAGTCTGGTGGTCCTACGAACCTGAGGAAGAGGCATAAGTAGCATCAAAGTCTAATTTTCTGGTTGGCCAATAAAGCTGTCGCCTCGTCACTATTTGTCGTCTTTGTACAAGCGCGTGTAGCATCGCATTGACTTGTAAAGTACAGGATTTATCTGCTGACGCCTCTGTACCGCCCGTTGCCCGGAACGCCATAATGCAATACACCCAAGTCCCCTTCCATCGATCGCTCGGCATTGGTGGGCTGCGAGGGCCCAGAAGCCCCCGTTGTGTAACTGCTAATGAATAACCAATTCTGAATGTTTCCTTTGTTTTTCGACTCCTGGATGAATGTTTCTGCCTCCTCGTATCGACCGCGGAGCCGTTTTCTTATTTAATGCAATCTGTTTTGCCGCTCTTGTTTACAGCAAATTTTACTCTAAAGACTGAAAGTGCAAAAAAAATTAACCCCGTAACTTTTTTGTAACGATTCTTGAATTAAACCAGGAGCTTGCTGGAAGTTGACACGTCAAGTCATGTTCTCCAGCTTACCGAGGGGAAGGAGCCTCGTCTCTGAGGTTTTGGGGGAATTAAAGATACAACATTTTCCTTGATTAGGAATGTTGCCGCAGCTCATTCATCAGTTCACAGACTGTGTTCGCTCTCACACGGGCCTGACATCTGCTCGTCTCTGTCCTGAGGTAGTTTCTTCCTTCTATGAGGCCGCGTCGTGTGAGAACAAACACTGCAGCGCGCCCTAGGCACTCGCTGTACTGCAATTACGCCGCCTTATTCTTCATTGATCGCCGACTTTGTTGGGAGACTTTTTGTGTTCAGTTTATTTGCGTTTTTTCTTCTAGCAGTGTCAACTTTTAAAGGGAAAGTAGGCCTAAAATAAAGCGGGATCTGGCTGTTGCTGATTTATTGGGATCTTCCTTCCATGATTTCAGTGGGTACATCCAAGTCATTTCGGTTGCATTAAGAGAAATTCCTACAACGGCTCCTTCTTCTTTATAAGATCGAAATTGCTGTAAAATGTGCAACTAAACTGGTTGTCCGGACAGCAGAAAGTTTTTGAAAGGAGTCGAGATTGGGGCCAAAACCATAAAAGAAGTCCGACTTGTTTTACTCGATTCCCCTACTGAACTTCACATCCTGATATGTGACTACTTCAGTTAATCACCATCCCAAATGTAGCCCTGGTGTTGATGACATCAGTCACTGGTTTTGTAGCAGGATCTAAAGACTAGCGGAAGACCAGATAGTGGTAGAACATTAAAATCAATGACGCCGCAACTGCAAACACCAGACACTCCACAGGGGTCAGTGCTTCTGTTTCTACGCCGACCCCTGTCTATTTTGGCGTTGATCGGCCAGGTTCCCTAGCAGCGGACTCCAACCGATCAACTATTGATGACCTATCCGATAGATGGATAGATTGAAGACTGGATCCTCTAATCATAAGAGGTGATGGTCACAGCACACCTCCTCCCCTACCTGCATAGAGCATCTTCACAATATAGTTCAATTGTCCATTGTTTATATGTCCCATAAGGCTATTAACTGCAGTTCGGCAAAGATGGGCGCTATGAATATTCTTCTACAGACAATACAATAAAACCAGATTACTAAAATTAATTGGTGAAAAACAATGTTGGTGATGCGTAAGATTATCACAGTTGCGCATCTTCCCGTTACCCAGCAAAGTTGTACAATTATAACCTTTACCGCCCCCTTCTGTTGGGGTTGTGGGGGACAGTTGCACAGCCAATTCTTGCCGAACAGCTTTGACTCATCGCCGATCCTTTTTGGTATTAACTCTTTCCTTTGTACCCAACAGGGTTCGAACACTAAGCCTGTGGTGTCTTTCATTGCTGGTCTGACCGCCCCTCCAGGCAGGAGGATGGGCCACGCTGGAGCCATCATTGCCGGTGGGAAAGGTGGAGCAAAAGAGAAGATTGCAGCTTTGCAGAGAGCCGGCGTGGTTGTCAGTATGTCTCCTGCCCAACTCGGTAGCACCATGCACAAGGTAACGAGCCCGAGATCCCCCTCCCTCCCCTCAGCGCTGACTCACTCAGCCATTCACCGTAATTCAGCATTGATTGTTAGATTGGCGTATGCCTTGTTCTCTTCAGTACTTAATTGTCGCCAGCTCTTCTGGCTGCTATTCAGGAACTCGGGTTTTATCTTATTTTCACTTTCCCCCCTTCACCCACAGGCTCTTTTAAGAGCCGTCGGCCTACTCAGCCGTGCCGCGTGTCCCCTCTTCTAAGCTCTTATCGGAGAAAAACGCCGTTCATTGTGAGCCAAACGTAATTGTTTAGAATTAAAATTGCATTTGGCACAGTAACGAGCAAAAAAGAGAGAAAAAAAAATGTTTCTATATTACAGCACAGCTGTCAGGAAATGGCGCGCTAGTCACACTACTTGGGATACATTCATCCTGCAATGTTGGAGGTATTTCAAAGCTGCAAACGGCCTCGGTTTTTCTTTTTAATAACCTGTAATTGTCATATTCATCCGGAATGTGTTCTCTAGGTGATCGTCTCGCTTGTTATCTGTTTGCTGCACAATATTTTTGTACATTTTTTTTTTTTTGTTTTGTTTGTTTCCCTCTTAAAATAGCAGCTTAGCAAGAGCTCCACGTACAAGCAGCGGTGTACAAACCCTGTACGTGTAGAAATACGGAAATGGTGTCTTAAAGGGGCGCCATAAGGCTGCATTCACACGAACGTATATCGCCTCTGTTTTCACACCGAGCCGATATACATTGTCCTCGTGCAGGGGGGGGGGGGGGGGGGGGGAGGATGGAAGAGCCAGGAGCAGGAACTGAGCTCCCGCCCCCTCTCTGCTTCCTCTCCGCCCCTCTGCACTATTTGCAATGGGGGTAGGCGTGGGGTGGGGCTAAGTTCCCCGAATTAGCCCCGCCCCACCTCTCCCCAATGCAAATAGTGCAGAAGGGCGGAGAGGGGGCGGGAGCTCAGTTTCTGCTCCTTGCTCTTCCATCCTACCCCCCCCCCCCCCTGCACATGAGGACAACGTATGTTTGCTCAGCGAGAAAATTTCATTATACGAGAGCAAGAAAAAAAGCATTTCAGCGCTGCGTTTGGAACTTTCACACGTGTGAAAAACCTGTTATTTCAATGGTAAAAACAGAAAGCTACATCGCACTCACATGACTCCCACGTACATGCGAATACAATGCAGTTTTTTTTTCTACCATAAGGAAGAAAGGGTGATTTGTGATCGCAGCAGGTCCGATTTATGGCCAATCCTATTCTTTTTCTCGCGCAGCGATGCTGTGAAACAAGTCGTTCATGTAAATAGACCCGTTAAAAACAATAGGTTCTATTTCCATGCAAGTTTTGTGCATTTGCAATGCAGAAAACTCGCATGGGACAGTCGCCTTTGTAAATGCAGCCTAATGAGCAAATGATTGCAAAGGGGGTTCTAATCCACTCCTGGCACCAGGCCAGCCGGTTATGTGTCTGCCGAAAATGCTCTATAGGAGCCATGAGTAAGGATGGGGGATGGATACTCAGATTGGTGGATATTATTATCTTACTGGTATGCCATAAAAGTGATGAGAAGATTGCTTAGAACATAATAGCCATTAAGGAACTTCAACCTGTTCACACCTTCTAAAGTACATGTGCAGCAACTGTGCCCGCTCAGCACACGCAAGATTGAGGCGATGATTGACAGACGCACTCCCAAATGAGTGGCAGGCATAGGACTGAGTTCTGGTGAGTGAACTTTTAGGGGACCCCTTTTGAGAACAGAAAGGCAAGTAATTCCCAGAAGGTCACCATGAGATTACATGACCCAACCGAAGGGCATTTTTCAGGAATACTCAACAAGGTAATACTAGTGACCTATGTATGCTGAGGGAGAGTTGGCGGTAGCTACATAATGAATTAACAGGTCACTCCAGTGATTTTTATTTTTTTAACACCTTAACCCCACATGACATAAGGTTACGTCCTGGCAGCGGGGTGCATAACGCAACATGACGTAACCTTATGTCATGTGGATAGTGTGAGATCAGAAGAGATTTCACGCCATCCAGCAGCCGGAGCCGAATGTGACTAATTGCTGGCCTCCCCCCTGCAACAGTGGGGGTGCGTAAGGACAGCGGTGCCTTGCTGTTAACCCCTTATTGCTGCGATCTATGTAGATTGCGGTATGTAAAGGGTGAGCGCGCTCCCTCTGTGGCATCATTGGACCCCTGCGATGTAATCGCGGAGGGCTGACAGGTCGCCACCTACAGGCATCCTGCCTTGCTATTGCCTATGATCGCTAACGCAAGCAATAAGTCCTGCAATGCTTTATCATAGTGATCATGGCAGCTATGGTTCAGGTCCCCTACAGGGATAAGAAAAGTTAAGAATAGTGTTAAAAAAATAAAAACTTTTTTTTTGTGCTTTTTCGCCTACTAGTATAAAAAAAAAATCAAATTCCCACATATTTGGTATCGCTGTATCCATAATGACTCTTACAACAAATTGAACACACCTTTTTTTTTATTTTTTTTTTTTCTCCATCCAGCACGGCAAAAAGCTTAAAAAAAAAAAAAGCCTATTCCAGCACGGAGAATCGCTATGATTCTCCTCTCGTGGACGTCGGTGCTGCACTTTCCATAGCAATGCTATAGAAAGCTTCACACAGCATGATCCACCGGCGATTTATCACCCGTGGACAGGCAGCCTTAGAAAAGAAAAATAATGTTAAAAAAAAGGTTTTTTATTGCAGAAAAGTGGAAAAACCTAAAATAAAATGAATAGTATCGTTGTAATCATACCGACCCACAGAAAAAATTAATTGTCATTTATGCTGCATGATTAGCGCTGTAAAAAAAAAAAGGCAGAATTTGTGTGCTTCTCTCCCTGCTATCTTAAAACAAGTTTATAGAAAGTTTTACAACATGGTCTATGTACCCGAAAGTGGCCCCAATAAAGACTACAGTTCACACACACAAAACAAGCCCTCATACGGCCATGTCCATGGAAAAATAAAAAAGTTATGGCTTTTCAAAAGTGGAGATGAAAATACCCCAAAAATCGCTGCATCCTTATGCCCAAAATACACTTTGCAAATACACTGACTTTTTGAGAATGCACCACTCCTGGCTTCTCACCCTCCTACAGATTCCAACCCCGCTCTTCATTTACCTTTTTGTTGCTCCTGGACCCGTCCTTATGTACTTCTCCACTCTGGTCGAGCATGCTCAGTTCTGCAATCTCTTCTGTGTAACTGCTCTTTTCCTGCTTTAACACACAGGGTGAGCAGGTGCAGAGCAGACACCGTGTCTCCGCTGTCTCTCCCCTGCATTTAGTAAGCTCAGCTTCCCATAACCTTTTGTCAGATACAGTTCAGTTGGTCTTATCAGGGCTGTAGCTGATAAGTTTTGGCAAAGCCCTCTCCATACCCTATTAATATTTGCCCCGGCTCTTTACAATGGGATGGATAGAGGGTTGATCTGCCCCAGTTTGCCCTTTCTAGTGCACAGGCACAGTAGTGTTACTGGTAAAGGTGGGAGTTGCAGGGTGTTTCTGAGAACTGTAGTTTTCCAGTTTTGGTCACTGTGGCTGATCAGTAGGACTGCCTTGTTTGCTAAGTGATGAAAACTTCACCAGTAGAGTATCAGAATGTAAATATGTAGAAAAGAGGCATTAAGTACTTTCTTTTAAGCCTTTTTTATGAAATTGGAAAGGTACTAGGCTTTTGAGTGGGATAACCCCTTTAAAGGAGTTGTTTCTTAGGGACCGCTTATATTCAAACGAGAAAAAAAGATAGATTGCTGGGAAATGATTTTTATGAGACAACACCTCTTAAAAAGGTTGTTCCCCCTCATTAAATATTTTAGAAATGCTATATAGCAGTAATATGGCAATACTTTACCGCTCCCTTTGCTGCAGGGGTGGAAACCCTTCCCCCATCCCTCGCTGGTTTCTGTTTGTAGTGGTCCAGCGATGACATGTCGCGAAATGTGACTGCTCTGACCACTCCAATAACCATAGCAGTTCCTTCAGTCATGGCACATTATTACTGCAATGCAGATAATGGAAACCAGCAAGGGATCGGGTAAATATCGGAACCAGAGCAGCGGGGGAAGGGAAAGGTGAGTATTGCTAAGTAGTTTTACACCATAGTATTGCTAGCTGTCGGGTTGTGCACCTGGGGCTTGTGGTTCTGTGGCTCTCCGGAGGAACATTTCCACAGGTGTGGAATGGTTGGGTTGGCTAGCTGTGGATTTCTCCGGCCAGTCGCCGCTGGTCTGCGCATGGGGGAGAGCCCTTCTGGCTAGAGACTGCTGGTTTCCTCATTTTCCTCCTGTTCCCCTTGCGTTTGCGTCCGTGCAGGTTTCTGTGGGTGTGGACAGCGACGTGTTTGGTGTGTCTGTGCAGGTGGCCAAAAATGTGGTGTGGGCAGTCCTGTGCTATGTGGTGTGCATTCCCTTGTGTGTTAGTGTGAACTGTTCGACTTGGATTGTTTACCATCTGGGGCGAGCCGGGCCCTTAGATTCCACCGTGGGGCCTTCCCTATTGGGATGATCGCCCCACTTGCAGACCAGCCTCACAGGGTTGTTGTCTTGTTGAAGTACGGACCCACGAGACAACCAGTACCCTTGTTGCGGGCTTGTGGGTTTAGGGTATATTGGCCAAAATACGAACCAATACCTCGTACCATAGCAATTCCTTCTGTTTATGCGTGCAGGTAGGTTGGGTGAATGTTTTGGGTGTGTGTCAGTCATTGTTATGTCTGCTCGTGAGTTCTGTTCACAGTTCATTTTCTTTTGGGGTTTAACGCGTATGCAGTTGCATAGTATTTCAGGTTTACGTATCCGGCGCGTCTGGTCTGGATGTGACACCAGCTTTTTTTCACCAATTTGCGACCAATTTGCTTGTTCCCCTCTGCAGTATTCCAGGATGGTCGTGGCATTCCTCACACAATGGGTATGGAGTAGTATCTGTAGTCACACTGCATGCTACTTTCAGACTGGCCAGCGCTGCTCACATGAGCAATGATCACCATTTAGAGCGGCATGTAATGTCTTAGAGCCCCTTTTATACTGAACAGCTATTGTAGAATCGTGCGGCAATGAACAATAATTGTTCGGCAAATACCTTGCAAGATCATGGTTTATCTGCCAATTATTTCTCATAAAAGACGATCATTCAGTAATTCACCGACCATTTCCAGACTCCCCTGACAGACTGATGTACTGGGCAAGCTATGGCGAAAAACTTTTAACCATTATCTGCGAGTATAAATGGACATTGTTTGAAAGCAAATGACTGTCATCGTTCCCTCATTCCAACGATTACAGGTCCTTTTACATGGAGCAATTAAACTACTGGTGCAACACCAGCGCCCAGTGTACATTGCGTGGTTTAAGAATCTCCGTGGCCTTCGTTGAAGAATGAAGAGGACTCCAGATACAAATGGACTGGTGGTAGAACAGGGAGAAATGAGAGCTCCTGGTAATCTCTTCCCACCCCTCAACCCCAAACACCACCCCAACTTCCTGCCAGGACAAACGACTGGAAATTGTGCGACCATAGAGAGCGTTCTTCATGAATGTGGCAGTTCAGGAATGAAGGCACCCTCTTGCAATCCTCCCATCTCAAGATTGCCTGACACATTGCGCCACACACCTTGGCAAACGTTTGTCACACCTACCTAAGGAAGCTTTTCACATTCTGAGGTCTTCAAACACGATGGTGTGCACAGGTTCCATGGAAATGCTGACTTTGCAGACAATCTTCTCCACAGTCCATCACCCATCGGTCCTCCATAACCTCTTGCTCTACTCACGCCGTCTTGTTGGGCTGGTTTGGTGCATGGCACAGGCTCTTTTTGGTTCGTTCTCACATGACGTTTGCCCTTCTTTGAACTGTGACACCCACAACTACACATTTTTCACATCCATAACGCCTTCACCGCATGTCTCCCTCAACTGACACTTCTAACTTCAGCCGCGGTCACTTGGGTTCTGTGCGCCGGACGAGGCTGTCACCTACCTCACTCGTCACCGAAGAATGTCACGTCTTCTAAAATGTGTCCCATGTTTCTATTACAGCTGAATGCACCTGATATAATGACTCGGGTCCTGAGTGATTTGTGAGCAGCGCTGTAAGGGCTTTTCACTTACACTTGATGGCAGCAGAGTCTAGCTCTTCCACGAGACGTTCTGGTGACAGGCAGATTGAGAGCCAATTTGTAAGGTTTTTGTTATGGAGCGCTGTGGATGTCTTGTGTGCTAATTTAAGCGAGGTGTGATTTACTGAGGTTATAGGTGGCAGATCAGCAACTACATGCAAATACCCAAGTGCTACGACTGAGCGCTGCAAGCGTCCTTCACCTCTCATATATTAGAAACGTTCCAGAAAGCTCCCATGCGTTTTTGTTTCATGCCTGTGCCCACACTACATAAAAAATTACCAGGTGTTAATCTGAAGGCGGCGTTTGCCTGCAGCTTGTTTCGTGTCACTAACATCCATTATTTATCACCCCGCAGGAATTCGAAAAGAGGAAAATGCTGTAAGTGTGGAAGGAGAGACGGCAACATCTGCACATCATCGCGTCCACAGTCATCCTTTTTCGTCCAGATCTTCTTTCGACACCGGTGTCTTTGCACAGCCACATGTTGAAGCCATAATCTTTTTATTTTAGCCTTTCCCTGACATCTTGCGGATCTCTGTGTAGATCTGTTCTTCAGACTGTACAGCCTTCCTGAATAAAGATTTCCATTTATTTTGGATCCTAAAACGGCTCGTGTATTCATTGAAGCCGTGCGCTCTGGGCAAAGTTTTTACAATTGGTAAAATGGGGCTACTGTAGTCATGTATTTTGTTACTTTGGTCCTCCAAATGCAGGTTGTGCTGCTCCTTATGGATCATCAGTTACTTGGCTCTATAGCAGAAGTTACAAGGACACCACCAACTTCTCTGACTTCACTTTCTGCTCTGAAGGTGCACCACGTAAACTTCCTACTCGCCCCAACACTCACTCTGCCTAAGGGCACTCAGGAGCGTATTGCCTAGTATTACGTGGGCACTGTACGCCTGTATTATACGCGGTAACTCGCAGGCAAACAATCACATTGCCTTGCGCAATTCTGATTACAAAAAACGCAGCATTTTCTATTTTGCATATACATGGGATAGAGCCCACTGTTCTCAAGGGGGGCATCTATACGCGTGCCCATAAGCAATTACATTGCGTATCGGTGGCGTATTTGTGTCATCACTTTGCAACGGTGCGGGAAATATGATCCGAAATAAAAACAGGTGTACAGCGCATGACGGCGTGCGTGACATAATCTGTCATGTGTAGTACAGGTTTGCCACTCTACACCACAGTATGCCAGGTCACCGCCAGCTCCAGAGCTGTAAAACGCTCAATGACCTCTGTAGCGGTTTATGGCCGTGTAAGCCCTGCCTAATCCTGCAATACTATTCAGGACTTGTGCGTACACATGGCAATTGACACGCTCTGCAGCCCTGTTGTGTGTATGAGCTTTTATACATGGCAGAAACGGAGAAAAAAAAAACACTGTCGTTCTGCATATGGAGCTGCAATCAAGGAATATTGCCTGAAAGGAATCGGGAGCCCTTGGCATTGCCTATACTATGCCTATACTATGTGCATGTGGTGGGCAGAATATATGAAGTCTGTGTAGTGCCGCATCAGCTGAAGCTTAGAGCGCGTAACAAATGAATAACCCGCATCGTGTCACGTAGGCTCAAAATGGACAGGGTAGTAATCCGTTTCTAAAAGGGGCGACTGCACTTACCAGACCACTGCTTTACAAGGATGCAGTGGGGACTTTTCTCTGGAGTGGTTTGTCTACAAATGATAAAACTCCCACTTCAAATTTTGGCATGAAAGTGTAGGGAATAAAAACCATGTTAGGCCTTCTACCACTGGATGGGGTCACACATGTGGCACCCCTTTGGAATTGCTGTCTATTTGCACACTGGAAATCAGCATCAAATGGTAAACTAAGTCCATCATGAATGTTAATCACATGCAGAAGGCAAAAGTCTACAGCATGTCCTATCCAATAAGACATGCACCACAACTAGCCTGTTGTATTTAATTCTCTCCTGTAGCTCACATGTCCTTGCAGGAAGGCATTACAGTAGCCAAGGACATATCTCATATGTTTTTTTTTAAACTAATGGCTCTTATCTCGGGCTGTATGCCATCTAAACCTTCGACTCTGGCTATATTTCATTTCTAGGAATCTTGGCTTTAAAATAAGAGCAAGTTCACTGAACTAGCCACGCTACAGCTTAAGAAAAAGCCTGCAGGATCATGGGCTGCAATGAAAGTTGTAATTATATGCAGTTTCTACTTCAACTTGCTTGAAGTGGAAGTTGAATATAACCTATACCCATGTTTCAACAGGATGTACTTCATGCTAGATCACAGCTCTAGCTGTGATCTAGCCTGAGCTAGCAAAAACAGGTGTTTCATCTGATACTTATGCTATTTTATTCAGATATTAAATGTGTATTATATTTATGATATAAAATGCAAAGTTCTTTGTGCAGATGTTGATTAAAACGTGAACACACCAGCCCACTCCCACTAAAGGTTGAAATGTTTTCTTCACCCTCAACGCACCAAATGCAACATTTCAGAACTTTCTACAAATGGCTGATGAATAGAGGAGATGCATTAACCACTTTGAGTGAGAAGTATAACATGACATTTTTTGATTGGGTATATTAAAAATCTGAGCACTACCATTCCACTGGTGTTTTAAGAAAAAGAAACCCAGCAGCCTTAAAGGATTTTTTTTGAGATCTGTGGTGTCATTAAAATCCAGCTTCCCCTGCCATAAAAAAAATAACAAAAGGGCTTATACTCCTCGCAGGTCTCACCTCTGATGTCATGTTCACAGGCTTCCCCAGTCTTATGGGACATCACAGGCACTGCAGTCAATGACCAGAGTTGAGCTCTGTTATTGGCTGCAGTGCCTGTAATGTTCTGCAAACCGAGCGGCTGGGGAGGTAAGTATAAGCCTATCTTTTTTATAGCAGAGGAAGCTGGGCAAACAATGAGCTCAGCCGCTGTCCCTTTTTACGTTAAGCCATTCAGCAGTTTTTAAAAGCTTACATTTAAGCGTCCAGTGCATGGCCAGCACTGCTAGAAAGGCGTCTAATATTCATGTATGCATGAACCCTCCGCCCTCCAGCCTCTGCTTGACAAGTCTTCCTATATATTACTGTGCATATTCGGAGACCTGTCAAGCAGTGGTTTGAATGTGGATACGTGACTATCATCAGACTCTTCTCTGTTAGCTCTAACTGCAGGTTACACTACGGCAAATGTAAATTTTAAATAAATGACTGCTGAACAGATTATCATAAGAGATGGACAAGTGCCCTATAAAGAGTGACACTTTTTCCCCCCCCCTCCTATAAATGATAAAAATTAAGACATTATAGAATGTTATGACCCTAAAATGCAGCCTTCTCCACTTATCAGCCACTTCTGCATCACTCCCTCTGAATGTACTGATATAATTGTAGACAAAGAGGTCAGAGTTCAGCTGAAGACTATGAAGAGTAGGAGGAGGGAGCCGCTGGAGGAAGAAAGAGATATGTTGCTGCAGCTTCTAGTAAGTGTTTTATCTCACCTGCAGTGCTTGTTCTAGAGCAGTACTGGTCAGTACTTCTATATGATGTCCTCCATACTGCAGCTTTAGAGGGTATACTACAGAGAGATCCTGCTCTCTTCTCTGTGCAGTATATGGAAATGGTATAGCTATTACTATACACCCCCTTCAAGTTCAAAGGAAATTGACCTAGTGAATTGTGCCTAGAGAAAGAGGAAACTGCTTTTAAAAAAATAATAATGCATGGCTTTATGAAAAAGGGGGGGGGGGGGAGACCTAAATGCTACATTATGCATCAAACATTCTGTGTATGTGTATACTAGCCAAATAGTAAGTGATATAAGTTTTAACTAGACTGTTTAACGTTTGGACAGGTTCATCAGTCGTAGGAGCCACTGTAATAAATCTGGCGCATCTAAGGGACTTTTTGCATGGGATGATTGGTACCCCTTAAAGGGGTATTATGACAATGGGACAATACTTCAGTTTGTACCCAACCACCTGATGGGTAAAAACTGATAGATCAGTGGGGGTCAGACTGCTGGGACCCCCACCAATCCGACAATGGTCACACTGTCCCATTTCTGTAGTGCAGGGGGAAATGGAGCCGCAGGTCCCACATGTGCAACGGCGGCTCCATTCCTCCCAACAGAACTGGTAGATAGATTTTAGACACTTTGTGCACATCACTAGACAAGGGGGTGTGCTTTAGCAAAAAGAGACATTACTTAAAATGAGCCAACATTGTTTGTCCTTCATAGGCTTTTACATGCCTTGAATCTCAACCGAACTTGGTGCACACACTCATAAAGACCAACTAAAAATACTGGAGGGGTTGGGAGTGTTAAAAGGTTTGTTGCACATAAGAACCAATCACAGCATAGTTTTTATTTTACTAGAACAGCTCTAAAGGATTTCCAGTTCCAACAAGTTATCCACTACCTACAGGACATGAGATAACTAGCGGATAGGGGGGGGGGGGGTTTACCACTGGGACTCCCAATGTTCACGAGAACGGGGGCCCAGTTAAGTGCTTCAGTCCGGAATCTTCTATGCTCTCATCAAAATGAATGAAGCGCCGTGCGCCTGCCCGACTTGTGCTTCCCACACTGCCTGACCAGTGCTTCCTTGATTCGGGGACCAACTGGACCCCTGTTCTCGTAATCAATGGGGTTCCCAACAGTCAGACCCCCACTAATTAGCTAGTTATCACTTATCCCGTGGATAGGGAATATGTTGTTGGAACCAGAATACCCCTTTAAGGATTGAAGTCCAGCTGAAAACAATGAAAGTAAAAATTACTGCCAATGAGTGAGACAAGTGAACAACATGACCAACAACTTAAAGCGACTCTCTGGGCCTGGAGAAAGAAAGATGGCCACACCACTTCTCTGACCACCTGATGCGTATACATCATTAGTCTAAATACTACACCTGCTTTGATTACCCAGTACTGTCCACATGAGCAGCACTGGCCAGTCAGAGCAGCATGTAGTGGCTTTTGCCTACCGATGTGTCTGTTGTGTGGATCTGTGCAGTAGTTTTGGAGAAACTTGCATTTTATCAGTAGCAGTACATAAATAAAGGACTACTTGAAGTATTCCTGGAATTCATGAGTTGCAGGCTAGCTGCACTCTACCTGTCCTCCAGCTAACGAATGACTGTTGTCTGCCTATTAATTGTGAGATTGCTGTCAATCATTGCTTGTATGGTAGGTTGGGTTTGGCTAGCCTGCATCTCATGAATATGTAGACCTAGTTCTGTGTCTGGCTGCTACTAATAAAATGCAAGTTTCTCCAAAACTATTGCCCAGATACACACAGCAGACATATCACTGTGATCAGTGTAGCAGGCAATGAGGGCTACAAAAATATGCTGACAGATCTTCTTTAACAATGAGTGGTAAAGAGCCATGACATCAAGGGCTGCAGAGACCTCGGAACACCACAAGGCTTGAATTCAAAAAGAGAAAGACAGAGTCAGTGCATCAAGGGCGCAGGAAACCTCGGGAACAGCATGAGGCTAAACCTCAAGTATAATGAGAAAGAGTCACTACATCAAGGGCTACAGTACTCCTAAAACAGCAAGAGGCCAGAAGTGAGAAAAAGAGGGGAAGACCCAAGACATAAAAGGCGTCAGAAACTTGGGCAATGCCAGTATATATGCTAATAGTAAACATATCAGTATCACAAAGTACATTTGCGTAAGTTTTAGCGCTCTCATTTTTTGTGCATTTTTTGTGTTTGCTTTAAAAAAAAAAGTCTACTGGAATATAATCCAACATACGATAGTCTGGCAAATGTTTCTAACACAATCTTTCAAAACAATCTGGTACAGGTCCTAGTGTTGCCATAAAGCCTGATCCGTCTGTCTAGGAGGATAATACAGCAGGACATCTAAAAGCAAGAGAGCATCGGGTTTTATTACCAGAATTTTTCCGTTTTCATGGCCAGCACTTTGCGGAAGGATTTACAACACACCATCATGAGAGATTAGACGGATGTATAATATAAGACATACATCACCTGTATGAGTTATAGGACCAGATCAGATCCCGCTGTCAGCTAAGTAGATATGCTAATGTGTTTGCAGCAACGTATCTCATTCAAGTCAGCACAATCTGCAGCTGCCAAGCCTGTGGGGACTGTCTGCCACTTGGAATATCTTGAACTTATTAGCAGATCTTACAAAGCTGCAGCTGCATGTAATATTCTTATTAAGTGGCTAGAACCTAGTTACTTAATATGAGGAATTGTACGGGAAAAAAAAAATCGTAAAATGTCAAGAAGCGTCTAATCGTTAAGCCGCTTTAATGATTCCAAATGTTTTTCGACAATAAAACAGCAGACGTAAGGATATTCGCAAACCCCTGAAGACACAATTTAAATATGAGGCAATGCAGAAGACACATCCAGGTAACTGCAGCTAATCCCTTTGTCATGTCCGCTTAGTAATATTCCTCCACATGAAAGCGGCTGTGATAGAGGTGAAATTCTGTATCGGCATCTTATTCACGGCACGTTCTTGTTTATAAATACACGACAGGATGGAAGATCTGCAGAATATCAGCAGCCGCTGCTCTCAGTTCATCTTGGACTCTAATGTCATTTTTTCCAACATAGTCCTTTTCTGGCATATAAAATCTGTTGGAAAACAGTCTTATTTGCAGCAAGGAAAGCTATAAAAAACGTGGATTTACTATTTTTGGACCGGCTTTCCCTTGGGGTGAAAAGATGAAAGAGCCGTAACGATACCAGATAGCATCATGGCTGCCAACCAATGTTGCCAGCTGGGTAAAGGGGTATTCCTGGCGCAGACTAACATTTTAAAATCTAATGTACATCATTACAATAAGGCATTCTGTAATGGGTTCATTGTGCCTGGTCTAGCTACTTTCTTCATTTTCTATGTCACATAAATATCCCCCGTCTGAAAAATATCTCCACTTCCTCTGATGTCCACATTTGCTACTTACTCCCCTGTCCATAGCCTCCCACATCCTGTGAGCAGTGCATGATGGGAGGACAAGAGTAAAAGTACTGCATTGTATTGATCATGTGCAGGAAGGTCAGCAGGCTTTCTCGGGCACTTTGAGAGGGAGGTTGGTAAGTTGTAGGACCTGTGAGCTGTGGGCGGAGCTACAGCACTGGTCGGGAGATAAGCTCTATGCATACTGAAAGTTGTAGGCAACCGTGTGCTGCTGTGTTTACTGCTGAAGTGATGCATGTAAACACAGAGGTGGATCAGCGGCTGCACAAGATGAAGAAGAGGGTCCAGGAAGGCAGATAAATGGTACAGGTTGCTGCTGCTTAGCTCTACCTCCTAAATTTAAGCATTTTCAGAATTTCTATTTTTTATCCAGAAATCTCCTTTAAGTGTTAAAGGGGTTGTCCAGTAAACAGACAACATCACTTCAATAAGGCTGACTGTAGTAAATAAGCAGAGCAATACTTACTCCTTTGCCGCGAGTATCTAGTGCTGCAACCCTGTTTGCTCCCGGCATTTGTTGTAACAGCTAACATCACAGAAGTCAGAGGCTGCATTATCTTCTCCAACTCCTGGTATTGTGGCGCTCATATAGTGAGTGTCGATCCCAGGAGAGCAAGCAGTGACGCCAGCAGTCACAACAAATGCCAAGACTACAGCAGGGCTGCCGTGCTGAATCCCAATGGCAGTGAAGGGCAAGTAGTGCTCTGTTTGTTATTTTACTACAGTCATCCCTATTGATAGGATGTTGTCCAGCAACTGGACAACTCCTTTAAGGCTTGATAAATTGTAGGACTTGCACCCAACCGGTGTGAGAAGATGAGATTATGGATGAGCCATAACAATGTCAGAAAGCATCATGGCCGGCCACCAATATTTCCAGTTAGTTGAGTATTAAGGCTTGACACTGGACTTACCTCCCAACCTGGGATGAAAAGAGCAGGTTATGGATGAGCCATAATGACACCATAAAGCATCATGGTTGGTTACCAATGTTGCCAGCTGATTAAGTGTTAAAGGCATGACAGAGTACCTGAGACCCAACATAGGGCGAGAAGGTGAGATATGGATGAGCCATAATGAAGTCAGAAGGCATTATGGCCGGACACCAATTTTCCCAGGTGGTTAAATGTTAAGGCTGACTTAGGACTTGTCACCCAACATGGGGTGAAAATATCAAAGATTATAAATAAGCCATAACAAGGCCAGATAGCATCATGGCCATCCCCAAATGCTGGCAGTTGTTTAAGTGTTAAAGGGAACCTACCGCATCCTATAAGCACCATAAAAGAAATTATGGTGTTTATAGAGCAGGGAACGTAAAGTCTGCGGGTGCGCTTTTTATATTTACCCGGCTCCCTGTTCCTTTGCTGTCACCTCTGAAGTTTGGCACTTGATCTGTGAGCTTGACTCTTTTCTACATAAATCCTCCTCTAAGCTCTGTCTGTTCTTCTCTGATGTTACAAGGCACCGCTGTCAGCACCCTTACAACACAATCACTGAGTTCTACTACTGTATTCATGTTATTGGCCTGTTACTACATCTGTATTCATTTTTTGAGCTTGGTTGTATTGCTTTATTCATGTACTGAGGCTGGTTCTGGTGCTGTATTTATGCTATGAGCTTGGTTCATGTGCTGTATTTATGTACTTAGGTTGGTTCTGGTGCTGTATTTATGCTATGAGCTTGTTTCTGGTGCTGTATTTATGTACTGAGCTTGGTTTTGGAGCTTTATTTGTGCTGTGAGTTTGGTTCTCGTATGCTGTTCTGGTATGGATACGCTGCTGTCTTGCTACTTTCTGCACAAGCAGACTGCCTATGAGTGCAATATATTGTATATCATCTTTCTCATATGATTGGATTTCAAAAGAAAACTTCTGCATAGGGTGCCATCTAATCTCAGTCCAGCACAAGCTTGGCTTATTTTTATGGGACATCCGAGTCTGATCTTTTCATTTGGCCGTATCTTTGTCTTGCTCTCATATGTGGAATCCTTTGGGGTCATTAGAAAAAGGGCAAATATTTTTTGTAAAACACTAAACATTCATTTTGAGTTTTTTTTTTCTTTACACTACAGTTCAAAAATAAGTAGAATTTTCCGTGTAACCAAACTCAGCGTTTTAAATAACTGTCTAGTAGTACAGTAGATTCCCAGGACCACAATTGTATTTTGTTGCTGTTGCAGCTCAAGGTTACGTAAGTCTCGCCGGGTGTTCGGGTGTTTTGTCTTGTTTTATCCTGGCAAAATAATTTCATGGATGGCTAAGAAAGAAAGGGCAAGCAAGAAAAAGAAAAAGTATTTATACTGACGGCTCCAGGAGACACCACTGCGATACAGCGTGCGAGTCCCTTCTTGGTGTAAGAGCCTGAACCGTGTTCCTTGTAAAGGGCAGTGACTTGAAATACAGCCCTATAAAAACATTTAACAAAGTGGAAAAGTAAAAGGAATAAAAAAAAAATATTGTAATAAGCATCTGGAACTCGGTCAGCTCCTCGTGCTTACGCAGCAGTTTCTGAAATTATTTACTGTATTAATAGTTATCTTCACCTTAGTTTGTTGGACGAGTTCCTGAAGGATACATCATATGACTCAAAGCAGTTTCTATACTTCACTCTATAACTTGGTCTGTGCTGAAAAATAACAATATGAAAAAAGGTCATCGCTTCTACACAGACCAGAGGAACACAATTTCTAGAGTGGAAATATTCCCATTCTGTTCCCAATGATCATTTTTGATGACATCATGAGGGTGGGCCTCTATTTGCTGGAAAGGAGAGACATTCATAAAGAGCAGACCTTGACCGTCTATGGCTACTTTATTAAACACCCGTCTAATAGCACGCTGGACCACCTTTGACTGACAGAGATGTTGCAAATCAGTGTGGTTTCCATCCACAACTATTAGAGGACCCAAGGTGTGCCAAGAAAAAAATCACCAACACCATGCTGCACACCATTACTCCACCTCTACCAGCACGAACTGTTCACACCAGACAGGAGGCATTCTTCGATTCATTCCCATCAGGATGGTGGAGCAGAAATCTGGACTAGGTCATGTTCTTCCACTGCTCTGTGATCCAATTTCTACTCTCTTCCGTCCTTTGGAGTCTTTTCTTCTCTTAGACAGTAATGGCGTTGGAAGTGGTCGCCTGCTATGATAGCCCATGTGTACTTGGAAGTTGCTCAGATCGCTGGATTTTCCTATTCCAATTTCCACACAAGGAAGCTCCAACTGTTAAAGGGCCAATGTCTCTAGTAAAGTGGCCATACAGTGTATTGTATGAGTGATTATTTAGTTGAATGACTTTATTTAAAATACATTTACCCCGAAATGACTGTGGCAGGACAAATTTATGGTTAACAGCTGATCACTGGAGATTTCTAAAGTTGACCCGTTACTGTCAACTGATCTTCAGACCGGCACATATAAATGATGCACCATCAGAGCTTCCACTTATGAAAAGATGGACACAAATGGTTTATAAAGAAGGTAAGTAATATAGATATTGGATATACATAAAATATGCTCATTGGTCATGGAACATCATAATTTTCCAATATCTTAACCTCTATTACATAGCTGAATACACCTATTTTCCTGAAAGAGAAATGTTACGGTGTCAAGGTCATCAGGGAGTCAAGGCTCTTCACCATTAACACCCCCAACATGGCCCATCATGCTCGGTATGAAGTTGAAATACTTTAATAACTTATTAGGTGTTGGCCAGATTGCACTTTCCTCCAATTTATTTCAGACCTGACTATCATAAGATGTGCTGTCAACTTGAAAGAGAGACTCCATGTATATTTGATTACGAGGTTCGTAAGATCTCCTATAATTGTCAAATCAATTCTCCCCTAGTCAGTTTTAAACTATTAAGCATTTATAATATTCAGACATAAAGACAATTACTTTTTCTTTACGTTTTACCTTAAGAAAAAACTAATTTAAGTAAAATGTATCTTTTTCCATATTCTCAAAGACTTACACTATACTTTCTCTCTTATGGACTTGGTCATTTATCATAGATGGACCATCAATGCACAATTCATCCATTTCTATGTTGAGTAATATTATAAATACATTGTATTATTTATTTTTCTTGGTCTAGTCCAGAGCTGTATTCAAAGTTCTGCTGGTGGTTAGTGGAATCAGACAACATTATGTCAATGGCTACACCTTTCTCCTCTTAGTGACCGCCCTATGTGCCTTAAGGATCAAGGCATTTACATTGTTGCATTGTAAGAACTATAACTCGTTGACATAGCCATATGAGGACTTACTTTTGGGGGGTAAAAGTTGTATATTACATATAATGTGTTGTGTATAGTTAATTACAATTTTTCGAGATAGAGATGAACCATAGAATCATAGAATTGTAGAGTTGGAAGGGACCTCCAGGGTCATCGGGTCCAACCCCCTGCTCAGCGCAGGTTCACTAAATCATCCCAGACAGATATTTGTCCAGCTTTTGTTTGAACACTTCCATTGAAGGAGAACTCCCCACCACCCGTGGTAACGTGTTCCACTCATTGATCACCCTTACTGTCAGAAAGTTTTTTCTAATATCTACTCCGTGTCTCCTCCCTTTCAGTTTCATCCTATTGCTTCTAGTCTTTCCTTGTGCAAATGAGAATAGGGCTGATCCCTCTGCACTGTGACAGCCCTTCAGATATTTGTAGACAGCTATTAAGTCTTCTCTCAGCCTTCTTTTTTGCAAGCTAAACATTCCCAGATCCTTTAACCGTTCCTCATAGCACATGATTTGCAGACCGCTCACCATCTTGGTAACTCTTCTCTGAACTTGCTCCAGTTTGTTGATGTCTTTTTTAAAGTGGAGTGCCCAGAACTGGACACAATATTCCAGATGAGGTCTGACTAAAGAAGAGCAGAGGGAGATAATTACCTCACGTGATCTAGACTCTGTGCTTCTCTTTATACATCCCAGAATTGTGTTTGTCTTTTTGGCTGCTGAATCACATTGTTGACTCATGTTCAGTATATGATCTATTAGTATACCCAAGTCTTTTTCACATGTGTTGCTGCTTAGCCCAATTCCTCCCATTCTGTATATGCTTTTTACATTTTTCTTGCCCAGATGTAGGACTTTGCATTTCTCCTTGTTAAATACCATTCTGTTAGTCACCGCCCACTGTTCAAGCTTCTTTAGATCTTTTTGAATACTCTCTCTTCCCTAGTGTTAGCTAATCCTCCTAGATTTTGTCGTCGGCAAATTTGATCAGTTTCCCATCAATTCCCTCCTCCAGATCATTTATAAAAATGTTGAACAACACTGGGCCTAGGACAGGGCCTTGTGGTACCCCACTTGATACATTCTTTTTTTTTCAACAGCAGAGCTGCGTGGGGTCGTGTTTTTTGCATGAAGAGGCTCACACAGAAATAAAACATGCCGCAACTTGTTTACCACGCGAGTTTTCACGCGTTCAAATCGCGGCTGTCCGCATAGGAGTGCATTATCTAATGCAATCCTATGGCAGCAGGCATGGGCGGAAATTGTGTGCGAAATCCCGCCGTGGAATTTCTGCCCGTATGCAGGAGGCTTTAAATGGATATTGAAGGAGAAAACACTAGGATAGTACACTGCATTACTTATGTAGTCCATTCTTCTGAGGCTACACTCACACAGGCAAGAATCTTGCATGAGTTGTGTGCGTTGTGGAATGCACAAAACTCGCATGAGTCTGAACTCCATTTTTTTGAATGAACTTATTTACATGACTTATTCACTTGCTCACAGCAATGCTGCGAGGATAAAAATCGCAGCAAGTTCTAACTTTTGGTGTTCCCTCGGAACGCCTTGCCCATTGTTTCCAATGGGACTTTAACCCTTTGCAATCCAATTTTGGATTTAGGGTTTCCTAGGGGGCTTTCTCTTTCTGCCATTATACAATGGCGCCATCTGCTGGCTAGAGCCAGTACTGTGGTATGCGACATGCTGGAGAAGCCCCCGACAACAGAGCGGCCAGTAATTTACAGTAAGAAGACCCTGCCAGACATCTTCCGACGTCAGAGCTGTACAGCCTTCAATCAGAATGTCTTTAGACATCAGACAGTGGATTGGAAAGGGTTAAAAGACATTGCATGGCACTCACATGCCATGTGATGTGCATGTGAGCACGATGTGATGTTTCCCATTGAAATCAATGGAATCACTTGCGGTCCTCTGACGCACATGAAACAAGAGCCTGAAGATCGCAATTTCACAGAAGCGATGCAGACGTTTTTGAGCCTATGGAAGCAGCCTATAAGATTCTGCAAGAAGCGGGGCCTAATAGGCTAAGTTACATGGCAGACACGGAGGCCTTTCTCAGACCATCGGCTGTCATAGGAACCCATTGGTAATTTGCGATCGCATTGCAGGGTGCTGATGGGTGACAGAAAGAGCCCCCTGCCCGTCATCTGTTTACATGCTGCAGTTTCTACTGATTGCGGCACATAAGGTGTTAAACTGCCAGGATCTGGGATTTCTCTCTTCCTAGCTGTTAGAGCAGGAGACAGTTATCCAAGGGGTTAAACAATTCAGCAGAGCTCCTATAATGTAATGTTCTCTGCTGCACTGCATGCTGGGAGAGAACGTTTTCCCTACTTCAGATGACTGGTATAAAGACTGCAGTTGTTAGCATGCAAGAAGAGCAGGATCTGTTCCGCCATGAAGTCAGTTAGGAGCTTTGAGTTCAGTTGGATAAGTAAAGCAAAGTACTTCCAAAAGTAGTCCTCAGCAGTCACACCCAGGATCTTGTACTTGAGGGACCCATCTGTCTTAGGCCTATTTACATGGGCAAGTATGAAACTCAGACCGGTTCTCGTACTTGTAAACCCATCATTTTTTTCACTGCGTTTTGCAAGAAAAATGCATCGCATCACTGCATTTACTATTTCATACATGTGAAAAATGCATGTTGTTTTAATAGTAAAAGAAGAAAATCGTATCGCATTCGCATGAAATTTGCATTTACATGCAAGTGCGATGCAATTTTTTTTCCTCCCATAGGGAATAATGGTTGATCCTAGAACAGAATTGCAAAAGTAGAGTGTGATTGTTCTCAGCAAGAGAAACCAAGCAACCTTGTGGATATGATACCTTTTAATGGCTGACAAAAATGCATGATGCAAAGAATAGGACGTGCTGCATTGCTGCAAGAGAAAAATTGCCCATGTAAATACACCCACTTAAACTAATGGGTTTGTTTCATGTGTGAATAGCACATGAAAATCAGCGTGTAAGCCTGATAAGAAGAACCTTTTATTGTGAATATTACAGGGTAGGAGGGGGCCCTGTTACATATTTTCCGTTAGGGCCCAGGAGCTTAGGTTATGCTTCTGTAGCAGGGTATCATATTCCCTCTGGTCTGTTGATATATGAGAGGCTGCAATTCCAGGTTTGGACACAAGAGGGAGCTCCAACATAAGGAAAGAGACTTTACTTAATAGATGTGAATGAGCAATATTAATCTAAGGAAACTGCTGGAAGGTTCTGGTAAACCGTCTGAGAGGGTATAAAAAGGGTCTAGTTGTGATTCTGGAGCTTCTTTTCTGTTACTGGACATACCGAGGGGCTGATGTTTTGGGAATTCTGGGTCCTGCTATAAAATACTACCTGCTCAAGAACCATGGCTAAAAACTGTTGGCACTGTTGCTATATAGGGAAGGCATCTGCTCTGAATCTGGGAGGTCCAGTTGCCAAGCACAGAGGGTAACGAATGGGTCAAGCTCTCGAAACACCTTGGGCTCAGAGGATTTGCACAAATTTCCCTCTTCTAACAATGCCAATCTCTGGAACTGAAAGAGACCGGTCTCTGGTGATTGTTGAGTGCACATATAATACAAGAGGAGCAGTGGAATCATGGACTGTGCTGTATCATCTGTATCATAAGGTTTGATCTATCTATGTGTGGACTATCCAAAAGTGTCAGAAGGGTACTAGGACATTTTAAAAACTTGTGAAATTTTGTGTTTACCGTGTGACATATAATACCGAAAATCTGATATTTACTGTTAATAAAGAGTGCATTTAAAAAAAAAAGCTGTTTAGAGTTAGCATGGAGTGCTAAAGAGGATTACAGTCAGTAGAGAGTTGCAACAGCTTATAGTCAGTAGCTGGTTATTATTAAGAATATTATATTGCGGAGTCTTTTTCCTACCACTAGCCCAACTCTATAATGAAATAAGATTGCATTCTTGCAAACACGTCTCCCTAATCGGCATCGTATCCCGCTTCCCTGGGCACTTTGCTGCATCCTCCTATACTTCTACATCTTCTTATCCAGATTATATCTCATTCATTCAGGATCTTAATCTATGAGCTACAGCGGAGAGCAGCTACAAAGAGAGTCTCTCACTCTGAAGGACGCGGCACATCCCGCGCATTACACAGACAGAATTCAATAAAACTTATATGATACTGCATTTCTCCTGTGGTGACGATGCAGGGAAATTAAACATTTGCTATCAGGTCCCTCCAGAGACATCCTAAGGATCTCAGCTGTAATATCAGTCCCGAGAACTACGTACACCAGACAGGTTCTTGTTCGCTGACAATACACATACTCTACTCACTCCTTGGAGGCACCAAAATACCTTGTAGTCTGGCTATACTCTAACCAATTTAGCGCCATGCTACTGTGTCCGCAACATGACCAAAGACCTCACCAGCCCAACATGTCTACATGTGCATAGTGTAAATATCACATCAAACCTTTACCCCTTCTCGCCCCAGGACACAAATATACGTCCTGGCTAGGAAAGGGTTCCCACGAATGAATGTAAACTTACATTCTATGGATAGAATGAGCTGAGAAGCTGCCCTGTGCCATCTACAGTGGCAGACAGCCTCCCACTGCAACAGCAAAGATCGGTGAAAACACTGATCCTCGCTGTTACCCTCTTACATGCTTCCTTTGTGACGTCATCGGCCTTCTGCTGTGTAATCACGGAAAGCCGATGGTTTGCCATGGCAACCGGACCCCAGACAATGGTGTCTGGGTCTCCTATTGCCTGGTATTTGCTAATATTCGTGATAATATATTGTAGTTCTTCTGCAATGTATTATCAGTGAAGTCCCCTTCAGGGGCATAAAAGCTGTAAAAAGAAAATAATAAAATAAAAAAAACAAAAACACATTAACAATAAAAAATAAAGAAACAATTGTGTACACTTTTCCCTCTTTATTTAAAAAAAAATGTAGAAAAACACATTTGGTTGCATTGCATTTGCAATGATCTATACAATAAATTGAGCACACTTTTTATCCTGCATGGCAAACATTAAAAAAAAAAAGAAACAAAAAAACTGACCCAAAATGCTTTTTTTTGATCATTTTGCCTCCCAGAAAATGCAATAAAGTGATCAAAAAAGCCATATGTACCCTAAAATGGTACCAATGAAAACTCAGCTCACCATATAAAAATTGCTAAAATGCAGATGTGGCAGAGCTCACCGTTGCTTCTGTGCACACTGTGTATTATGCGTTAGAGACCAGAATTTTGGTGTCCAAAAGTTGCAATTGTGTTGCATGCACCAAAACTGTGACATTTTGTGCATTGACATCCCGCCTTCCACTTTTTAAAAGAGTGGATGAGGATCGGCTTTAGGGGTGGAGCAGCACATGGTCCGTCAAATTTACTATAATCCATGCCGGCAACTGGGGTAGATTATGACAAAAATCTGCTTCATCTTGCAGCTTGTGTAGGTTTTCATTTGGTGCATGGAAGTGAGACAAATGTACTAAGAGGCCTGTGTCATAACATCCTCTTTCACCTGCCTGAACTGCTGACATGTGATGGAAAGTGTTCATCGATTCATGCTGCGTGCTTCAAATTCTATTCCACCCATTAGCACGGTGCAGCATAAATATGGATTCAGCCAATTTTAGCACTCTTTTGCCCGCTGGAGCATATATATTAATTAGGGTTATGCCACCCCCCATTATAAATTGTCACGTAATTGTGTAGTGGCCCAGAACTAGTGGCGCCTCACCACAATGTTATATGTTTGTCTCATGCCATTGTCTTGTCAGTGTCTTACTTGTAGTGTACATTTAGTATGTGTATTGCACCTCTGCAGCACTGAATGGGTTAATGTCTGGGTTATGTCTGGAAAATGTATCTTGTTGTGTGTGATGTGACTATGTTTTATATATGTGTTTGCAAGGTGAATGCCTGTCAGTCTGTGGAATTCTGTCTGAGAGTTAGAGTTTGCAAGCCAGTGAACCCCACAGACATTGATTGGTCTGTGTGTGGAGAATGGAAGCAGCTGAGCGATTCCATTCTGCTTGGCCTGGGCCTACTCTACCCAGTATGTGCTGGTGTTACCACTAAGCACTGAGTGAAAGAGAAAGAAGGACTGCTGCTTGAGAGAGAGAAAAACACTAGAAGCATAAGTGTTAGAGGGAGAAAGAGAGTCACCGGGAGCGGGATCACACAGATAACTGGGACTGTGGATTGTCTGGATTACCTCGAGAAGTCCTCCCTGTCATACCAGCTTCTATAAGTGTAATTTGTGCCAAGCTACTGTTATACGTTGAAACTTGCTGAAGTTACAGTAAACGGACATTACCGACCATTCCCAGTTTGTCCAGAAGGTATCCCTGTTTGTGAACTAAGTTATTTACTTCACTAAGATTCACTGCAGAGGACAGAACGTTAGCGTCACGAGTGACAAGAAAATTTAAGGTAACCTCCGGTTATATTTTCCCTGTGAGCTGCCCAGCAGTAACTTGGACAGGTCGCGAGCTACCCCCAAGGGAGGAGATGGTAGCGCCACCGTGACAAGGTCCTCATCTACCCCCAAATCTCCTTGGCCGCTCCCTAAATGCTGCAGTTGTATGCTGCACTCCGGGGTCACGGTCTAATTCAAGGAAACTCAAATGCTCAGTCGGACAAAGTCTCTAATAAAAGGGGCCATTCAGTATATGTTAGGGACTCGGTAGTCTGAGGAGCGCTGGTTTCTAGTTTCACCTCTGACTTCTTTTTTGTACCTATGGCTGCTGATTCGATAGATTTGTCACCCAGATGAGCTGCAACAAACATTAACGATATGCATACATTTATTGTAATGGAGTTCAGCTTTAATCATAGACGGTCAATACCTGCCATACTAATAAACCAAATCCTCTGACGAGTGTCAGCATGATATATCCGATTAGAGAAATGATGATTGCATCCCAAGGCAGAATCCTATATACGTAAGTGGTGATAAATGTCCGGGTAGAAAAAGTATGTGTGATCTATCCAAATTATTTACAAGCGCTCTATTTAAAGGATTATCCTGAGCGTCTCCATGACTTCTTTAGCTTTATGACTTGTGTTTCATCGTATTACTCTTTATTTGTTAGAAATTTACTTCGACCTATTCCTTTTTGCCGGACGGTGATTAATTTTTAATCATCTGTGAAATAGCTTCCAGGGATTGCAAGAAAGTTAATCTGTGAGTTATGTGCGATCGCGTCTCCATAAGCGTTTATTAGCGGTGACTTGTAAATGTTATTTATAGAATACGTCCCTATTCCTGTATTACATATAATTCAGGGGAGCGTTTCCTCGTCTCCTTTGCTTTGACGATAAATCAAATTTAGTTTTTTCCATGTCTGGTTTGTTCTAATCCGTCCTTCGGCTTAAATCAAGAATCAACGACAAAAGTCTGAGACTGTAAGAGGTGGAGGCCTCGGGTATAGCGAGGGATTATTACTAGATATTGCTTTACTATGTATTTTACAGCAAGCAGTTTTCTAAATTGAAGTTGCTTACAAAGTTGAAGGAAGGTAATCGCCGTGAAACACACAGAAGGCGAGGAGATGGAGGCTTTATCTTAAAGGGGTGACTCATATAGATAAGCCCTGTCCATGTATAGTTGGTCGTATAGACGTCATAGAGGGGTACCCCATTTGGCAACCCCTTCTATAAGCCAAAACAGACAGCCGCTCTCTGTCTATTATATTGTTGTCAACTGATTTGAATGGCTGTATGCAATACTATATACTGAACTATCCAAGGAACATCTACTCAATAACGGGTTGGTCCACCTTTTTCGGATGTCAGGGAACATATTCCACAAGGTGGTGAACATCCTCCGTACTCAACCGATGCTTCAGCTCCGTCAGTTGGTGCACATTTTGTGGGTAAATGAGACAGATCTCACAGCCCTTTCCAGCATATCTGAAACATGTTCAATAGGGTTACAGTCCGATGAGTTTGGGGCAAGACAGTGTGGAGAAATCATTGTTGAGTTCCTCCAACCACTCCCTAGTCATCCTAGCTTGATGACATGGAGTGTTGTCCTGTTGAAAGATGGCACTGTGGTCGAGGAGGTCTTCCCGAAGATATGGGTGCGTATGGCCAGCTAACACGTCACTGCAGTGTTCACCATTCAATGATTGTGGTAGGATGACCAACAGTCCTATGACATGCAAGTAAAAGCTCCCCAGACTAGAACACCGCTGCCACCAACTTCTAGAACCAACGATGCACACATGGGATATGGCTTGATGCTGCTTATGCTACATGTGGAGCTGGACATCTGTATGTTTCAGCAGAAAATGGAACTCATCACTGCAGACGACCTTTTGCCATATGTTCAAGGTCCATTGACATCTTTCTTAAGAATGGTGTGATTGAGCAAAAACAACCAATGAAAGGGGATCCTGTGGACATAACTCATCAACTAAAAGGGTCAGAGGAGGATGTCAGAAATTATCTGATGAACAGTCATTGCACATTCAAGCAAATTATAGCCAAATACAACACTGGTGCTCCAATAACATTTTTGAATGCACAACTCATTGTTCCGCAGCACAGATGGGCTATAACAGCAGACAGTTCCAGCGTCTAGGAGAAACAGAAACTCCTTTGGGCAACAGAGCGCAAAGATTGTATCACTGGGAAGTGGAAAAACATCACCTGGTCTGATAAATCCAGATTTCTGTTGCATCGTGCTGATAGGAGGGTCAGAATTTGGCACAAGTGGCATGAATTGATGACCCCATCTTGTCAGGTATGAACAGTTCAGGGGCCAATATTTCTGCAAAACAATTTCAGCTCCTAGTAGAGTCTATGCCAGAATGAATTGCTGCAGTTCCAAAGGCCAATGGAGGTCCAACACACTACTAGACAGGTGCCCTAATAAAGTAGTCATTTAGTGTATAATGCCAACCTAGTTCCTAGCACTGTAAACACTCAACTAAGCCAAATAGTAGCATGCTGTACTATGGATATATTCTTCCCAAGACGCAAGTTTTTGCATGGGATTATATGGCCGATCATGGAGACAGCATACCGTTACTCATTGAGATCCTATGGATCTGTAATCTGCACCACACAGGGTTGGTTAAAGTATCCTTCAGTCTGTTCTGCAGAGCCGAAGTAACCAATAGTTATAATGCTGTCATGTAAATAACAAAATATCAGCAGATAAGTAGCCATTTCTGGGGGAGAGGAGGCTGAACGCCATTTACTATTTTTGTACATGTTGTTTTTATCATTGAGATCTATCGTGCTATGTCTACAATGTTATGACGCTTTTGGAATTGGGCTCACGCTGAGCGATAAAATATTCACTTTACTGTTTTTACCAGAGATGATGATAATGGTGATGTGTAATTCAAGTTATTTTCAAATTCGCTGACTAGCCGGAGCTGCTTTTCTAAACATTTTCCTCAGTAACAAAACTACAAAGATGGTGAAGATGCCGGGAGAGGAAAGCGGCGCAAATATGTGTTTATATATAACTACTGTTAACATTGGGCAGACAATTTTTTATGCATAAAACCCGTCTTAAAGCGAACACTCGTTGTCAGATAACCTCAGAAATAGCTGCCATGTGTGTGACCATGAAGAATAACATTATTTTTGGCTATTAGAGATGTAGCAAAGTTTAACTTGACACATGAAAGGGGTCGTCAAGTTGTAAAACTATTGATTGACTATCCACACATACTATAGTAGACCAACAATGGTCCGCGCTGAGGAACCCCGACGATTAGCTGTTTACCAGACCAGTGTGCTTGTGCACTGAGCTGATTTCTGTAGGATGTAGATAGCTCCGTTCCCACTGCAGTGGTCACACTTGGTAGTGCAGGCAAAGTTCCCATTGAATAGCCTGCAGTACCAATCCTGACCACTGTAGTGGAAACAGCCCAGCAAACAGCTAACCAGCAGTAATCCTGAGTTATGAAAGTCCACCTATTTACTATTGATTTTTTTTATCCTAAGGATAAAAAAGGAGAAGCGCTTTTTCCTGCACACAAGCGGAAACCCATTGCGATTTTCCGCTCGCGGAGGAAAAGTTACAGCATGCTCTATTTATGTGCGGTGTCCGCACAGACGACTTCCATTGAAGTCAATGGAAGCTGTCCGACCCGCGGCCCTTCCGCAATTAACATTGCGTAAATGTCGCGGGACCTGCTTCATCACCTAGCGACTGCGTAGGGAAATCTGTACAGCACTTATCCGATGGCTTGCCGACCGGACCATCTGCAGTACAGAAGAAAGAAGAAAATAAAAAGTAGGCAGGGTCACCAGATGGGCACAGGGTCGGACTCCGGTGCGGGATCCCGAATCCCTAATCCAACCTGGCCGTGTGCAGCCAGACTATTAGTTCTCTCTGAACTGGTGGAAGGAGACTGTTGCTATAAAGTAAACAGTAAAGCAAAGACTGTTGCTATGAAATCTTCCATATACTGTTCATGGACATAACAATAGATTTGGCTCCTTAACTCTCTGTAACTCACACACAGAAATAACATTAGCATGGAGGGCATTATGCCGCAGTACTGAGCAGCGTTGATGTGATTTCAGTAGCTATAACACAGTAAATAACTTACCAGCTAGCTACTGCAGCCATTTCTTTGTGAGCCTCGTAAAGCAAGGTCGGGTGATAGGCCGCTCAAAAAAATGTGATACTAGGTATACCTTGGAGAGTGGGACTTTGTATCAACATGAGAGTGCACTAGTGGGTGCCTTCTAGCTGGACTGTCCATGCATAAAACCCTTTTGGTATCATGTCTATTAAACTTATAACCTGGTTACCACCCTGCAGTTTGTGCTACTATCTATTATCCCCAGCCCTCTCTCAACGATTAAGAAAGGCCTCCTCCATCAATTTCCAACTGCTGCAACAGCAGTCATCCCGAGGCTTGGAAAACTGCACATCCACTATCCATTCTAGAGTGAGTACAGGAAGTTAACCACATCATGCGAATGGGGTCAGCTGAGGATTCAGCTGACCCCAGCAAAAGCCTGCTACAATGACTCACCTGGACAATGCTGCAGGACTGAGTGGCCTTGCAGAACCTGATTGACTAGACCCCTTATATCTTGAGCCAGAGGTGTAAGTAAAAGCTCTTGGGACCCGATGCAAAATCTGTAACAGGGTCCCTTACCTACCTTGTGCTATTTAAGATACTTATGTGATAGATGGGCCTGTGGGCCCCATAAAGCTTCAGGACCCGATAGTGACTTCACCCCTTTATTGCTACTACCCTGTCATAAACAGTTGCTAAGTATCCAACGGAGCTCAGTTCTCTGGTAGAGGGACATTGCTTGCTCCATACAACCACCACTCCCCGTCTCTCGTTTCTTGCTTAATCCTGCTATCTTCCCTTGATACTCTCCTGTTTTTTTTCTCTTTTCCTTTCACTCTGTTTGCACATTATAATGGAGCCAACATATCTGCCCCCCTGGTCCATGCATCCTGACATTGGTGAACTTTTTTATTGCACCCTCTTCCCTCCCTGGTTTTTCATATCCTAAGATGGGTCTGGCACAAAATTTCTGTTCCATTGCTCTGTAATATGATGCACTTTGCGTAACCACATTTCTCTGTTGTTTGGTAATACTAAAACCTAATAAACAGATTGAACATAAAAAAAGACAAAACAAAAAATGTAAAAACCAATGGCAGAATTGAGGCGTTTTTTTTCTCCTTGCCCTCCAAGAAAATGTAATAAAGGTTATACAATGTATCATATGGTGTGTTCCCCCAATAATTGTGCCAATAAAAACTATAGCTCACCACGCAAAAAATAAGCCCTCATACGGCCATGTAGTCAGGGAAATAAAAACGTTATGGCTTTTAAAAAGTGGTGGTGAAAATCCCCCCAAAATCGTCTTGTCTTTAAAGGGGTTTTATCACGAGTATAAACATTTTTCCAGTAGCTGCGCCCCTTATAAAATAAATAAATAGATCACACTCACCTATCTTTAGGCTCCCAAAGCGGAGCTGAGTGGCTCACATTGCTCCCGTGATGGTTTCTAGGTAGACGGCCAAGCAGAAGCATGTGACCGCTACGGGTACTCAGAGGTCACTGCATCACTGTTGGCGCTCCTGGCATCAGCGCTCATATCCTTGGCACCAGGAGCTTGGGGATCTGGCACTGAGGCCTCTGATTGGCCACAGCTGTCAAATGCTTCCATCCAGCCATCTACCCAGAAGCCAGCGCCAAGGCAATTTGAGACACTCAGCTCCACTTCAAGGGCCCGAGGAGAGGTGAGTATGATCTATTTTTTTATTTTTTAATGGGCCTAGCTGCTGAAAACATTTTTATACTTATGATAAAATCCCTTTGAGCCCAAAATAGGCCATATCCTTAAGGGGTTACATGACTGTGCCAGAAAAATGATCCTGAATGCCCACATAAACAGTGCCACCTAACATTCCTTAAGGCTTCCCTCACACAGATGTTTTTTTACAGCGTTTAACGCTCCCTTTTCAGTGCAGCGCTAATTGCTGTAAGAGGCTCCCATTCATTTCAATGGGGTTGTTCACATGAGTGTCAAAATGCTTTGACAGCGATGCATGTCCCGTCTTTGGCAGTTTTCAGCCCAGCATCGCCCATTGAAATGAATGGGCAGTGTAAGAAGCGCTGCTGAAGGCGCAGGCCAACTTGGTGCAGCATTTTGGACAGCGCTAGCTGCACTACCCAAAAAAAAGTTATTCTCACCTAGCTGCCACCGTCAGGGTCCCTGGTGCTGCCTTCTGGGGCTCTGGGCACTTGTCAGAGGAGCTTTTGCTAGTGACGGGGTTTGAAGACCCGCCTCCAGCAAAAGATTGCTCTGATTGGCTAATCCAGCGCCAATCACAGCCAGCACTGGATGTACTAATCACAGCCATTCAATGAATGAATGGCCTGCGGCTTAGCCAACCAGAGCAATCTCTTACTGGAGGCGTGGTCTTGAAACCCCGTTACTAGCAAGAGATGCTCTGCTGGCACAGACAAGTGCAGCGACGACAGGTGGCACCTACTAGGTAAGTATTTTTAATTTATTTTTTTCAGCTTTCTTGGCTGCGTTATCAGCTGTGCTGAAAAAGCAGCCAAACGCTGGCATAACGCATGCCAGCGCTGCTGAAAGCGCTGCGTTTACTGCAACCGCCTGTGTGAGGGAGGCCTTAGAAGATAGCTTTCTCACATACGATGTAGAAAAACGAAATAGACCAAGCAGCACAAATATTTCCGCTATTTACAACTAGGGTCCATTAATTGTTTTACACTCTGCACACACATTTGATTGTGTAGGTAGAGTAAAATTGCCAACAGTAAAAAGAATTGATGACAATACAGGGGAGATAAAAGTTAACCATTTTCTTAAAGCTGCCAGCAAATCAATGATAAGGAGTATTAAAGAAATTAAGTGAATATAAAAATTGATGACAAACTGCAAAATGTTTTAGGAGTCTTCCTAAAATTGCTCTATAAAAGATGTGAGGCAGCTAAAAATCTCTCCTATAGTTGAAGTCTTCCAGAATATCCCGGATCTCTGCAGGGAAGCGACAGCAGGACCAGCGTCGGCACCCGGCAATCTCTGGCAGATGCCAGTGCCAACTGAGCTGGGGCAGGCCCACTCCACCTGGTGATGAGAGATGGGTCACAGGGGGGCAGTGCTGCTAGGTCAGGCACAGCAGTCAGGACCCTGGATTTTAATTGCAAATGTGTTAAATTAAAAACAATTAAGATAAAAAAACATTACATACTCACCCCCTCTGTCCCCCCCTGGCAGCTGTAATGGGCGCACTGCCGTTCGCCGGCTTCTGCGTTGTGCGGTCATCTAATAATCAGATGATTGCTGTAGTCAATTCCTGGCCTCAGCATTTGCCAAACGTCCGGATTTCAATTGCGGTTTCCGCAAATGATACACAGTAGTACGCGGTCATTGAAAGGCATGGGCTTTTGCCGCTTTAGGCTGGCTATCCACAGGCAAGGTGTCATTGCGAGATCAGCGGCGATAAATCACACGTGGAACTCGCATGACATGCTTTCCTACTGCACATCAATGGAAAATCATAGCAATTTTCCACTCGCGCGATTTGCCACGATTCTCCACGGTGAGCCTATTATTAATGTAGGCTCATCGTGGAAACCTTTTAGTGCTCCACGCTCCTCCCCTGCAGCAGAATATCGCTAGTGATATTCTGTCGTGGCCGTGGACTGGCGGCATTACTCAGACGTGCGAGTAGGAATTGCGATTTCCACAAGTGGAAGAGAAATCGCAGCATGCTCTGCATTAGTGCGGATTCCATGCACATGGGCTCCATTGATCTCTATGAATGCGAGCGATCTGCAGTAATTAACATTGCATATGGGCGCGGATCCCTCGCAACCTGCTAGGACACCAGGTACAAAAGCAGGAGTTTTGGGGGGCTTCTGTCTCTGGAGAGGAGAGAGAGACTGTGCAATGTTCTGATGTCACTCCCTGCTTGTGAGCTTACTTCTGCGTGAACAATACGCTGTCCATAAACGTACATCAGAAAACCACACGCATACGTAACCAATCGCAATTCGTTTCCATGATCACTCGCAGGTATTCCGCTGGGGATATCTGCAAGCCTAATCTGACCTGTTTGTGTGATCCTGGCCTTAGTGAGGTCTGCGAATCTCCGCAGCAATCATGTCACTGTCACATGATCACACAGCGCAGAAGTCAGCGAGGGACAGCGCCGCAATTACAGCTGCCAGGGAGCAACAACGGAGGGGAGTATGGAATATCTTTTCTTTAATTAAATACAAGGGGACTTTGGGACCCTTTCTGAAAGGGGGCAATTGGGGGCATTATTACTAATAGAGGGCACTATTTTACGAAAAGGGGACAATATTGCTGGGAAGGGGTCAATATTAATAAAAGGGGGCAAATAGGGACATTATGACTGAAAAGGGGGCATTATTTCTGAAAGTGGGCAAACAGTGGCATTATTTCTGAAAGGGGCAAACGGGGGCGTTATTTCTAATCGGGTGCATTATTTATGAAAGTGGGCATTAATAGTGAATATGACTAGAGATGAGCGAGCATACTCGTCCGAGCTTGATACTCGTTCGAGTATTAGGGTGTTCGAGATGCTCGTTACTCGTAACGAGTACCACGCGATGTTCGGGTTACTTTCATTTTCTTCCCTGAGAAATTTGCACGCTTTTCTGGCCAATAGAAAGACAGGGAAGGCATTACAACTTCCCCCTGCAACGTTCAAGCCCTATACCACCCCCCTGCAGTGAGTGGCTGGCGAGATCAGGTGTCACCCGAGTATAAAAATCGGCCCCTCCCGCGGCTCGCCACAGATGCATTCTGACATAGTTCAGGGAAAGTGCTGCTGATGCCGGAGCTGCTATAGGGAGAGTGTTAGGAGTATTTTAGGTTTCAAGAACCCCAACGGTCCTTCTTAAGGCCATAGAAATCGCAGATCGCACCTATGTGCGATCTGCGATTTCTGTTCTCTTCTCTATATGCGCTCAATGGGGCCGGCGGCAGCAGCGCCGACCCCATTGAGAACATATAGAAGACAAATCATTCTTCTCTGCCACAGCTGTAACAGCTGTGGCAGAGAAGAACGATGTTTGCCCATTGAATTCAATGGAGCCGGCAATACAGCAGGTTCCACTGAAAGCAATGGGCTGCTGGCGTGCGCGGGGTGAATTGTCGGGAAGGGCTTAAATATATAAGCCTTTCCCTGCAATTCATCCAGAAATGTGTTACAATAAAAATATATACCGGCATATAAGGCGACGGGGCGTATAAGACGACCCACCAACTGTCACCTTATATGCCGGCAATACAGTGGAGCAAAGAATAAAAATCATTACTCACTTCTCCTGGTGTTCTGCGGCGCTCCTGCAGGCTGTTGCTCCCTCCTGGTTCCCGGCAGAGCATTGATTTCTCTACGAAGGGCTTTAAATCCCCGCCTCCAGAAACACACGTGCCTTCAGCCAATCACAGCCAATGACAATGATGTCATTGAATGGCTGTGATTGGCTGTGTTTCTGGAGGCGGGGATTTCAAGCCCTGCGTCCAGAAAGCAATGCTCTGCCATGGACCAGGAGGGAGCGACAGCCTGCAGGAGCGGCGCAGAACGTCAGAAGAAGTGAGTAATGATTTTTATTCTTTGCTCCGCTGTATTCCCGGCGTATAAGGTGACAGTTGGGGGGTCGTCTTATACGCCCCGTCGCCTTATACGCCGGTATATATTTTTATTGTAACACATTTCTGGATGAAATGCAGGGAAGGGCTTATATATTTAACCCCTTCCCGACAATTCATCCTGCGATCGCCGGCTGCCCATTGCTTTCAGTGGAACCTGCTGTATTGCTGGCTCCATTGAATTCAATGGGCAAACATCGTTCTTCTCTGCCATAGCTGTTACAGCTATGGCAGAGGAGAACGATCTTTATGCTGACAATGCGGGGGGGGGGGGGGGGCACTCTTGCCGCTATTGTGGCTTAATAGTGGGACCTGGGAACTTGAGATGCAGCCCAACATGTAGCCCCTCACCTGCCCTATCCGTTTCTGTGTCGTTCCCATCACTTTCTTGAATTGCCCAGATTTTCACAAACGAAAACCTTAGCGAGCATCGGCGATATACAAAAATGCTCGGGTCGCCCATTGACTTCAATGGGGTTCGTTACTCGAAACGAACCCTCGCGCATTGCGAAAATTTCGTCCCAAGTAACGAGCACCCGAGCATTTTGGTGCTCGCTCATCTCTAAATATGACCAGAAGGGGCAATATTACTGAGCAGAAGGACAAGGAGGTATTTCTGAATGGGGACATAAGGCCTTATTGCTAATTGGTGGAACTTTTACTGTGTAAGGCATTTTTTTCTGCTTTTAATACTGCGTTTTCAGCGCTAAATGCTGTTAATCACTGCCATTGATTTCAATGAGGCTTTTCAGACAAGCGTTAAAACGCAGCGTTTTACAAGCGCTGTCTGTTCCATTTTCATGCGTTTCGGCATTTTAACACCCAATGTGTCGCCCATTGAAATGAATAGGGTGCGTTTTCAGCCCTGCTGAAAATGCGGTAGCATGTGGTTACTGTATTTTTGACTATGTTTTCAGCAGTGTTTTTTCAGTTCTGGCGTTATCAGCTTGCTTGGCTGCGCTTATAACTGTGCTGAAAACGCAGTCATAAAATCATGTCAACTCTGCTGAAAATGCAGTAATCGCAGCGCTTTCACAAGTGCGTGTGTGAGAGTGGCCTAAGGGTGATTATAAGGAGCACTTAGGCCTCCCTCACACAGGCATTTGCAAAAACACAGCATTTTTCAACATTGCGTTTACGGCAATTCCAGCAGCTTTGGCATGCATTTTGCCAGCGTTTTGGCTGCATTTTCAGCACAGTTATAAAAGCAGCCAAGCAAGCTACCATTGGTTCATCGAGTGCTGACTTTGATTGGCTGAGCTGCAATGCTCCAGAACCAATCAGAGCAATCTCTTGCTGAAGGCGGGGTTTTCAATCCCCGTTGCCAGCAAGAGATGCTCTGTCGGCGCTGACAACTGCACTGGATGCCTGCAGCAGCGCCGGAGATCAGCGGGAGGGGCACGGATGGCACCTTCTAGGTGAGTATTGCCTTTTTTTGTCACGTACTGTAGCTAGGGCATTTAACGCTGTCAAAAACGTGGCACCAAACGTTTTCTCAAGCACTGAGAACTCTCCACATTTATTTTAATGGGCGCTGCACAGCATTTAAAAATGCTGAAACGCTTAAAAAGAGAGCATGCACCGCTCGAATATCGCAGCACTGAAAAGTGCCATGATCGAGTGGTTTTCTGCAACTGCGCGAGTGGTCCCATTGAAAACAATAGAAGCACTTACCACGATTAGCGCGGCGCTGAAAGCTAATCGTGGTAAAAAGCACCTGTGTGAGGCGGGCCTTACTGTGTGGGGCCTACAAGGGGTATACAGTGTCATCCAAAGACGATCATATATACAATGTAAGCCATTGTAAAGTAAAGTTTACCAAGCCCTGACCATTCCCAAGGACTGAGGAACTTAATTACTATACAGTGTGTGGACTCTCTTTATTACTGCTGAGGTTTCATTCCAGTGAGTAAAGGAACGGTGGCGTCACGTGACAACCTGTATTCCTGTTATATGTATATTGGCCATCCCTCTCCTAGGGTTGTCCGGAAGAGGCCCAGCGATGGTTTGGCTGAGGCTGCGTGTGTCCCTCTGGGGAGGAGCCTGGTAAGTGTCACCATGACAAGTGACAGCTTTACCCTGCCAGCTCCTTAGCATATGTCCCGTGTCCGGAGTTACCCTACGGGATGCTGCACAGTGTCAACCAGAGACTGTCATTATACGCAGTGTCAGAAAGAGACTGCTCCCATGCACGTGTCATCCAGTGACTGTCATCATACATAGTCAAACGATCGCCCATTTTTCTCTGGGACAAGCTGTAGTTACTTTTGATACCATCTAGAGGTACAAATGACTTTTCAAAAACTTTTTCTAAAAAGTTTTTTGGGGGAGACAGGGTGACTACAAACACAATTCTGGCATTGTGCATTTTATTATTGATGGCGTTCACCATGCGGGATAAATAATGCAATAACTTAATACCTCGGACTTGTCAGGATGTCATAATTCCAATTATGTTTATTTTTTGCTGTCTTGATTTCTATGCAAAAAATAGGGAATGGTTTTTTGGTAACTTTAGAAATTTTTTTCCAAAAATTAATTTTATTTTTTTTTGTAAGTTGTCCTACTATGGGACTTGAACTTATGATCACCTGATCACTTGGACAATATGCTGCAATAATTCTGTGTTGCAGCATTCTGGAGCCTATTTACGAAGCTCTGGATTCCAGAATTCTAGCATACAAAAGTTCCAACTTGCCAAGACTACAACGTTTTGGGCATTTACATCATATCCTACCACTTTTTTTAATAAAGTGCGTGGGTTGTACCTTTAGGGGGTGGGGTTTCACAAGAAACGTCATTTCATCAGAAATTGGTGCTCAGAGCTGGTATAGATTTTCATGTGGCACACAGAAATGCACGTTTTAACCCTTTGCGATCCAATTTTGGATTCAGGGTTTCCTAGGGGGTTTTCTCTTTCTGCCATTATAGAATGGCGCCACCTGCTGGCTACAGCCAGTACTGCGGTATTGGACATGCTGGAGAGGCACCCAGCAACAGAGCGGCCAGTAATATTAAGTAAGAATACCCTGCTGGACGTCTTCCGCCATTGGAAGCTATACAGCATTCAATCAGAATGTCTTTAGACGTCAGGCAGTGGATTGGAAAGGGTTAATACATTTGTCGCGTAGTGGCCCGGGACAACGGTGCCCCTGCATAATGAATGAATGCATTTGTCTCGTGCTTTGTATTGGTAGCATCTTTCATGTTGCATGAATATGATGTGTATTGCACTTCTGCAGCACTGAATTAGTTAACTGTCTGGTATGTCAGAATGTCTGGGAAATGTATCTTGTTGTTTGTCACATGATTGTGCTTTATGTATGTAAATGCAAGGTGCTTGCAAGGCTGGGTCTTCTGTTCTGGACTCGGCAGCTGGTGGAGTAAGTGGAACTGCCAAAGACCCAAACGGACACCTTCAGTCCGTGGTGGCCGGAATGGGAGAAAGAGAGAGGTAACCTCCGCTTTCTCTGGGCCCGTTACATGCAGGAGATATCAGTGGGTTGCTACCACTGAGATTCTGGAGGAAAGAAGGAAGAGAGTGGCCCACCATTGCAGAGTGGAGTGTGTGTTTGCTGACCAATAGGGAGCTAGAGAAGAGACGTTGTGCCGGGCCCAGAGCCATACAGATAACTGAGATTATAGTCTACCTGGTGTACCCGTGATTTTCCTCCCTGTCGCACCACTTTGTGGAGGTTGTACTGAGTATCCTGCTGGCATGGATTATTTCTTATTGGACTGTGAATACGTTTATTCGAGTAAAGTGGCACTGCCGACTGTTTGCCAATTCAAAATACTCCGTGAGTGTGGACCAATTCTTTCATTGCCCGGATTCACTGTGCAGGAAGGAATGGTGGCATCACCCGTGACAACCTAAAGGCCAGGTAAATCGCACTGTGGATTCCCTGTTTGTGGGCCATCCTTCAGCTATTTGGATAGGTCCCGAGCTACCCTCAGGGTGGGAGACAGAAGATCCCCGTGACAAGGCCCAAACTCTACTTCGCTGTCTTCTAGGCAGAGGGTCCGCTCCTCGGACGCTGCAGTCTCTTATAGCGGGACACAGTGCTTTCTTAGACTGAGATGTCAAATGCCTGCCTGAGTAAATAGGCTCCATTGTACTTTCAGTGTCAGCCTAGTAAAGGCTGCCACAGTCAGGGTTTAATGGGCTGCAGGTATGGGAGCCTTTAACAGGGGTCCCCAACTCCAGTCCTCAGGGACCACCAACAGGTCATGTTTTCAGGATATCCTATGGTAAGAACACCTGTGGCAATGTCTGAGGCACCAACAATAATTACATCACCTGTGCAACACTGAGGAAATCCTGAAAACATGACCTGTTGGTGGTCCCTGAGGACTGGAGTTGGGCAACACTGCTTTACTAGACTTCAATCTGTTATGGCAACCCATTGGTACCCCATGACCACATCTTGGGGGAGCTGATGAGGCAGTGGATTGGCTTTCGCCGGCTAACATCTTTGATGCTGCGGTTGGCATCTAAGTAGATAAACAGCTGCAATCATGGCTGGCACTGATAGGGACTGTTGTGAGCTGGTGTCGGCTGTTTCAAACAGCCAGTATCTGCTGAGCACAGAGGCTGTTCTATGCTTCACCCCAGTAACTAAAGATATAGGCACATACACAGACAGTCTAAGGGGTAATTTTGTTTGCATGTTTTGATGTGTTTTTTGAAATTTCTGTTCATCTGCAACATTCCCCCCAAAAGATTCTAAAACAAAAGAAGAAAAAATATTCATGTTACCAAATCCTTATGTACAGTTGTAAACTATTGTTGGCTGATCTGCAGGAAGGGCCATCAATAGTAGATCAGCGATAGCCTTCTGCCTGAGACCCCTGCCAATCAGCAGTTTGCAAGGCAAAAGGGCTTGTGCACTGTGCTAATTTCTGCAGGAAGAGGACAGCTCTATTCCCACTGCAGTGGCCAGGCTTGGTATTACAGGCAAAATTCCCATTAACGCAAATGGAAACTTTCCCTGTAATACCAACCCTGATCACTGCAGTGAGAACGGAGCAGTCTACTTCCTGCTGATATCAGCTTAGTGGGTGAGCTAATCAAAGGGAGATTCAGGCAGCAAACACTCACTCACCTACTATTGATGGCCTGCCCTAATAGTTTACAGATGGACAACCCCTTTAAGTACTTATTATAAAAGCAGTCCTTGTGACTGCTAAGGGGTAGTAGTGGGGCCAGCACTCAGTTGTTTTACCAGTTTCAAATAACAGATTCAGAGAATTTACTTACATTCTCCTCTAGGGGGAGCTCAATGCATACAGATTTGTACAGCTTCCAGTGAGTTGAAATGGGTATTCTCAGCTTAGCAAGTGATGACACACCTGCAGGAGATGCAGTTTTGTGCACTACACTTGGTTGAAAACACTTTTATGTTAAGAGTTAGTACCTTCACTGAATCTCGACTTCTATGGTGATATTCAGTTAAACATGTAGATAGAGACACAGACTGCCGGGGCCCCTTCATTTAGCAAGTGCTGGGGTCTCAGTGGTCAGACCCCTACCAGTCAACCAGTAATAGCATATCCAAGCTACACAGATATGCTTTCTCCCGGCACAGCTGCAATTCTCCTTTGTAGTATTGGGTGTATTGTTTTGCGTCGAGCTTGCTAAAAGTTTGGTTCTGTGCAAACCAGAATCTTGCGCAGTTTTTCTTGGCTGAACCCACTAAAATTTCTTTACGACCTTCTTCCTTTTCCTTTTCTTCTCTTTTCTTCTTCCTTTTCTTCTCTTTAGTCTTCCTTTTCCTTTTCTTCTACTTTTGTTTCTTCCTTTTCTTTTCCTTTCATTCTTCCTCTTTTTTTCTTCTTTGTTTGCCCTAAAATAGGGCACAAGTACTTAGATACCCTCCCACGTGTATCCAAGAGTGTTATATAGGGCTTTATAGCCCTTAGACAGTGTTCAACACTAGTTTTAGGGGGATTGTTGAAGTTCCAGTTTTATTCAAAGTAATTTGGACCGTATTTTTTGCCAAAATTTGGCAAATAGGCTGAAATAAACTTTTGAAATGTTTGTTCATCACTACTTCTTTGATACTAACTGTATAACACTACATGCACTTAGATCTTCCTACTTGTGGCTACAGACAACCATAAAGATATCATTCAAAAAAGCCAGAAAATCAGATCTCTGATATACACATATATAAAGTCTGAATGGTGGACATGAATTTGAACCACTTCCTGACATGCACCGTACAAATACACATTGGGCAGCATTCTATGAGGCGGGCTCAGAAGATGAGCCCCTCCATACACGATTGGTGTCAGCCATCTTTGACAGCTGACAGCCTCCCACAACAGCTGCAATAGGAGATAACCCCGATCGTGGCTGTAGGCATTTAAATACTGCTGTCAATTCTGTCAGCTGCATTTAAATGTCCCCATCAGAATTTGGAGGTCCCAAATGCCTCCCTATGGCAAGTTTACAAGGTGCCGTTTGGGTGTCCATGCCAGCGCCATAATTGTGCTTTTTCGGTCTCCCCATCTCCAAGAAAAAAAACTGGATAAAAAGTGATTAAAAAATTGCATAAGCCCTTTAGTGGTACCAATAAAAACAACACGTCACCTCACAAAAACCTAGCCCCTGCACAGCCCAATTAACAAAAAGTAAATAAGTTATGGTGGTCAGAAGAAGGTGACAGAAAGCAGTTTTTTTAAGTGGTACATAAAAATATATAAATTTGGTATCACTGTAATCATACTGACCCACAGAGTAAGGGCTCATGCCCACAACCATGTTTCCACTGCATGTTAAAGATTCGGGGGCCGGCGGGGGAGAGCGGGGAGGAACGGTGGGGAGATCTCTCTCCCCCCCGCTCCTCACCTGTCACCTGCGCCGGCCTCCGAATCTTTAGAGACGAGCGGGGAGATACTCGGCTAAGGCACTACTCGCTCGAGTAATGTGCCTTAGCGAGTATACTCACTCATCTCTAGTACTTACTTGTCCTTAGCCCCAGTGATGCAGCTCTGCAGCCCTTTCTCCCGGTCTGTATTGGCAGCGGAAGTCAGGTGACCGCTGCGTGCCAATCAGAGGTCGTTGTGTCACCGCCTGTTCTCCTGGCATCAGCGCTCACATCCTGGGTGCCATGATGCTAGGAGTTCAGAATCCTGGGGCTGCAGTGGGGAATGTGAACTCCTCAGAATTCTGCAAAGGAGTCTTATAATTTCTGTATACACCCCCGGCGCCTGCTTATACTTTTCTTCCTAAACTTTTCTAATACTTATCTAGCAAGTTGCAGACGTAACTTTCTTACTAATGTGCGCTGCTCAGTACATTGTAAAGTCAAAGCCTTTATGAGCTCATCTGCTCTATACCATGGAATCGAATCAGTTTCCATATCACTTAACCCTATTTTAGTGGTTTAATATTCCGCTGTCTTCCTAGCTGAATATTCGCTTGACTACAGATTGAAATCCCTTGTTTCTGGAATTATAAATCACCTTGTCAGTCTCAATCCCTGACTCTTTTAATCTGATAATCATTTTTGTTGCAGAGTCTTATTCAATTTTGATAGGTCTCCTTTGATTACACTTTAATGCATCAGTCTTAAATATCCGGCTTATGTCTTCCATCCTCTTTCTTCAAGTGCTTTGATTTGTCTAAAGAAACATTTTACCAAAATTCCATTATGATATCATTACGTTGGCGGAAAGTCATCCATTTTGATTCAGGAATAGAAAACGCACATTCAGGTTTATGATTCAATATTTTAAGAAAGAGTATTACATTTTCTTTAGGATTTTAGGAGCGTTAGTGTGATATACAAGAAACTATTACTTCTACTAATGATTATTATTATTAAAGTGACCCTTTGGTTTCACGACAAAATTCCTGCTCTGGGACTCAAAGGGGTTGTGCGAATCCCTGTCACCGTGTCCACCAATAAGAAATCAGAGGTTACTCACCTCTCCCCTGCTTGTCCCTGTCAGTGGCTCTTCTCTCCTTGTGATGTCACTTTGTCAGCCTGATGTCATCTACAAACAAGTCGCAGCGGCCAATGACAGTGCTCAGTGATCATGGCTGAGTGCTGTCATTGGCTGCTAAAGAAGGTTTACAGGACGCAGCCTGTAATCAAAGACAGCAAAGATAGAGCCACAGGTGAGGCATGAGCGGGGAGTGGAAGGAACTGAGTAATTGCTGATTTGTTTTAATATGTGGGTGACCCAGTAAAAGGGGCTTCCTTAACTTGGACAACCCCTTAAAGGGGGGAGAGTTTATTACCTGCTGTGGTTCTTTTCTGCCATTTTCCTTCTGAGGCACAAAAGTGGGCCGCCAGTAGGGTTGACATGTTTGTCATGCAAAAATACCGTCCATGGTTGAAAGAGGGCGTGGCTTGGGCGTGGCTTATCGCAGGGCAAAACATTTTGTTCTGCGCATGCGCGATGGCCATGGACAGGGGGCCATAAAGGATGACACATTGCCAAGTGCGATTAAAGGACTAACTGAGGAACAGAATGACTAAAGGACTGACTGAGGGACAGACGGACTAAAGGACTGACTAACTAAGAGACAGACGGACTATTAGATTGACTGAGAGATGGACAGACTATAGGACTGACTGACTAACTGAGGGACGGACAGACTAAAGGACTGACTAACAGGCAGACGGACTACAGGACTGACTGACTAACTGAGGGACAGACGGACAGACTATGAAACGGACAGACTATGGAACTGACTGACTAACTGAGGGACGCAGGGACTATAGGACTGACTGACTCTCTCTTATACCTGACAAAGTTACTGAAGCAGGACTTCCCACCAGCTGCCCCCCACAGAGCAACCCCTCCCCCACTGTCACCTGTCCCTGTCGGTCTCTGCAGTAGTAGTTCAAATACTGTACTAAGATTCCCCCCCTGAACCCCCTTTCATCCCACTTGACCCATTTGCTAACGGCAGTTACACAGGGATGATGGCAGCAGAGACTGTCAGCAACTTACCCAGGAGTCCTCAGCCGTGGAAACATGGAGAGAAGGATTCCTAGTGCACAGTGCAGGGCTGGAATCACACGCTGTAAGTTACATCACTTCGCACAGATGATTGGCTACCCAGCACCGCTGAAAGCTGGCACTGGGTTAACCTATCTGTTACATGTGCTCCTGAGACATGTTGTACTACTGTGCTTTCAGCATCACAGCACTCTCAGGGTTAATGATTGAGCTGGCTGGGTGTGGTTCTTCCTGCTAGCAATCTCCTGGGTCTGTGCTCACATATAAACCCAGCTCCTGGTCAGTGTCTGTCTGGTGTTGAGGGTGAGCAATCATGAATCCTTGTCAGTTACAAGCTTGCTGTGTGATCTGTGTCTTGCTGGTTCATGTCCGTTTGTTCATTTATATTCTGTCGGTTTTGTATTAGCTTGCTGTGTGACCTGTGATCTTTGTCCTGTCCTGTTGCAGCTTGCTTTGTGAACTGTGTCAGGTTCTGCTGGACTCCTGGTTAGTGTAGGGACTAGCTTCCATGTTTTGTACAAAATGTCAACTAATACCTTGTATTTATATTCAGCTTATCTGTTACTAGTGGTTGCATTTTGGCTGCTGTATGCTGTGTATTCTGGCTCTCTGTGTCCGTTTGTTCAGTCCCTGTCATGTGGCATGTGAATGCATCCTGTTCTGGTGCGTGGCTCCTAGGATCAGCTAGGGCCCAGATCCGAAGACCGCCGGGCTGCCCTTATTGGGGCAATGTCCCCACTTAGGTAGGGCCTGGTCAACCCCCTATAGCTAGGGCCAGCTACTTGAAACCTGTGTGACCCATGTGCGTACCCAGTCCTCTCTTTGGTCGCAATCGTGTTGGCCCTGTGCTTAGTTTGCCCACACAGTCGTAACACAATCACAGCCATTCAATGACATCATTGAATGGCTGTGATTGGTTAACTCAGCGCCGGCTTCTAATTGGCTGAAGCCAGCGCTGGCTAGCCAATCACAGCATTATCTTTGCTGGAAGTGGGGAATTCAATCCCCGCTTCCAGAAAGCATTTAAAAATGCCGGCCTTTAATAGGGCCGGTAAAAAAGAAAATACCGGCACTGGCCTGGCCGAAAAAGTACCGTCCAGGCCGGTGAGTTACCGGCCGGGTGGCAACCCTAGCCACCAGTGCCCGGAGTCAGATGGTCCTGCCTTTGTTCATGCACCTTCCTTAGCTCAGGTGCCTCCTCAAGTTGCTAATGTTGGCTTAAGCAGTAATGAAATCCCACTCTTGCACTGTGCAGCTCTTCCGAAAGACCCGGCGCATTCTGAAGCATGTGCAATGCTTCACTGAAGTTGAGGCGTAGCCACCTTGACCTCAGTGTGCATGACCGCTTCCAACAGCCGGACTTTTATGTAACTTTTTTATATCAACTTCTCATGGTGTGGCATTCGACCCCATTCATAAGTGAATATGTGCACTGAGGTTGAGGTGTCTTTGCTTGGACCGCAGGTTCTCCGGGAAAGAGTGTTCGGAAAAGCCGCATGTGCAAGCATAGGATTTCACCACTGCTAGCGTTGAAGTCAGTGCCTAGAGAAGTAGAGGCAGATAAGTGAAGGAGGGGTGCGAACCAAGGCAGGATTATGTGATTTGGGGCACTAGTGGCTCACCTCCATGACTTGAGACGAGTCTCTTTGCATACAGGGCACCAATGCTTAAGTATTTATTCATGTAAGAATGTGCATTTTCACACCCGGCAGAAAAAACGCGACTATCTGAGGCATTGGATTCCAATGCATTTGTTCACATGGGCAAACTTGCGGTGTGTAAAAGCAATACATTGTAAAAAATAGGACATTCACGGCCAAAATCGACAGGTGCTTTTACACACGACCGGAAAAGATAGTTCTGGATCTATCTTTCAACCAATATACGCCTGCGGCTCCCACAGACTCGTATGGAAGCTGGAAAAAAAGGGAGGGGAGGCAGTTTAGCAGCATCCAGCGCTGCAGAAAGCTAACAGGTGCCTCTATTTAGGCATTTGAAGTAATTCCGAGGATTTATGCCGAGCGAGGGATTTCCGGTCTGCGGCATATTTTTTCTCTAATAAACGCTAATTAACCCCTTCCCGCTCCAGGACGCAGGGCGACCCCTCTTCATACAGCACAGGTGTCAGGGGAAATCGGGGGAGCCGTGCACGTGTCATGGCAGTCGGGGGCCTTCTAAAAGGCCCCAGGGCTGCCTTAGGAGATTGTCTATCAAGCCATCCCCATGGGGTGGCTTGATAGACTGCCTGTCAAATCGCAGTACGGCATACTGCAGAAGCGATTAAAGCATCACATGTTGTAGTCCCCAAGTGGGGCTTAAAAGAAAAGTGAAGAAAAAGAGCAATAAAGTTTTTAATTGTAAAAAAAAAGTAATAAAATCAAAATCATAAAAGAAATATACATATTTGGTATCGTTGCGTCCGTAAAAGTCCGATCTATCAAAGCAGCACATTATTTACCTCGCATGGTGAATGTCGTCCGAAAGTAAAATAAAGAACGCCAAAAATGCACTTTTTCAGTTACCCTGTCTCCCAGAAAAAAATACAATGAAAAGCGATCAAAAAGTCATATGTATTCCGAATTGGTACTATCTGAAACTACATGACATCCCGCGAAAAATAAGCCCTCGCTCAACTACGTCGATGGAAAAGAAAAAAGTTATTGCGCGCAATAGATGGCGGCAGAAAATAATTTAAAAAAATTAAATGTCTTTGAAAAAAAGAGTAGTACAGTAAAAAAATCTATACAAGTTTGGTATCGTAGCAATCGTACCGACCCATAGAGTAAATTTGTCAATTTTGTTGCACTTTGTGCGCCGTAGGTACAAGATGCACTGAAAGATGGCGGAATGTCGTTTTTTTTAAATTTTACTCCACTTCGAATTTTTAAAAACTTTTTCAGTACATTATACAGTACTTTAAATAGCACCATTGAAAAATACAACGCGTCCTGCAAAAAACAAGCCTTCATACAGCGACGTCGATGGATAAATAAAGGAGTTACGTTTTTTTTTTTTAAAGGGGTAAAGGAAAAAACAAAAATAGAAAAAAAGGGGCCGCGTCATTAACCCCTTGAGTGGCGGGTTTCCTACCACCCTGTCCACCAGGGCAGGTTTTTTAAAATGGTCTAATCATTGAATTTCAACTAATTTTGCAGTTGCGTCTCAAGAGCCATAACTTTTTCATTTTTCCATTGACATGGCCATATAAGGGCTTGTTTTTTGCGGGACAAGTTGTGATTTTTTAAACAGGGGGGAGGAAAAAAAGAAATGGGGAAAAAAGAAAAAAAGGGGCCATGTCATTAAGGGGTTAAATAATGTATTAACGTCCTTCTCTGGGTCATTACGACGCATGGATACCACATGTGTGATTGTATTTATGATTTTTTTACAATGTAAAGGGAGACAAGTGTTTTTATTATTTTTTTAATAATTTTTTTACTTTTTTTTTGTTTTAAATTTTTTATTTTTATTTTTTGTCCTTTTAGGGGACTTCCACAGGGACCCATCAGGACCCCCTGATCACATTCCGGGGGTCCGATGGTGACAGCCCTTTACATGCTGCAGTGACAGCCCTTTACATGCTGCAGTCACATAGACTGCTGCATGTAAAGGGTTAACACAGCAGAGATCGGAGGTTTTCTCTGATCTCTGCTGTAAGAGCTGGTACCTAGCTGTTCTCTGACAGCCAAGCACCAGCTCTGCCTGCCACAGAGACCATCGGCTTGCTTCTGACAAGCCGATGGTCTCTATGGCAACCTGTAAACAAAGCAGGAGACTTAGAAGCAGGAGATTGCCGGCATATCAGCAATATCTTCTGCTGGTTTTTCAAAGCCCTTGCTTTGTTCTCTGTGGGTCTGTGCAGGCAGAGCACACTGTCACAGCTTGTGGCATTGTGCTCTGCAGCTCCCATAGTGATACATAGCCCGGAAATCTTCCGGGCTATGTCGCTATGAGCAGTGGAGCTCGTCCCGGAAAATTTCCGGGCGTGCCACTCAAGGGGTTAAGGGGTTAGGCTTGGGACTCAGTCGCGGAAAATCGTCTATTCATGCGAACTAACATCGCGTACGAGCGAACGTAATAATGCATACGCTCGTGTGAAGGAGCCCTAAAAGTGAGGTTTTAAAGTCATTATCCAGCTGTTCCTTTCTACACAGATACATTTATGTGTTCTGCCACGTGACACATAGCGCTATGCTGCCTGCTAATTATAATTATCCATATTCCGGTGACAGAATCCCTTTAACAGTCTCCAAAGAAGAAACGTTATTCCCCCAGACTATTCAGATATGGAAGAAAAAAAAAAAACAGTAAGAACCCAAACATAAAAACAAAAGTTTTAAACTTGCTCACATTCATTGGTCCTATCAACAGTGACACTTGTTTTCCCCTCTCCGTGCACATTATTTATCATTGCTTTGCTCTGGATGAACACTCTGATTAGTTCCTTTATAATGTCAGTCTTAATAGAAAACATTTCTCAAGGAAGAAAAACTGTTCGGGGAATAAGTTCCATTTAAAATTTATAAATTCTTTCCAGCTAACTTCTTTCAAGTTTTATTACTATGATATAGCGGTTTATATGTCTGCAGAATGCACCGTAATAGTTTAAACAGCTTCAAGGTACACTGTCAGGAAATACTGTATACTTCTTTAATTAAGCAATAAGACAAAACAGGCTGTGCATTTATATCCGATTATTGCATACCTTCAAGCTAAGGCCAACAGATGCAATAATCTTTAGAAATGTACCAAGAATATCTTATTACAGTAATGAAATTGCCAAGGAGAAAATGACAGATATTCTTCAACATTTACATTACAGTTGATAGAATTCTTGAACCTGACAAGCATACAAAGAAGAAAACCCATAAACACGGCACGAATGCCAATACTAACAAAGACTACACTGCTTTGGCCTTCAAAACCGCAGAAGTTTGTTGTGGTGTAGATTCCAATAGGAGTTGAAATCATTCTGCAGAAATATTGCTCCATGCTTCTTGCAGTTCCCCAAAATGACCCTACCCCCAAAAGTAATTGGACACCTAAGTAATAATCAAAAGTAGTATTTATTTCCATATATTAATACTTAGTGGGGCTCCTTTGGCCCTAATAAAAATTGGATACTCTCTGTGGCATACCTTCTGCTAATGCCTGGTACATTTCAGCTGGTATTTCCCTCGATTCATCCTGCAAACATCTAGTGAGTTCTCTGAAAGAAGATGGACGCTGTTCATAGTTTCTGATCTAACATTTCAGTCTACAATTAAGGGCATCATGCTTGCCTGAAACATGTAAGACTGCACATGTCTTTTGTTTCTTTATGTCTGCCTGTCTGGATCATCTAATAAAGACTGAAAGCTTTTAACCCAACACTGGACTTTCTCCATTTTCCTGTTCAACGTTACAGTTTGTCCCAAAGATGTTCAGTAGTGTTCAGGTGGGGACTCTGTGCAGCCGGTCCAATTGTGGAACATCCAGATCCTCAAACCAACATAATACAGCATTGGATGTGTTACGAGGCACGTTGTCTTGATGGTGGTATTGTTGACCATTCCCAGAGTATTACCACTTTGTCAGGACATTATTTTCTAGGATGGTATACCTCCATGTTCATGGTCCTTGTGACTACAACGAATAGGCCAAGACCATGCCATGTAACACACTCTAAGACCATAATGGAACCTCCGCCATATTTAACTTGGCAAAACACACTTAGGTAAAAGGTGTTCCCCAGGAGTCCTCCACACTCAGGTACCTCCATAGAATGTTCATCACTCCATAGAATGTTCTTCCATTGCTCAGCTATCCAATAATGATGCTCCTTGCACCATTATAGGTGGGCCAATGCATCTTCTTTAAGAAAACTCACCAGATGTTTGCAGGATGAATGGAGGGAAATACCAGCTGACGTGTATCAGATGTTAGTAGAAAGTATAACACAGACAGTATCATCAGGTGTCCAATTATTTTTGCTAGGATAGTGTTGACAGGAGTGCTGGCATGCTCTGAACAGCTGACAGGAAGGGTTCATCGATTCACGCTGCTTACGCCAAATTCTAACCCTCTCACAATGCGTTGTGCATTCAAACATGTCAGTTGGAGCACCAACATTATATGTTGCTATATATTTCTTGACTGTACACGACCTATACATAAACATGATTTTCGACATCCTTCTCTGACCCTTTTCAGAAACAAGTTGCTTCATCCATAGGATCCCATTTTGCTGTATGTTTTTCCTTGATCACACCATTCTCAGTCTACTCTCCACACAGATACACAAAAAAATTCCACAATGTTGGCAGTTTATTGGATCTAATTTTCAATCGTGAAAGGGCTAGTGTCTCTAATAAAGTGGCCATTCTTTGAATTAATTTTACATAATTGCCGCAAAAATATTTGCACCATACTTATGTGGTAAATGTCCAATTCCTCCATGAAAGCTAAATTGTTCCTGTCTTCAGCTTTCGGATTTGAGCAAGAGTGCATCTGCTACAACTTCAGTTTATTGTGCCCATAAAATTTGCAAGTGCTTTCTGTTCAGACCATGTCTGTTTCTGCCACCAGGTAGAGGGTGCAACTGCCTGGGGCACAAGGAAACATGAGTGGGGGGGGGGGGGGGGGGGGCAGAGGGAGGCAACCAGTGATGTACTGGGGAGTTGCAGTTGAAAACTCCCACATTTGTACTCACCCCTCTCTCTGCTCCCAGGCCCCAGCCTCTGCAATCTGCGCCACTCTGTGTTCACTTTCTTGTAGAGCGATCACATGAAAAGCACACATGACGGCTGTGGCCAGTCTTTAGTCTGAGTGTTGTTGAGTAAGGCTGAGACTGGCACCCAGTCATAGCAATGTGATCACTCAACCTAGAAGTCAGCATGGGACCAGTGCAGAAACAGGAAGATAAGGAGGTGAGCATATGTGCATTTTTATTTTAATGTTCATACAAAGGAGCCATGGGTGCATGGTTATTACTAAAAAGGGGCCATGCGGGGAATTAGTAAAACAAAGCTATGAGGAGGCTGTTATTAATAAATGGAGGCCATGGGAGGCATTTTTGCTATGTGGCTAAGTTTGGTGGCTCAGTTGTTAGTGTAGTGTCCCAGAGTTAGGATCCCTCTAGCTCTTGCTTATCTACCTCATGTGGATTGTCTTTGTGTGTTTGTTATTAGTTTTTTGTAAGGTTGTGACAACCTTTTTTTGTGTTGTCCTCTAGTCTATGTCTTGTGTTGGTGTCACCACACTTTGGTGGTGTCTGTCTACCCGTCACCCTATACTGCTCTGTGTGATGTGATTAGTCAGGGTATAGGAGAGGGCGTGGGGTCAGTCAGTAGGAGAGAGAAGAGATATAGTCAGTAGAGGAGGACATGTGCGAATGAGGCTGAGACTCTGAGGCTTCTGTCTGGGCTTAGCCCGGTCTCATCTCATTTAGCCATGGGATGCAACCCCTTTGGGAATCTGAAGTCAGAGAAGGATTCGGCCATCAACATTGCGCACCCCCCTGCTTAACTATGAAGTTGAGGGACAGGACCGACTCTGCTGCTTCAAGTCGTTGGACAAGTCTGGCATGCGTTTCTGCCTGCCAATGTCACTAGGTCAGCGAGGAAAGTGCTTAATAAGTAGTGAAAAGACCATCCATGTTGTCCCTCTCCATATCAGGAACACTCTCCCAAGAATTCCTCATCAGATAACTGAGACTGATGGTGATTGTGTTTCGGGGAAGGAGTGTCTGCCTAACACAAGTGAGTCAGGGATAGTATCGGGAAGACATGTGCCAGAAGTATTGTACCTAAGACTGTTGCAGTTTGTTCTTGGACAATCAAAGTTGGGAATGTGGAATAAAAACTGTGCTCCTCTGGTTTAAACTACACTTTGATTTAGGACTCTTTTAGTTGATCCTGATGGTTCATTTCTCTAAGAGACACTGGCGTCACGTGAACAGTTAGAATTATGATATCCATCCACACAGCTGCAAACCTTTACTTCTGCGAGTGGTCAGACCAGGCTCCATCTGGAGGAGGCGAGAGGAGACAGTAGAGCTACCGTGAATGACCGTTAAATTGCCCACTGTCTACCCAACTAAAGGTCTGAGCCCTAGCCATTGCATTAGTATTGCTGTTTTGCAATCTTGGAGTTGTAGGTTCAAATCTGACCGACGGAAGCACTCAGATGAAGTTTTTCAAAGTCCATGCTGATGCTATCTTTCATGGGATTTGAACGTAGGTTCCTGACAGTGAAAGGCAAGAGTGCTAGCAACTGAGCCATATTTATAGAAAAACAAATGCACATATTATTGAATCCGATTTTTACTCCCATTGATTTCAATGGGTGTTGGAATTGGCCATCCTGATACACAATAATTTTTAGAAAATCAGGATGAGTATTCTAGACCTGAATATTTCATTAATCGTTTCATACTAGTGTTGAGTCATCAATGTGAACTGCAGTAAATAGCTTTGTATATTGAAGATAAGGGGTTAGGCACCACTTACAGAGGATATGACTATCATGCTATCATGGTGCTGGATAGTGCAGGCGGATCCCTTGGTATTGTTTGGAGGGAGGAGGGGCTTTTTTCATGTTCATTCTATTGGCCAAATTCCATAGATACAGCCCTGGTTCAGATTTGTTCTTTTGCTGGCCGCTGTGGTGACACAAGAGAATTTGCATTATCGCATCGAATCAGTATGAGCATTCCATTATCAGACTGTAATCCCAGTTTTATTTATTTTTTTATAAAACTTAACTTTTAATTAACTATTATAGTCTAAAATCCTAAATGGAAGGGAAGGCTTTCATAAAAGAACTTTTTATTGCGTATGCAGATGATGCATCTCATTAGTCTCTATATATCTCATAAGGCACCTGAAAGATAATCTGCTCTGAAGTGTTTGCAGACTCTTTATTGGGTCTCTGGATAAATTCACACCAGCTTTTGTAGCAAAGGCGCACTAGATGATGTTTATGCGTCTTTTATTATGCTGGTTTGTGGATATACAGGGATATGATATATTACTCTCTGTATATCTCATGAGGCACCTTGCGGACCATCTGCTATGAGGTATTTGCAGATTTTTTTATTAGATCTCTGGGTAATTTCACACCAGCTTTTATAAAAAAAGGCGCACTAAGTGATGTTTTGTGAATATGCAGAGATGTCATCTCAATACCTATGGTCCTTTGAGAAAATATTAAATTTTTAAAAGAAAAACGTGTAATCTCCTTTTTTGGTTCTGTTCTCTGTATATACCATGCTCAACGCGTTTCCTCGCTCACGCGATTCATCAGGAGCAATGTTACCAAACGCATAGAACCAGATGATACAACCAAGATCCGCAACTCTATATTTATAAGTACTTTAATCCCCTAGGGTCTTTGACGACTAGTGGGATTGATTGTACAGAGTGCATCAGATCAGAAAAATAATGGCTAGCGTCTGCATACTCAAAAATGAATTATGAGTTCGTAACGCTATGTAACCAAATGACCTTCTGTAAATATCATATTACTTGGTTACAGCTGTGCTGCACAAACACTTGTGTCTGTTTGTAGACAAACACGTGTGCTGCCAGAGACCAAATCTAGGGCTTTTTTCAGAATTCTGACACCAATCTGTCATGATGCCAGATAGTTTCTAACCCGGCTCACTCAGTACTGCCCCTAGATTTCAAAGTTGCAAAACCCCCCCTATTTATCAGGTTACCGGCATGTAACCTAGAGTCCCTTCATAAGCTCAGGCACTAGTGCTAATAACCAGTGGCCCGGCTTTTTAGAGAGGTCAGCAACACACAAAATAACAAACAAGGAGAATCTGGCAGCAACTCCAGCCTTAGTGCTAGGGGCAGTAGTGAGTGAACTCATAATTCATTTTTGAGTATGCAGACGCTAGCCATTATTTTTTTGATCTGATGCACTCTGTACAATCAATCCCACTAGTCGTCAAAGACCCTAGGGGATTAAAGTACTTATAAATAGAGAGTTGCGGATCTTGGTTGTATCATCTGGTTCTATGCGTTTGGTAACATTGCTCCTGATGAATCGCGTGAGCGAGGAAACGTGTTGAGCATGGTATATAGAGAGAACAGAACCAAAAAAGGAGATTACACGTTTTTCTTTTAAAAATTTAATATTTTCTCAAAGGACCATAGGTATTGAGATTACATCTCTGCATATTCACAAACCAGCGCGAAAGAGACGCATAAACACCACTTAGTGCGCCTTTTTTATAAAAGCTGGTGTGAAATTACCCAGAGATCTAATAAAAAATCTGCAAATACCTCATAGCAGATGGTCCGCAAGGTGCCTCATGAGATATACAGAGAGTAATATATCATATCCCTGTATATCCACAAACCAGCATAATAAAAGACGCATAAACATCATCTAGTGCACCTTTGCTACAAAAGCTGGTGTGAATTTATCCAGAGACCCAATAAAGAGTCTGCAAACACTTCAGAGCAGATTATCTTTAAGGTGCCTTATGAGATATATAGAGACTAATGAGATGCATCATCTGCATACGCAATAAAAAGTTCTTTTATGAAAGCCTTCCCTTCCATTTAGGATTTTAGACTATAATAGTTAATTAAAAGTTAAAGGGGTTGTCCCGCGCTGAAACGGGTTTTTTTTTTTTTTGATACCCCCCCCCCGTTCGGCGCGAGACAAACCCGATGCATGTGTTGAAAAAAAAAAATGGATAGTACTTACCCGAATCCCCGCGCTCCGGTGACTTCTTACTTACCTTGCGAAGATGGCCGCCGGGATCTTCACCCTCGGTGGACCGCAGGTCTTCTGTGCGGTCCATTGCCGATTCCAGCCTCCTGATTGGCTGGAATCGGCACACGTGACGGGGTGGAGCTACGAGGAGCAGCTCTCCAGCACGAGCAGCCCCATTCAACACGGAGAAGACCGGACTGCGCAAGCGCGTCTAATCGGGCGATTAGACGCTGAAAATTAGACGGCACCATGGAGACGGGGACGCCAGCAACGGAACAGGTAAGGGAATAACTTCTGTATGGCTCATAATTAATGCACGATGTACATTACAAAGTGCATTAATATGGCCATACAGAAGTGTATAACCCCACTTTTTTTCGCGGGACAACGCCTTTAAGTTTTATAAAAAAATAAATACAACTGGGATTACAGTCTGATAATAGTTAAAGCATATACTGGTCCTCTGCAGCGGTGATTCTTTAGTATGAGCATTCCAATTGCCAGACTATTTTTTCCTGATAATTGGCGCTCATATGTTTTCTGGTTTCTGCGCTGTTCTTTATCCTTTTTTCTTTTGCGAAGATCAGTAGCGTTTTAGACACAATTGGCTCTAACAAGAATTTTTGTGTCAAAGTAAGGGCCCATTTGCATCAGTGTTTTGTTTTCTGTTCTATGCCAGAGGAGCTGAAAATTGAAAGAAAAAAAACTGCTTCGCTATAAATCCAATATTAGTTCAGAGGGATTTTCTGAGCGGCAGCGATGCTCACTTCAGTTCCTTTCTGTTTGATTTCCGTTTTCTAAAACTGAATTAATTGTTTCAACGAAGAGATGTAAATCAAACTGGAGGGAGACTTTCTTTTTTTTTTTTTTACATTACAGTCAATGTGTAATGGAACTGAACAGAAAGATTTCCATTTGTTGTCCGTTTAACGGATCCGTTTGTAAATGAGCATGCACAGAATGAAAGAAAGAGGAAAAAACACAAAATGTTCTTGTTATTGTTAGCCGTTTAGTCGTTCACGGCCCTCAGCAACCATAAGGTGCGCTCCCTCCATGTTCTTCAGTTTTGAACTGCTTCTTTCAGTTGTGTAATATACATGCCATTATACGCTTTGACAGTATCAGCCATTGTGTCCTTTGGCGGCCGGGTCTTCTTTTACCACTGACCTGTCCAAGCATTATAGATTTTTCTATTGACTCTGCTCACATTATATGGCCAAAATACGTGAGTCTAAGCCTGGTCATCTTGCCCTCCAGTGATATATCAGGTCTTATACGGTTCAGGACTTCTCTGTTACTTTCACCGTCCAGGGTATACACAGCAGCTTTCGCCAGCACCACAGCTCAAACGCATCAATCCACCTATCAGCTTTTTTCGCAGTTCAGCTTTCACATCCATACATGGCTATGGGGAAAACAGTGGTTTGTGCTATCCTGCGTTCAGTTGCTATATCGATATCTCTACTTTTCTAGATTTTGTCCATGTTAGCATCGTGCTTCGCCACAATGCTATCCTACGTTTTATCTCTGGCATAGATTCTGTGACCACAAAATGCGGATGTGAATGAGGCCTTAATCATCACATTGGCAGGGAAGTTGTATAAATCTATATGCAGTGAGCTCCCCATAGTGGCTGCTTTAAACAGCCAGAATTTCATTATTTAACCCAATGGTAGATAAATGAGGAAAATGAAGCTGCTAAAAATTGACGGCAATGGAGAATCTGGTAGGTCAGTCCTTTCTCTGTGGAACAACCCTGGCCTGTCATCCTTATAATCGATTCCTGACCCTCAATACTGGATTAATTTGGGAGTTGTAACGTTAGGAGACAGATACACAGATAATATACTTTCTTCGTTTGCCCATCCGCGTGAGACCTTACAGATGCCGCCGCTTCAATTATTTAGATATTTTCAATTGCGCCATGCGTTAAACACCCAATTTTCCGCTGCAGATTCTCAAATCCCAGGGGCCTAAAGGCTTAATTTCAACACTTTATACACATCTACTTTTGGCAAAAATTGGCCATAGCCCTCTTCCCGTTTATGACAAATGGAAATTCTCCATCCCATCCTTATCACCCCAAGATTGGTCATTGAATCCCACCTTACAGTGTCCCCTGCTGCTAATAATAAATTAATATAGCTTTATATCATACACCAAGCATATCTCAATCCTAGTCGTTTATTTAAGATGGGTACTACACCTATGACTTCACAAATGTCGCCTGACAGGAGCAAACTTCTGGCATTTAATATGGGAATGTTCTTTTGTCAGTGACTTTTGGTCTAATATCATTAGTTTTATAGACCCACTTTTACCACCTCCTCCCCCCCCCCCCCACCTTAGTATAAACTTAGACCCCAAAATTATTTTGTTTGGTTTACTAGCAGAAGAAGACTGGCCAAAATACGCAGGTATTTCTCTTAAAGAGGTGTTCTTTTTTTGCATGTAAAACGGTGGCAATGCAATGGATGGCTGTTGAGCCGCCCTCGGTATCACGGTGGATCCAGATGGTTAACACTGTAATTCCTTATGAAAAAAGTTATTTATCAGAATAGAGGCTGTCCGGGTAAATTCTGGGGAAATTTAGGGCTCCTGGCTCATTGCAAACTCTACATTGACCCTAGAATAATTCCCCTTCCTTTTTTATATCCCCTTTTCTCTGATTTTGAATATTTGAATAATACAATCAGCTCAAGTTGTTTTATGTTATAAGATGTTTATTATAGTTACAATTTCGAAGAACTGTAGTAAGGAGGAAAATGGAAAATTTGTATCAATGCTGAGTTAATGTACAATAGAAAATTGCTTAATCGATATGCTATGTACTTTAACGATTCTTTGAACTGTATATGATTTCTGATAAATAAAACAAAGTTAAAAAAAAGAACTCAAAGAATTGCATTTGGCTGCAGCTTAATGTAAGGACGAATCACTGTGACAACCAAGGCTCTTAGAGCAATTAGACTATTTGTCACTGAAAAGGCCTGAAACTAAAATATAACCCTTATTAATTTTAAAGGATAAAAAAAAACCTGAATTCACAGAATGGTTAAGACCCCAAAACAGACACAAAGTAACAAACAAACAAAAAATGCCTATGGGAATTGAGCAATTGTTTGAGTACTCAGAATCTCACCGACCTCCTTGGCCAATGAAGGTAAGTATTTACTTTGAGGGCCAGAGAATGGATCAATAACCCTACTGGCCGTTTTTAATGTATACCAGGCCAGAAGTATTGGCCACTAAATAAGTAGCCTATTGTCGTTATCCATTGATGGAAACGTGCACGTGATGAAAGGGCACCATTCCAAACAATGATCAAGAGCCACTCAAACGTACTAGATGATGGATTAGTGATGATTTAGTAATCCACGATACTTAAAACGGTATTGTACTCGTGTACCCACTTATGAGGACACTACAATGTGTCCCTTATGATTCAATATTGCTACAATTTGCTTCCCAATAGGAACATCAATCTGTCAGGACCTAGTTTATATTATAAGGGTCCAATTTTGTGTTTAATCTGACAACAAACTGGGGAGCTGGACTATAACGTTAGGACTTCCTTATGCAAGTTTTGTCAGAAGGAGTCAAAACTGTTTGTGAGATATGCCAGCTCACGAGAGATAAATGTGTGCGTAATTAGCTAAAGTCTGATGTCGACTAAAGCAAATAAAGTCGTCCGTAATCGTCAACGCGTTTCCACAGCGCAAAACAAATTATTTTAACACTGCTTCATCAGGACGGAAATAAGACTAATACTGAGTTGTACTCAATTTGTTGTAAAGATAAATTCGTGTAGTGAACATCAGTTGCGCAACGACAATTGTATATACTAGCGCCTGATAGCTGATGTGCAATACATTAAAGGAGGTGCCTGAGAGGCTGGTTGCATGTTGTATAACAGCAAACAGACTAATTTACAATGCAGTCCAGAGTGGTACCTGCTAACTTATGTTGACAACACCTGGCAAACACCCCAATGTTGGGTGGATACGTTATTTGATAACTAGATAACGAACAAAAGTGCCAGTTACTTAGATGTCTGAATGTCTAATACTTGGCGTTCAATGCCCCAGACAAAGGGGGATGCCAGGACGGCCAGTTTAAGGTTATATTGATAGAACACCTATCCTGGCTGAATTACAATGCGGTCCAAGATGGTGGCCGCTAGCTGAGCTATGCTACCAGCCTCTAAGAGGCAATGATTCAATTTGACAGACCTCAATGAATGGCAAAGATATGGAAGAGCAAAGATATTAGCATTGCTATGAAGACCCGAATGATAAATACAAACGTGTTCCCAATCTCCATATGCATGAGAAAGTTGGACACTCAGGAAAGAAGATAGAATGACAATTGATGCTTTCAAACTATGGTGCAGGAGAAGAATGCTGCGTATACCATGGACGGCAATGGTCGCCAACAAGATGGTCCTAGAGCAATACCAAACCAAAAATATTGCTACAGGACAAAATCACCAAACAGCGGCTCTCATACTTTGAACATATCATGCGAGCCAATTCTCTGAAGACAACATTGATGTTTGGCACAGGTAGTGGGTCGTGAAGAAGAGGACGCCAAAGAACACGCTTGCTGTACGAAATCAAGGCGGAGTCAAACATGCACATGGAAGAACTGAAGGAAGCAGTCAAGGATAGGAAAGCATGGAGAATGATAACCTAAGTGACCGAAAGTCAGCCTCGACTTAACGGATAACCATCATCATCAGATAAATGGTGCTACGACCTCAAATTAGTTATACTTTGAATTAATCGTGACAAAATTTGAGACCTTTTTGATAGTATTTAATAAAATACAACAACACCCATAGATAGGAGTCCCCCACCTCTGCTCACACTGCATGTATATGTGTACATTTTCTCTTGCTCCCATTCTTCTTTATGTAGTTGAATGTCATAGGCAGACAGCTCATATGGAAGTGTCGCAGGTGATGGTATCGCCACCCAGATTCAGAATATGATGCAGCAAAAGAAAATGCGACAGATACCCATTTTTTATTTATGAAGAAAGATATGAAGATGAGAAATATATTATCTAGTAAGCAATTGAACTGTTAGCGCAGAATCACCTATCACTAGCTATAGCTAACTAATCCAAGGATTATGAATACTCTATAAGGGACACTAATATGTTTGTATTTAGTACAAAATAATAACAGCTTGATTAAAATGTTATTAGTAATTCTGTAACCAAGTCAGTCCGGTTGATCAAAACTATGCTCCAATAACAGAATCTCTGGGTTTTCAGGTTGGTAGTAGATGTTTGAATGCCTACTAATGTCTTTGTTCCTGAATGCACCAGGTTTGGTAGCTAGCTCTCTGATCTTTTGTGGTGTGTACACCTAGCGACTTTTACTGAGGTCGACCTCACTTACAACTTGTTACCAAAGGGCTCCTTGGTCTTGTTCTGTTGCGATGCAGCATGATCCCATCTCTATCCTCCAGATGGTTCCTCTTTCTGGGTCCCAGAACTCACTCAGCCAGTACAACAGAAGCAGCTTGAACAGTCCCTCTTGTAGCCCTTGTGCTCCCTGTTGACTCTGGCATGATGGACCTGCGACGCTCTGGTAGCACTTTACTCCATACACAGTCAGGGCTGCAGAACCTATACTCATTATAACAGTCCCTATGCTTTTCTATGGCATTGCAGCTGAAATTTTATATTATATGACGCATGCAGCACAAAAGAATGTTTGGACTCTGGGATCGAAATTTAACCTATTCAGTGCGGACCAGCACGGTGACTATCTGGCTCTTCCAATGCCTGAATGCACTTCTGAATCTGAAACATGGCTGTCTCTTCTCTCACTTGCTTGACAAAGGGGCGGAGCTTAGCACAACACTTGGTTCCCCTTCTTACAGAAGCTTGGAGGACTATATGAACTAGATACAGATGATTCTCCTGGGATCTGAACACCAGGCGGCCTTTTGTTTTTAAAGTGATGCAAATGGCAATGTTACCCATATAGAGCCCATTACATACAGTATAAGTGATAATGGACACGGAAGGCTTAATGGTAGTGATTGCAACAGAAACTGCATTCAGCTTCTGGACATTATAAGTAAATTGGCATGGGAAATAATGTATCTCTCCCCATCTCTCTGATAATTCAGCTTTCATTTGCCCAGCGGGAGAGTAGATCTGTTTTATTTCTACGCTTACAATGGTATTACACCATTTGATAAGGCCGTCGTTTCCATCTGTAGGCTTTGCAAAAGTGATAAAATTAAACTTTGCACATAAAGTAGAATGCGTTTTATTTGTAGCTTCCACAGTATTTCTGTCACCCCTACTGTGAACTGGAGCTGTAAATATAATGTGATAGCTGATGCCTCTGATGGATTACCTTCAGTGAAATATACCGAAAGATAACACAGAAACAATTCTGAGCGGATACCTAATGAATTCAAATATGGATTTTAATCTAATACGGTAAAGGATGGAATTTATCTTGTTGTCTACATCCACAGCTCCATTCTCTTCCTTGTACAGTTACATCAAACCTACCATGCATCTCCAGCTCTAAGATACAGTGGTGCTTAGAAGTTTGTGAACCCTTTAGAATTTTCCATATTTCTGCTTAAATTTGAGATAAAACTTCATTAGATTTTCACCGTAAAACTAGATAAAGAAAACCAAATGAAACGAATGAGCCTCGATCATTTATTTACGGAGGAAAATGATTCAATATCACATATCTATGAGTGGCAAAAGTATGTGAACCTTTGCTTTTATTATCTTGTGTGACGCCATTGTGCAGCAGTAACTACTTCTAAACATTTTTGCTAATTGTTGATTAGTCCTGCACATCAGCTTGGACGAGTTTTAGCCCATTCCTCTCTACGAACAGCTTAATCTCCGTTATGTTGGTGGGTTTCCTCCCATGAACTGCCCACTTCAGGCCTTCCACGACATTTCTATAGAATTGAGGTGAGGACTCGGACTTGGCCATTCCAAAACTTTAACTTTATAAAGGGTCCGCTCTCCTAGGGAGTACTGTTGTTTCAGTCCATCGAGCGGTCAATCCCGTTGTTAGTAACCAGGACTGCAGGTGTGGAGACCTGGTCACTATCCCTTGGGATTCAGCTGTCCACACCAGGTAAGTCCTTCATTCAGTTATTTATAAATTTGATCATTGGATTATTTTACCTCTGAGGAGCTATCCTATTTTTTTATACTAAAATTTTAACTTTATTCTTCTTTTACCGTTCTTTTGTAGAATGACATGAGTGTTTTCGGTTGTTGTCTTGCTGCCTGATCCATGTTCTCTGGAGATTCAGTCCACGGACAGATTTCCTGACATTTTCCTTTAGAATTTGCAGATATAATTCAGAATTTGTTGTACCATCAATAATGACAAGCCATCTTGGTCCAAATGCAGCAAAACGGGCCCAAACCATGATACTGCCACCATTCCGTTTTATAGATGGTATGAGGTTTTTATGCTGTAATGTATTTTTTTCCCCCAAACTTAACGCTTCCCATTTAAGCCAAAAGTCTCTATTATACGCTCATCCCACCAGAAAACATTGTTTGAATAGCTTTCTGGCTGGTCCAGTTGATCTTTAGCAAACTGTAGATAGGCAACAATGTTCTCTTTGGAGCACAGTGGCTTTCTCCTTGCAATCCTGCCATGTACATCATTGCCCTACTGATGGTGGACTCAGTCATGAACATTAACATTAGCTAATGTGACAAAGGACTTTAGTGGTTTAGAGTTTACCCTGGGTTTCTTTATGATCTTTCTTGGTCGACCACTTGAATGGTCTTGAATATCCTCCATTTGTACACAAACTGTCTAACTGTGAATTGGTGGAACCAAAATTCTTTAGAGATGGTTTGTAAACTTTTTCAGCTTGATGAGCATCAACAATTCTTCTTCTGAGGTCTTCAGAAATCTCCTTTGTTTGCGCCATGATACATTTCTACAAAAATGTGTTATGAATATTAGAATTTTGATAGATCCCTGTATAAAACAGGTCGCCCACTCACACCTGATTGTCATCCCATTGACTGAAAACACCTTATTTTAATTTCACCTTCACATTATCTGCTAATCCTAAAGGTTCACATACTTTTGTTATTCATAGACATGTGATAGCGGATCATATACCTCAATAAAACAAATAACCAAGTCTAACATTTTGTACTAATTTGTTGAATTTAATCTTATTTGTCTATTTTTAGGACTTGTGTGAAAATGTGATGTAGTTTTAGGTCAAATACTGTATAAGCAGAAATACAGAAAATCCTGAAGGATTCACAACATTTCAAGAACCACTGTACTTGGTTAAAGGGATTGTCTTATGAAATAAATGTATCACCTTAGCCAGGGCTAGGGGAAGATGAATGATTACTGGGGCCTCTTTTAGTGTAATCTCTATCAATCGCTAGAAAATTAATCCCAATCATCACTGTAGACCTTGAATGCCGCTCTAACATGTAAACTTTACAGCTGCTCCACCCAAACTCCCCCTCACCATGGCGGATAGTGATGAAGAATCAAATTATTCTATAAGACCATTTTAATAACTGAGGTTCAACTACTTCTACTACCGCATAGAGTTTATCTATGTAAGGGGGCCAGAAATGTTCAGCCCAAAATTTAGGAACAATGTCATGTTTAACGGGTTTGTTAAGAATACTGTACAGAATAGTAACTGTTGATGTAGTAAAATGTAGTATTTCTAGAGTTTATTAGTGTAAGAGTCAGTAATGCTGTTAAAAGATGAGGGTAATGCTATTAATACTGTTGGGCATATTTAACTTACACCAGAATTCTGGAGGCAGAAAGTCACAATTTCGGTGGAAATGCCAAGATTGGACTTCTCTGATATTTATGGAGGTGGACTCTGGAATTAGAAGTCATTGCTGTACATGGAGCATCATATTCATTATAAACTACACTAGAAACTCTAGCTTCTAGCTGGTGTAGGTTTTCATCCAGTGCCTCTTAAAGGGATTTACCAGAATTAAATGTTATCACCTATTCATAGGAAGGCCTAAAAGTAACGAGAGCCATGCGTCTTGGATTGGCCTGCCTGGCCACCCATAATCACTGGGTGGCCGCATATAGACTCATATCTATCCTACGGGTATATGAGTCTATATGTGGCCACCCAGTGATTGTGATGTCAGCTACAGCCTGTTGCAGCTTTTGTTACAGATGTAGCAAATCTTAACTTCACATTTAGCTAGTTATAACTGCAGTATATTAGAATGCTGTAAACTGAGTTATCACAATGCACTAGTCATGTTAACGACAGCTACAGCTGTAGCATGTCATGATATTGTATTGAATTTGTATCATGAGAAACTGGAGTCCTTTAATGGTCACTAACTTTTCAACAGACTTGTGCATATGTGATAGTCACTCTAATAACTAGCAAAAGTGCAATTTATTTGTAGAAAATTATGTATTTTTTGTGCTAAAAAATCACTCAGTGATGGTCACTAAGGTTCTCCCTTTCTTTTAATTTACTGTTTACTGCCTGTTGTCATGTGAAGTCCACCTCTAGTAATTGAGATCCCAAGACGGATTGCAGGAAGTGGGGTGGCTTTCCTTGCTATTGCTTCAAGTGTTCAATGGACATAACTCACAGAAAAAGAGGCCAGATACAAGATATATACTGCAGGAAATGCTCAATCCCCATTTGACCTGAAGGCATGCCGAAAGCCAGATTGCTATAAATAGGAGCAAAAATGTTTAAGTGCCTGCTGATTGAGCAGCCACTCAACTCAACCTAGAGTGGGGGAGGGGTGACTGCCAACAGACCCAGCCTGCACCATAAGAACTGATACAAGGAAGACCGCCATAGATATGTGCATCAGACAGACAGGAGTACAACCTGCACTGACTAAGCAGTGAATTGCCCTGCATTAAAAGTGTGCCACACAGGCATGTGAGCCTGGGCTCCTCCAGCATCTATAGCAAACCGCAAAAAACACACACTGATAAATGCAGGTGTTAGTATTTTAGGCCGAAAACACATAAGCTGGAGCACCAACGGCAAGGCCACCATGTGTGCGCAAGAACCTACGCTCTCTCCCAATTAACTACATAAAATCTCGGAGGTGAGAAAAAATGCTCAAAGACATGCCTTCAGATCAAATGGGGATTGAACATTTCCTGTAGTATATATCTTGTATCTGGCCTCTTTTTCTGTGAGTTATGTCTTTGAGCATTTTTTCTCACCTCTGTGATTTTATGCCCTGCATAGCAACAGGGTGACGGGTCAGACCCTGTGTCATGGCCACCATGCCATGATACCATTGTCATGACAAGCCTTGACATCTGGAACTTTTAATCCAACTATATTATGAAGCTTGTTGTGTGTAAAAGCCCTTTCCATACTTTGGGTATAAATGTGCCCTTACAGCAAAGAAAATGTCTCTGCATGTCCCACTCTGTTGGAAATAAGTACTCAGACACCTTTTCATGCCCACTTATGTTCCAATCGATTAATAGTGGATGCTGACATTACTGTCTGTATTAGTACGTTTGAGAAGGGAAATCAGGCAAGTGCAATCTCTTTCTGGGACTTCCAATTTTCCAAAATGAAATTATAACCTTTCTAAAATAATTTAGAAGACCAACTGCCTGTAGGGCTGAAGCTGTTTCCCCTAAGCTGCTCCAAGGAGTATACCCAGATTCTGAGCATGCAGCAAAACTGCCTTACACTGAGTACTTCCTGTGACATACAGAGACTCAATCCCCTATCTCCCCCTTAAAGGCACATGTACCATATAGTACAAACATTTAGTACAAACATTAACAAAACTATAACAACACCCATTACAGTGCAGCATATGGGAGACATCATAGCAACTTTTCTCTACCCACCAGCTCAGAGAAGAATGTGAATTAGAGATAGAACCTGCAGAGGGGAAAACTGGTGATAAACGCAGGATGCAAATCGCATAATGGCCAGAAATTGTGTTATTCCTCATGTACACACACATTGCAGCTTATTGTAAAAAGTCATCTAGAACAGGGGTCCCCAACCACCGGGCCGCGGACCGGGGCCGGGCTGTTGGATGTTTAGCGCCGGTCCGCGGCACCGCCGAGAAATTTTGCTCCAAACACAAGGCCCGCCGGCCGAATCCGGCCCGCTGCCTTGTGTTTTGTGGCCCGCGGCGTGCGGACGCCGCTCACCATTGAAGCGATTACCAGCGTGGGCGCAGCAGCTCCCCGCTGGTAATCGCGCTGATCCCGGCGCACACACTGACGTCTGTGCAGCCAGGATTCTCCTCCCCAAGTCCCCTGCTCATTAGTTCCGCAGGAGAGGACTTGGGGAGGAAGCGTTCCGGGCTGACGTCAGGGCAAGCAGACAGAGAGCGACAGCAGGGAGGAGGTAAGTATATGGTTTGGGGGGGGGGGGCTGCCTATTATGGGGGGGGCTGCCTATTACTGGGGAAGGGGCTGCCTATTACTGGGGGGGGGCTACCTATTACAGGGGAAGGGGCTGCCTATTACTGGGGGAGCTGGTTATTACTGGGGGGCTGCCTATTACTGGGGGAGGACCTGCTTATTACAGGGGGGGCTGCTTAATACTGCGGGGTGAGGGCTCCTTATTACAGGGTAAGGGGCTGCTTATTACTGGGGGCGCTGCCTATTACTGGGGAGGGGGGTACTTATTACAGGGGAAGGGGCTGCCTATTACTGGAGGGGCTGCCTATTACGGGGGGGGGGGGGGGCTGCCTATTACTGGGTGGGGGGCTACTTATTACAGGGGAAGGAGCTGCCTATTACTGGGGGGGGGGCTGCCTATTACTGGGGGGGGGGCTACTTACTACTGGGGGGGGCTGCCTATTACTGGGGGGAACTTCTTATTCCTGGGGGGACCTGCTTATTGCTGGGGGGTTGCTTACTGTGGGGGCTGCTTATTACTGGGGGGGCTGCCTATTACTGGGGGTGGGGCGCTGCCTATTACTGGGGGGGACCTGCTTATTACGGGGTGGTGGACCTGCTTATTACGGGGGAGGCCTGCTTATTATGGGGGAGGACCTGCCTATTACTGGGGGGGATGGTTATTACTGGGAGGGCCTACTTATTACTGGGGGGGAGCTACTTATTATAGGGGGAGGGGCTGCTAATTACTGAGAGGTGGGGGCTGCCAATTACTGAGAGGTGGGGGCTGCCAATTACTGATAGGTGGGAGCTGTCTATTACTGAGGGGTGGGGGCTGTCTATTACTGAGGGGTGGGGGCTGTCTATTACTGAGGGGTGGGGGCTGTCTATTACTGAGGGGTGGGGGCTGTCTATTACTGAGGGGTGGGGGCTGTCTATTACTGGGGGCAGATAAATTATATACTGCCCTATGTGTGTACTACCAGGACATTCTAAATGTCATAATTAAATAAGAATGGACAAAACTCCAACCCCCTTCATAACCCCGCCCTATATAACCAAAGCCCCACCCATGTCCCGCCCAACCCTGCGGGGCCTTGTAAAAATGGTTTTGCTGGAAGCCGGTCCCTGGTGCCAAAAAGGTTGGGGACCACTGATCTAGAAAGTTAGATACACTTTAACGTAATTCAAGGAAAGTTAGAGGTAGAGAAATGTGTGCAACTTTGGGTGAGGTGAGTGTAAGGGGGCTACCTTGTTGGGATGTGTGAAGAAAATGCTCAACTAATCATTATAGCTGAGAAATCTATAAAGACTAAGGTAAAACTTAATGTTACAGTGGCATCTAATGGCCAAGTTTTGTAATTATACCTCTGTATCAATTTACTCTGGATGATTTTCTGATGATTAGTCTTCGGTTCAATTAACAGAGAAGGGTTGGAATGATTGCTGTGGAGTGAACGCTAAGTGGACTGGTGACAAAGTTAGTTATGAAGTGCAATAGCTCAGCCCCAAGCCTACCCTGCTGGTAAAAAGAGACAGCTACTTGAGCTGAAAGAAAGCTGCTGAGAGTGTGGAAGAATGCTCAGTAAGAGCAGCGGTTCACCAGTGCTTTCAGAAAGGATGGATCAATGCTGCTGGGAAGAAATGAGATAGTGACAACATGCATCACTTCAAAGAACCTGCAAATGAACTGAGATGATTGATAGTGGTTATGCAGCTGCTTAGTTTAAACAAGTGTAAGTAGAGAACGGTCCTTTAGGGTAGGACTATAGTGTGCACACCTAAAAATTTAAAAACAACTAAGATGAAAGTATAACCTCCACGTGGTTGAACTGTACTGCCTTCATTTGTCCCACTGTGTACTGAAGAGTGCTCCCCAAGCCTTGTGGGGTGCCCAAACCACTATGATCTTATGTCCATGGCACGCACGGATTCTGCAGCGGATGACCTGGGAGTCACTGTGGAATTCTTTTTTTAAATTGCTTCTGTGAGATTGCGGATTCTTTGATTTTTTATGCGGATGGACGCAGATGCACTGTGCACAAAAACTCTGCATCCCCACCTCCCAGCCTTTTCTGCACCTCCCTAATTGATTTTAACCTTCAAATCTGCAGTGCATCCGCAATTGTATTTGCGGATGGACTGCGGATCGTCCGCACCAATTGCCTTCTATTGAGCCCGTCCGCACAGATTCCACACCGAAATTGAGCATGCTGCGATTTCTTTTCCGCACCAAATGGTCCGTAAATCAAATCTGCATGCTTAAATTCAGCTGTGGATGCCAATGCTTCCCTATGGGCACTTTGAATTGAGTATCTTCTGCGCGGGTGACCTGTGCGGATTCCGCAAATCAAATCCGCCTGTGGGCATTGGGCCTACGAGAGGCTACCCTATCAGACTCTAAATATTGAGGGGATTTTTCTACATTACTGATGATATAAACGGGCTGATCAAAGAGAATGTATCCTGTCCTGATCAAGCAGTGTGCTGTTTATTTATTATAATTACTAAATGATAGTGTTTCCACGTTTAGGACATATCTTGGCTGTGACAATCATCAGGTTTGATTACTCACTGTTACAACGCGCTGGTTATACTCTGTCAACATCTCCTTGTTCTAAATATATTTATCACTAAACAAGAATTACTGCAAACAGTGATTTTTTGTGCGTCCGTTTTCTCTATCATATTCCGAGCCCCCGCGAACTGCCATGGTCATGCTACATGTGCACCTGAACTCTGGGTGAAAGCAGGATTTTCAGTTTTCAGTATATCAATGACCAGCCTCCCAAGATCAGACTGTAATGACTATGATCATACGGAATTATTCTCATCCAATCAGGTTATTGATGCGCCATTGTACAGTTGCTACAATCATGATGATTGGATTGAGTTAGATCTTCACACATAGCAGTGAGGCTCGCTTAATCATAACCCATCCTGATTGAATATAGATGCAGTTTGTAAAGCACCAGGACAAGATGAATTCATAATTTAACTATTGAAGGGGCTGGGAGACCTCACACCAATATAATAATTCAATATTTCTATCAGACCAATATGGCCACTAAAACCCTAAACTACCGAAATGTTTTCATGTAATCTCTAAAACAGATGGAGATTTTGTGGCAAGACATACAAGCAATCTGTTTCTAACAGCAGGAGACTCAGATGGAGAAGGATTAGTGCATCAGTAGTTGTAGGAGGCAAAACAAAGACGGATAATATTGTTTTAAAGAAGAGAAAAAGGAAATGGAGCATTGAAACCAAATATCATAAACAACCCGAATTTGACAATTGTGAGTTCAGTGCTGATTCATAAAATTAAAATGTGTTTTCGGTTGAGAGTAACGGAGCAGATGTGCTCCACGCACTTCCAACCGAAACTGCATCCTCTGCAATAAACTGTAGGTAATGGACCCGAGCATGGGAATGGAATGAATACACCTTTCCTATACACAGTAGGGGGAGCCAGCACCATAGATGGACCAGTTGTTAGTGTCTTCTATAACACATAGCCATGAACTACTTCATCAGTAATTACTAGAGATCTGACAGGTTGACGTCTTCTGAATGAGAATACGGAATTGAATGCAGGTCTCCCACTGCTCTGTATACAGTACAGGATGATTCAGAAGTCAAGGCCACCCAGAATATCTTCTGAATGAAAAGAGTTACAAGTAAGAAACTTTGTAGAACACTTAGATGGGTAGGGAGAAACTTTTTGGCACAATGGTGGTGCTTTTCATGCTTTTTTTGGCAGCCATCTTGGATTCAGCTCAAGAAAATGAAATGGAAAAGGGATCAAAAGTAGAATTTCATAAGAAATTGATAGGTGTGGTCATTTTTTTAAGTATCTGCAACCTGTTTTAAGTTATGTATGATGTCATGTTGAGTATTTATAAAGTTGTTATGTTGAATTATATGACATGAAAAACACTAATCACATGTCTTTTCAGGTACCAAAAGATGCCATTAACAATCCAGGACAGAACTGAGATGATCCGGATGGTCAGTAACACAAGTTCACAAAACTGGTCCTCTAAGCAGTGTTTCTGATCCCCAAGTATCTTCCTGGGTGTTCTTGATTGAAAGCCCTGGCTACCTCGCATGAACTTCTGTTACCGACCATCAGGATGATCTTAGTTCTATCTTGGATTATTAACGACATCTTCTGGTACCTGAAAACACACGTGATTAATGTTTTCCATTCCACATAATTCAACTTAACTTTATTAATACTCAACATGATATCAGCCAAAGCTCAAAAATGGTTGCAGATATTGAAAAATAATGGCACCAATCAATTATGGATGGAAATCTACCCTTAAATCATTTATCCTGTGACTCCTTTTCCATTGAACTCCCTTGGGCTGAGTTCAAAATGACTGCCACCAAGATGTCCAAGAGGCACAACTGAAGTGCCAAAAAGTTTCCTTCAAATATCTAAGTATTTTACAAAGTTTCCTACTTGTATCTCTTTTTGTTTAGAAGATATTCCGGGTGGCCCTGATATTAAATCACCTTGTGTATATTTAAAGGGGTTGTCCGGAATTAGAAAAAAAGCATTGCATTTTTCCAGAAACAGCGCCAATCTTGCCTGGGCTGTCTCTGATATTGTTATTTAGTTCCATTGATTTGAAGACGATTGCGCTGCAATACCAGACACAGTGCATGGACAAAAGTGGCGCTGTTTGTAAAGTTGTTTTCATAGAATAAGTGGTAAAAGTCAGATTGGTGGGAGTCCCGTGTACCTCTTACCTTCTCACTGCAGGCTCACTGCATCCCCTGTTGTGAAGAGGAGATTGAATGAAGCGACCATCCCACATGCACAGTGCCGCTCCAATTTATCTTCAGTGGGACTGAACTTGGCAAGCACTAACCAAGCACTTGCATGTCAGCCCCATTGAAATTAATGGAGCAGTGCCGCACATGTTCAAGCACCACTCCATTCATTCTCCATATTACTGTGGGTGGGTGCAGCAAGCCGCAGTGATGTGAAGAGGGGTATACAGCACTCATGTTCTTGGGATTGGTTGGAGTTTCAGTGATGAGACCTTCATTGATCAGTTTTTTATCACCTATCCTATAGATAAGTGATACAAGTCAATTGTGGTACAAACCCTTTAACCCTTTACAATCTACAGTATAATGGGTATATTTGTCATAGGTCGTAAGAGGAAGTATGGAGTGGGCTTGGGACCCTTGCTTGCTTTATTCCCAGTGGATATTAGTAGTTTCTGACTGCTGCCAGCAATGGCCACAGTTGGAGCTAGCTTCAAATCTGGGTTATTTAACTGCTTAAATGCAGCAATCAATGCTGACTGCAGCATCTAAGCAGCTGGCTTGAGAGGGACCATTACAGCGTACCATCAGTTAGCCCTCTTTCCCAATTTGACTGTGGTGTGTTAACATGCACCTATGGCAACCTGAGAACTTGTGAAGGTTCCTAAGACTGCAAATAAGGAAGATGGAAAAATACCTATAAAGCGCCATCTATTTGATGGCAACATTCCTTCAAATCAATGTACGACTTTTGAAAAACTCTTTTAAACAGTGATTGGGAATAGGAAACTAAGCCAGAAAACCATACACAGGCAGCTGTTTCGGGGTGTTTGCCCCTCATTAGTTTGACCAATAGGTGGCACTGCAGAGGTATTGTTCCATACTCCTTATTTTCATAAATTACCTAGCGGAACGTGCATGGCCTTATAAGTCTTCTCACTCACTTTTCAGGTGTCTTCTCACACCCCTCCTGGGTGCTCTCCTTGGGGAGACACAATGCCGTCCCCTGACCCACTCACCCCCCAGTTGTCTCCACATACTTTGTAGGTGCTCTCCTTAAGGAGAGACAACACCCTTCTTGACCCACAACACAGGCCTCTCACCAGCCAAGCAAGAAACCTACTGCACATTGATGAGGGGCAAACATCTTGAAACAGCTGTCTGTGAATGGTTTTCTGGCTTGGTTTCCTATTCCGAATCATTGCTTTACAGACTTGTTAAAAAGTTGTACATTGATTGGAAGCAATGCTGCCATCCAATAGCTGGCGCTGCAGAGGTATTGTTCCATCTTCCTTATTTGCATAAATTGCAGACAAGAGTGTGCGTTGCTTTAAAAATCTCCTCACTCACTTTTCAGGTGTCTTCTCATACCACTTCTGGGTGCTAATCTTGGGGAGAGACTCCCTAAAACATACCAAATCTTGTTTCATTAGGGCTGAGAGTTTACCCACTTTCACCTTTCCTAGATCGTTTCCACCGGCATGGATAAGAAGAATGACATTCCTCGGGGTCCACCTGCTGATCCTTAAAACTTCTTGCAGCAGCCTTGACCATTGTAGAACTTTAATCCTGTGTCACCATCCCACAGCATTTTTCAATCCTAAGTTCTTTCCAAACTGTCACACGCTTGCTGTCCTCTCTGCCCATTAAATGAACGAGTGTCTGACCAGCTACACGTTCCATTCTCCTCTGGCTGTAACAAAAAAATAAAAACAGGCAAAAACATCTCCCCATTATCAACCCAAAAAACCTCCCTTCACTTACCCAGGATTGCACAATTAAACCACCCTCAAATCCAGGGGCACAAACGTCTGATACGCGTCCGATTTCCATCTACCCAGATTTTTTACTTCCTCTGCATTCAAACCACACAAATTTGCCGTTTTCGCTGCTCCGATCCCAAATGAGGGGGTTACGAACTTTTTAGGGTCCAAACCTAATTTCCTAACACAAGAACGCAGGACCGCCGCAAACTGGTAGGTCGTAACTAGAAATCCTGATTCATGGATCAACAGCTGGCCCTCCTCTGAATGCTGTGCTAAAAATGTGCAGAAAAGCCCGACCAGGCACCACTCCGACTCCAGAGCCTTTATGCTCCACCACTCAACCCTGCCGTATATGTCTGTTCCGGACTTCCTCACACATACCTTTGCTATACCATCCTCGACCAATACATCCTTGAACCTTAAACCTCCCGGCTTAAACTTACTAGCCGATACCAGCTCATCCACTCTCATTGCTGCGAAAAATGGCAACAAAAAAAACACCACGGAAAAGCAATGTCTTCCTTTCATCCATGCACGCATCCTTTATAATGTTTAACATCAGGTCTAGCAAAGAGAAAGTGGTAGGCTACCTGTCGTCCACCTTCCTACCTTCTTTCTTCCACCCCTTTAAAATCTGTCTAAAAAAGGAAGCCCTTAGTCACGTCAGGCCAACCGTGCAATTGTTGCAAAACGCAATACCCAAAAGATGTTTCTTAGCTGCACCCACTGAAACCCCCTTTTTACATAATCTCGGCATTTACATCTAGGATCACTGACCGTGCCTGTTGCCCTTCCGGAAAAACGCCTACTGTAGAAGACAACCAGGATGACCAAATGGCATTGTAATTCCTCCAAGTAGACTCGTCCACTGACGCTTGTACTAAACTCAGGAGCTCTCTTCTACTATTTCCCATAAGGAAGAAAGGCAACGCATCTCTTTGACATCCGCTGTCGGGTGTAGCTCCCAGAATAACCTCATCTGAAAAGTGGCAAAGAGTGTTAGCTGCTCAGTTTTGACATCCTGGAACATGCTTAGACCAAAAATTTCACATTGTACTGCAGTCACCGCAACACCAAATGTCGCAACATAGCCAGAACCAGAGGCAAGGAGGCAGACTGCTTGTTAATCACCTGAACCACTGTCTCATTGTCCGACCAAAAATATATGCTCCTGTCTGCCATCTCTGAACCCCATACCTGCATCGCCACCACTATGGAAAAAAATCTCCAGTAGTGCAATGTTCTTGACCCATTGTTTCTCAAACTGTGACCTTGACCAGGGAGACCTGCACCAATGATCTCCAAAATTGACTCCAGAACTAACGTCTCTAGTCGCATCCGAAAACAAGCACAGATTGTCGTTCAAGACCTCCTCTTTCTGATAGATCACTTGCCCATTGAATGTTTGTAGAAAAACCTTCCACACATGTAAATTTGCCTGCATAGTTTTCGTTACATGTATAAAATGATGCATCTCTCTCGTTCCTTTCATTACTAGCGATAAGCGCCTTGAGAAGGCCCGACCCATGGGGATAACTTTGCACGCAAAATTCAGCAGGCCCAGTAAAACCTAACTTTGGTGCAGTGTCACCTTATGGCAACTGGCCACTGCCTCAAACGTCTGTCGTAACTACGCTACCTTTTTGACCGCTAACCGAAAAACAATGTTTCCAAGTTGATCTCTATGCCCAAGAAAACCAGGTAAGATAACGGACCGATCGTTCTCTCTTCAGACAACGTGACCCTGACTTTGTTCATCAAAACCAGAAAGATGATAATAAAAACTCGCAGACTGGCGAATCCTTCAGCCCGACAAACAAAAAAATTGCACAAATAGTGGATGACTGACGTGATGCCCATCTATTCACAAAAGGGACTAAAAAGCTCTAAATAATAACACGAGACGGAGCCCTTCCACCCTGCAATCCAACAAATGGTAACACTCGGGATGCACGGGCAATAAACAGAAAGCCGATTTGATGTCTGCCTTCACCACATGGACTTCCACGCCCGCCTGATGAACCAGACATACTGCATGATCAAAAGAGGTATAGGGCACTGGACAAGATAAGTGGTGAATCAATCAAAACTTCCCTGATTCCTTCTTTGGTACCAAGCCCGAAGGAGAAACGCGCAAATTAGCGTAAGGCGACTCCTGAAAAGGGCCCGCTATACATCCCATCTCAACCTCTTTAAATAACTTTTCTTTTACCAAACCAATATTATCTAAAGCCGATTTTAAATTCATGCTAAATAACAGCAACGTTAACGAAACCCTCTGCAAAGCCTTTGCTTAAGCAGGTTTGACTCCTGTTTCTTATGGTACCTGTCGAACCACAGTTCCATTTAGCTGCTTCTCACCGGGGTTCGTTGAAGTGCCAGGTACCCCAGCTGCAGCATTCGCGCGTTGTTTGCGGAAACAGTGTACTGCTGTGCGCTGAGCACTTGTATCTAAATTTACATGTGGCATAGAATCGACAGTGGCCTTTGTTGAACAACCAACAAGAGCTATTGGGCCTTGGGGCCGCAGCCGCCGACTGTTGTCCAGCACCTGTGGCTCCGCTTGGAAAAGGCGTCTTTTGCGGTCTCTGAGCCAAAATTAATTGGATCCAGACATCGCTGACACCCGTCGTCTGAAATCTTCGTTGTAATGTAATTTGTACGCACTAAACATGGTATTGATATATACCACAAGCTTCGGGCTTTTTTGCAGTTCATGGTGGCATGCAACATGCGCCGGAACCAAAAAGACCTGCAACCAATTGCCAAAAGTTTTGGCCACCAATGGCTTCTTGTTTGCTCCCTGTTCCAAAAAACGTTCTTTTTCAACCGCAACGCGTTCGATTGACAGCAAAGACCAAATATCCAAATACACTCCACTCTTAATTTTTCAATTTTCTTTTCCACCAGCAATACACCTAGGGGGCTGACACCACAAAACATTGAGTCAGCGTTCTTCAAACCGCCACAAACCAACTCTTTGTCCTGCGGACTCACAACCTTTGGTGAGCTGCTTGATGCGTGAGAAACATCTTTTCCGTCAGGCAGGCCTGCAACCCCGGGATAACTAGGACACTAGAAACCCTGTTTATGCTCTAAACAAATTACCAGCGCCTTCAGTGCTGCCATAAAATCATCGTCACTACCATTGTTAACCGACATCACACTACACCAAACATTACGGCATGTCAACTCACCAGGACTTCTGTCCTCTGGCTCCGCCAAGGGTAGAATCTGCCTGGATGCCGATGACTGGCAGCTGTCTTGACAATGTACCGAGTGCTGTTCCCCATGCCATTCCTGGGAAGCACCTCAGATCCTGTCCCGCCCTTGCACAACCTACCCATGGACCAAAGGTCCTGATTGTTTTCCACCTCTACGACGAAAATCTTGCCCCACTCTCGACGATCCTGACAAAAACGCTGATGGCAACTGATGGTGCTGCATGCCAGAATGCTGTCCCTAACGCCTGCAATGGCCGCTGCTGTAGCCTGCCTGTCGCTGCTCTCTCCTCCTTCTCATCTCTTCCACCAGACATCGCCTGACATCTTCTTCTGAAAAGGATGAAGAAGTACCGGAGTCCCTGCGCCATGTGTTCAAATCCCCAGACCCACCGATACCTGCCTCCCTCTGACCTAACACCATTTCTCTGAACCCTCACTACCCTCACTCCGTAGCTGTGCCTTAACTGGGCCCTGCAAACCTGACCCATACCTGGACTTAAGCTTTCCCTTCTCACCCCACTGACCTACCAATTCTGCCCGGCCGCATTCACTATGATTCCCCTCTTCTTTCTTCTTCTTCATCTATGAATGGCACCCTCCTCCTCTTCCTTTCTCCTGATTAACTCATTACCTCAATTCCTCCTACTTTTGGTGGCCCAATCCTATCTCCTTCTAACCGCGCCCCCCAGTCCCCAGCAGCGTCATTATGTATTTTGCTGCTATACATTACCTGCACATAGCATATTTTGTCCCAGTGGAGGAGCTCTCTGAGGTGGATGCATAAAATACGCTGGGTGGATATAATAATACTACTGGTGTTTTTCAGGTTAATCTTCTATTTTCCTTTATTATCTATTAATTTTTTTAGGTTTTTAAAATGTCCATAGGTGTCTAAAGGGTGCTTAAGCGTAAAAACAGTGCTGCTATAGTGCTGAAAAGATTGTGTGAATGGGCTACTTCAAGCTACGAGGAGTAGCCGTTCACACAATCTGAGGTGCGTGCTGCGTGCTTTCCAACTTCCATAGGAGCCTATGGAAAGCACACAGCAAAAATTGAACATGTCCTATCTTTGCAAGCAACTCAGAGTCGACACTTACATGTTCTGTCTTTGTTGGATACGCTGATTCAGTGCGTCTAACAATCGTCCATGTGAACACTTATGTAGGAACCTATTTGTTTCCATAGAAGTGCATTCTGTGCACTGCTTAGCAGCGTGAAAATAGCGCTCATCTGAACGAGCCCTTATTGTGAGGCAGGACAAGTGGTAGATGGCTTCTCAGCTACAGGCCTGATGGATCAGGTCAGTTCAGGCATCCCTTGCTTGGGCTTGCTTTGGTTAGCCAGCTTAGGTCTTGCCTCCAAGGTAGGCACTGCTTGAGAAAATAGCTCTGGCTCAGGTTCAGGTCACACTGGATCCTCTAAAGGCCTGGTTTCAAATAGAGTGACCAGGAGGCTATGTCAGTAAGCAAAGTTTAACTATTTTATTCCGAAAACAGCTACTCAGTCTTAACCCCAAATAATTCGGAATTCTCTAAGTCCATTTGCACGGTATGTTTGATAGGGAGAAAACAGAGTAAGTCACTCTAACTTTCTGAGTAACCCATTCAGAAGCTTTTGCTGGTGGCTCTAAGATCCAAAGGACCCATTGCAGCTTGTGCAGCTCAGTGAAGCTCGTAAGAGATACTCCTAGTAGCCACATCCCGCACTGACTCTGCTTCTGCTCTCTTATGCCTAAATCTCTCCATAAACCCGCCTCCTCTTTTTCAATCCCCTTATTAAAGGCATGACAACCATCAATTAACAAACATGATGCAAACCAGTTGAAACACCCATCTGTTACTCTTTTGGTTTTCACTGTTATGGGGGGCCTTGAGACTATCACTTTATTCTGTGATAATTATGGGGGTCCTGTGCCTGTCACTTTTACGGCAATGTTTTTGTTGCCACTGTTAGGAATATCCTGTGGCTGTTAGTTCTAAGGGTCCTTTGTCTTTAAGTAAAGCAGGGGTGCTGAGTTTCTCACTGCTAAGGGGTAACTGTGGCTGATAGTTTTATTAGAGTTCTGAGAGTGTCAATGTTATATGGGTTCTTCGCTGTCACTCTAGGGCCCCGGGGGTAGTAAAGAGGCCACAGGCAATTCTTCCAATGAGGGGCCTGTAGAGTCCCTGGGGGAGTCCTTGTAAGTCCTTGAGGTGAGGGTATGCTGAGCGTAGTTGGCCCTTTAGCAGGGGTACAGCAGTTTACCTGTGGGTGGCTCTTTTTGGGGACACTAGTGTGAGACCATAACTTTTTCATGCACGGGACTTGAACCTTTATTCAACCAAGAAGCTGAGCAGATGTAAGTGAGCATGAAGTGGGAAGTGTTCAGGCTGCCACAGGAGCAGATATCACTGCGTGAGTGAGTTACATGCTTCGCCCCCTAATCATATGACAGTGATGTAATCCTGTAGTCCTATTCCATAGCAACTGAGGCCGCGGGGGTTTGTTGGGGATGCATAACTCACTCACTCGGGATGACCTCCGGATAAAGGACCTCTGATGACATCACCATCATGCGATTAGAGGCGGAGCATGTAGCTCACTGACTCTGGATGATCAGGGGTGGAGTAAGAGTGAGTGATTTGCTCAGTGACAGTGACATCTTCAAAGGTCCTTCATCCCAAGTCAGTGAGTTACATGCTCCCCCTCCAATCACATGACTGTGACATCAGCAAAAGTCCTGTAAGCACATGGCTGCTGTCCAGCTAGTTGTTCATTAGTATTCCATAGCAACTGAGGCCATGGGGGTTTGTAGGAGATGGCATACTAACGAACATCTACAGCAGCCTGAGCTGTCTACAAACAAGTGGCTTCAGCCAATACTAATACATTGCGCATAATATGTAATAATGGTGGAAGAACAATATCAATAATACTGCACAAAGATCAGAACAGTTGAAGAGAAAAGCAAATCCTGTAACATAGTTCATCTTTATATGTTTAACACTCTATTCTTATTAATGTGGTCCAATTGGAAACACAGAGTTCGAACCCAGTTAAAAATGCCTTATATACTACCCTCTGTATATTAGCTCAGTCTGAAAGCAGCAGCGAGCTTAAATGTGGTCTTTTCAACAGTATAATCTCATCAACGCAACGCAGTTCTTCAACATGCTTACAAATTGCCCAATAGTGTCCATAATGGTGTGCACACCTAATATTTATGTTGAGGCCGGTCTAACTTACAGTTCCGCTATATGGGAATCATCACTACTATCAACTCAGGCTCATCCCAAGTCAGGAATGCAACTCAACCTCATTGTTCTCCTCAGTTCTGGGTTGCAATCAGCTGTCTGCACCAGATGGTGGCTGTAACACGGCTAATTTCTTTTTTCAGGTAGCAAACAGTCTTTGAACCCTCTGCACAGCGCTCTTTGTGTTCTCCTAACTGTATTTTTACTTCCAGAGATTCAGGCGCCTGTCTCTCTCTAGATTTTTGTGCCTCTCCTGACAGTGCTTCCAGCAGCACCTCAGCCCATTGTCACAGTCCCTGCATTCTCCTGTGGTGCAGTAAGTAATTGTCCTTTTTGTATTCAACCCATCAGTCAATCAGTATGTGTCCACTAAGCATGCTCAGTTCTACTATGTTGCAATTTGGTGTAGATTTTGGCGCAGGCAATAACTTGGCACAGATTTTGGCAAATCTTCTGTCCATTACCACAGCAACCTTTTAACCCTTGATGGAAGCCCCTACATGAGCAGTGGAATAAAGTTGTTTCTCTGGAGCTTACCATTGTTTGTTTCTCCTTTATTACAAATGCTTTTCTTTGTATAATAAATCCAATTTTCCTCTGCCTTTTTAGACTGAAATTACAATTTAAGTGAATGGTATTCAGAGCCTGTGCATCTAACATTAAGTGAACTATCCATTTAAACAATGCTGAAAGCACATTATAAAGGAACATTCGCTCCGCAGTATCGGGATCATGAATCTATTCTTATGGCGGAGGAGAATTCTTGTAAAAGTCGAGCTTCAATTGTTTCTGCAATTTAAATACAATTCTCAAAAAAAAAAGATGAAGTCTTAATTATGTTTACTTGATGAACAGCCTCCAGAGGATGAAGCGTCCTGTCTCCTTCCTATTCCCTCTATTATGTGATTTGCCTTTATATCGTCCTTGTATTGTTTTATTACAGTTTACATTTAGAGTAGCGGTCGGAATTATTACTGAACCTCGTCAGAAGCCATTCATATCTCTTTAAAGTTTGCAGATGAGGCTCTCCAGACCGCTGTCTCTGTATCTACACAATTCTTTACTGTTGGAATAATATAGTAATAAGGTTACTGGATTCATAGGGCTGTCATTGAAAAAGCACACAATGCCACTGAAGACTTTTCAATCTTTTCCTATAATTCATTAATTCATACGTTAATTTGCCCTTTTTACTTTTCAGTCAATCTTTTTTTCCTGTCGTTCATTTATTATTTTCCTATTAACCATTCAACGATTCATTGTTATAATCACTAATTTTTTTCATTAATTTATTAATTTTTCTTTAATTAATTCTATCATTCATTCTTTCATTTATTCACTCGTTGTTTTCTCTATCATTTATTATTTTCCTGTCATTCAATGATACATTTTCTTCTAATTGAATCAATCAATTTGTTCATTCAATCATTAATTTGGTCATTCTCATTCCTGTCAGTTATTCATTTTTTCCTTTTATATACTTATCCATTTATGCAATCATTCTTTTTCCTATAGTCAGTTCTTCCATTATTTTGTTTTTTTGCAATTTTTTATTTTCTTATATTTATTAATTCATCATTTGTTTCCAATCTCTCTACTACTCATGTATCAATTTATTTCCCTTTAATCAATTCTTTTAACTGCTAATTTAATCGTTCTTTTTCTTATAATTCATTCACCTATTTTCATATTAATCATTCATTCCTATATCACTTTTTCCTATAATCTATAACTCTTTTTTTCTAATTTATTAGTTCATTCATGAACGTTTCCATAATTCAATAGCTCAACTATTTCCCTACTTTTAGCCATTCATTTTCTAATATGTATTCATTCCTCCATTCTGCTGCCTATCATTTATTGTTTTCTTATCATTTGTTTCATTCATTCATATTATATAACCATTATTGTTCCTTAATTAGTTGCCTATTTCATTCATTTATTTGTTCGTGTATTCATTTATTCATGCTTTTCCCTTCAATTTATTCATTTATTTTTCTATCATTCATTTTTTCTTATAATTTATTAATTTATTTTCATTTAATTCATTTGTTCTTTCTTTATTCCTCTACTTAATTTTTTTGTTCATTTTTAGAGATGAGCGAGCATACTCGTCCGAGCTTGATGCTCGTTCGAGTATTAGGGTGCTCGAGATGCTCGTTACTCGAGATGAGCACCACGCGGTACTCGTCTCGATTAAACGAGCACTGACCATTGAATTCAATGTAGCCGGCAATACAGCCGGCTCCATTGAAAGCAATGGGCTGCCGGCGATCACAGGATGAATTGTCGGGAAGGGCTTAAATATATAAGCCCTTCCCTGCAATTCATCCAGAAATGTGTAAAAAAAAAATATATATATATACTCACCTTGTCCCGGCAGAACGATGTTAGCCCATTGAATTCAATGGAGACGGCAATACACCCGGCTCCATTGAAAGCAATGGGCTGCCGGCGATCGCGGGATGAATTGTCGGGAAGGGGTTAAATATATAAGCCCTTCCCTGCAATTCATCCAGAAATGTGTAAAAAAAAAATATATATATATACTCACCTGGTCCCGGCAGACGGAGTTCAGCGCGGCCAGTGGCAGTCCTCCTAAACTGCTCTGAACAGCTGTGAGTAGTATTCAGCAGCCGGGGATTTAAAATCCCCACCTGCTGAATGAGCTGCCTCTAATTGGTCACAGCCTGACCAATCAGAGGCAGATCTCACTCACACACCCATTCATGAATTCATGAATGGGTGAGTGACTGCTGCCTCTCATCTGATTGGTCCCGCTGAGCCAATGAGAGGCAGCAGTCACTCACCCATTCATTCATAAATTCATGAATGGGTGTGTGAGTGAGATCTGCCTCTGATTGCTCAGGCTGTGACCAATTAGAGGCAGCTCATTCAGCAGGCGGGGATTTTAAATCCCCGGCTGCTGAATACTACTTAATACTCAAGTGGCCTACTGTCTCACTTGACTGTGGCATACAGCAGACGGACTGGCAATATCTTATAAGCCCCACACCTCACACTTATTCCACGGTGCTTCTCCTTAGTGGCTGCAACACAGAGTTATCTACTTGTGAATGCAACTACACACAAGGCAATGGAGAACAGTCACCTCTACACACTAAGATGCCCACAATTCATTACTGAGTCCAGCATGGTGCCAGTAACATCTCTTAAAGAGATGCTATCCCATATTTAGCAAGTTGATAACACATTCTTTTAGGGCTATACTCACCCTCAACTGGTCAAACGAGATGAGCAAAAGAAAACCACCAGTACAACATAGTGTAACTAGGCGTAACATGTACATTATATAAAATAGGTTGTTTCTTTATGAGAGGTGGCTCATGGCACTCTTAAAAATATGACATGCTTCTGTAGGTATTCAAATTAGTAATGTTGTGACTACATAAGAAATAGTATCTATATTAGAAGGGAATGGTGTACCTTCAATGCAATGGCCATACCCAACCAATATGGAGAAGGTTGTGATATGACTCTGGACTCAGAGCTAAGGCAGGTCTGGAATTAACTGGCCACCAATATTCTTGTATCTGAGAAGCATCAGAACTGTATACATTTGGTGCATCACGACAAGAAATGACTATTGCCACATTAGTAATAATTAATGAACTATCTATGCACTATTTTATAACAGTGACTTACCTGTGTCACAATGCATTGTGAATTTGGGGAAAATTGCCATCCAAGCACAATCTTGCAATTAGGCATACTTGGCACAATCAAGTCCCAGTCAAGTTGCTCAAAATGCCATGATGGAGTGCTGATGCCATTGCAGACATTCTGCGTGGACTGCTATATTCTAATAACTGAGGAGACAATGAAGCATCTGGCGGTGACCAATCCGTCAATGGACTGAAAACAATGGCCTCTACAGGGTGTTACCAGGGCCTTAGAGATAAGGGGGTACTGTAGGAGCGTTTCTGGAGGACTAGCTCTGTTTGTCTCATGAGTCCAAGCCACAATATTTGAGCTAGCAGCATACCGGTTAATTAGCAGGAGAACTGGACTGTGACAATACAACTTGGTAATGAACTTTACTTGGCATCTTGGTGGAAGAAGGGGCAACCCAATACAACCTCTGCTGATAACTTGTTGGTCAGGGTTGCAGCTTCATATGAAGGGTCAATTGCACATCTATTCTGGGTAAGCCAGATGCCTGACTCACTCTGCATAAGGCCGCCTGCACACGAGCGGGTCGGATCCGGCAGCGAGAATTCTCGCCACGGGACCCGACCCGAGAGCCTGCAGGGACGAGCGCGTACTCTCCCGCGCCTGGCGGCCCCAGCTCTTTCATGTGCCGGCTGCGGCGCAGCTGGCGCATGCGCAGACCGGAGCTGGCGGCCGGGTGAGTGCGTGCCCCGCACAAAAATAGGACATGCCGCGGTTTGTTTGCCGCGCGAGATTTCGTGTGGCCAAACCGCGGCCGTCTGCATAGGAGTGCGTATTGTAATGCACTCCTATGCAAACTTTCAGTGGCGGAAATCCCGCGGGAAATCCCGCGGTGGGATTTCCGCCCGTGTGCAGGCGGCCTAAAAACAAGCCTTCACACAGCTTCATCAATAGAAAAATAAAAAATAAATAGTTCTGGTTGATTATAGCAACACAAAATATTTTATGAGTTTTTTTAAGATAATAAGACATAACAAAGCCACATTTAAAGAATAACAAAACTTTAAAAAAAAAATTGACATACTTTGTAATATACTTAAAGGGGTTGTCTTGCGGCAGCAAGTGGGGTTATACACTTCTGTATGGCCATATTAATGCACTTTGTAATGTGCATTAAATATGAGCCATACAGAAGTTATTCACTTACCTGCTTCGTTGCTGGCGTCCTCGTCTCCATGGCTCCGTCTAATTTCGCTTTCTTCTGGCGTTTGTAGACGCGCTTCCGCTGTGCGGTCTTCTGCCTGGTGAATGGGGCCGCTCGTGCCGGAGAGCTGGTCATCGTAGCTCCGCCCCGTCACGTGTGCCGATTCCAGCCAATCAGGAGGCTGGAATCGGCAATGGACCGCACAGAGCCCATGGTGCACCATGGGAGAAGACCCGCGGTGCATCGTGGGTGAAGATCCCGGCGGCCATCTTGGTGAAGGAAGAAGTAGGAAGAAGGAAGAAGTCGCAGAGCGGGGATTCGGGTAAGTAATATATATGTTTTTTTTTTTAACACATCCCTTGGGTTTGTCCTGCGCCGAACGGGGGGCCTATGGAAAAACAAAAAAAACCCGTTTCGGCACGAGACAACCCCTTTAAGTGATTGTGCTTATTTTTTTAAGTGTTTCCAAACTTTCTGCAACAGAGCATCTGACAGCTACAGCAGATAAGACAGTGGAGTACAGAGTATGGGTCTGTAGTGAGTCCCATATGGGAGCAAGCTTTGTAATCTGTATATAGTGAAGCTTTCTTCTCTGCTGCTTATCGCATTCTAGTGCAGATTTTGCCAGTCTTTAGGTTGTTAACGCTCATGCAGAGTTTTTAGACAGGCAGATCAGTGAACGATGGCTGTGCATTTAAAGCCCTTTACACGCTATGATTATCGCTTAAACAACCTCACGACTTAACATACTGCTGACATTTTTAAATAACATGCGCAGACAATGGTTTTAATCATCTGAATTTTCCTCCATGATGATTATCGCATAAACACACCCAGCTGAGAAAACATCTGGCCAGCAGATTTCATTTCATTGTTCTCCTATGGGCAGAGTAAACAGTGTACTCATTATGTATGCAAAGCAAACACAATGAGTACACTATGAAGAAAGTTTATGGAACAGCCAAAGGATGTCTTTCATGCGGGCTAAAAAACAGTTCTAAACAACAACTGAACGAATAGTGCATAACTGCCCACGTTTGCATGTAACGATTACACAGGTCTGCGATTAAAAAATTATAGAATATTTAATTAGTGGGTTTAACAGTATTTTTTGTGCTGATTACGGTAAAAATAGTGAAAAAATTCCATCACCCCTAGATAAGTCACAAATTTCACCTGAAATTTGTCGTACGCGTACGACAACGAATCTAAACTGTCTGCTAGGCGTGACCTTGACTGCAGTCAGTGACTCAGTGTGGAGCCAGCCACTGTGGTGTACGCATCAAACAGTTTTGTGATACGGTATTTAGAAGAAATGGCTACTAGAAGATGTGTCAACTCTCCTAACTGTTTCTGTTATATTTGTGGGTCTTATACCGTCAAGAAGCAACAAAGGAACATTTCTAATTTTGTTCAGAAGGTGTATTTTGCATACTTTGGTATGAAATTAGGGGACCAAGATAAATCTTGGGCTCCCCATATAGTGTGTTCTGTGTGTGTTGAAGAACTGAGACAATGGTTTCAAGGTAAGAAGAAATCATTTTGTTTTGGAGTACCAATGGTTTGGAGAGAGCCTAAAAATCACAGCGATGACTGTTATTTTTGTTCTTGTTCAGTGCAAGGTTTCAATTTAAAAAACAGGAAGGACATTTCATACCCAATCAACATACGTTCGGCTATTCGCCCTCTTCCTCATGGACCTGACTTGCCTATTCCTTCACCTCGGGATACCCTGGCCAATATTTTAGACGATTTAGACCAAATGTCACATAGTAGCAGCGATAATGATGACAGCTCTGATCCAGGTACCAATGACCCTGAACTTCTCTCTCAATCAGACTTGAACGATTTAGTACGAGATCTGGGCCTACCAAAGGATTCAGCGGAAGTGTTAGGGTCTAGACTTAAAGAAAGACATATGTTAGCCTCCAGTGTGTCATTTTCATGGTACCGACTTAGAGAAAAGAAATTTGTCCCTTTTTTTACACAAGAGGGTGAACTAGTTTTCTGCAACAATGTACCTGGAATCATGGAAATGTTCAAGATAAAGTATGACCCAGAGGAATGGAGACTTTTCATAGATTCGTCAAAAAGGAGTTTGAAAGCCGTACTTCTTCACAATGGTAACCAATATGCTTCTGTGCCTGTTGGACACTCAGTCCATTTGAAAGAATGCTACGAAAATCTTGGGTTTGTTCTTAATAAGCTCAGCTACTCTGACCATAAATGGACCATTTGTGGGGATTTGAAAGTTATTTCCATGTTACTAGGTCAACAAAGTGGTTACACAAAGTTTCCATGTTTCCTCTGTGAATGGGATAGCCGTGACAGGAAACAACACTATGTCAAGCAGACCTGGCCAATCAGAAAGGCTCTTATTCCTGGAGTTAAAAATGTTGAAAGACAAAGTTTAGTGGATCCTAAAAAGATCTTACTTCCACCACTTCATATCAAATTGGGACTAATGAAACAGTTTGTGAAAGCATTACACAAAGAAGGAGAGTGTTTAAAGTATCTTTGTGAACAGTTTCCTGGTCTATCAGATGCTAAGCTGAAAGAGGGAGTCTTTGTTGGGCCTGACATAAGAAAACTTTTAAAAGATGAAATCTTTGTCACTAAAATGGAAATGGAAGAAAAAAATGCCTGGAATTTAATTTAAACTTGTTGTAACAGGCTTTCTAGGAAATAAAAAAGACCCAAACTACAAAACTTTGGTTGCTGAATTGTTACAAAACTACAAAATCTTGGGCTGCAACATGAGTGTCAAAGTCCATTTCCTTCACTCACATCTGGACTACTTTCCAGAAAATCTTGGGGCTGTAAGTGAGGAACAAGGAGAACGTTTCCATCAAGATCTAAAAGAAATGGAGCGCAGATACCAAGGTCGATGGAATGTCAACATGATGGCAGACAACTGTTGGATGTTAAAAAGGGAAAATTCAGAAGAACACAGCCGAAAAAGTACCAAAAGAAGCTTTGATGGAAAAAGAAAACGTTTTTACAAAGACTTATAATAACTTTGCAACACAAGTGTATCACTATTATGCTCATTTTAGCTAGGTATTGTTGTTGTTTTTTTGCTTTTACTTCATGTTAAAATAATAAAAACAAATAAAAATTTTTCAGTTTTTTGTATTTTTTCCAAATACTTCAACTTTATTTTGTAGGCAAGCCTTACGTGATAGAAAAAAAAAACATGTCATTTTTGAAATCTGTGCAAAAAACTACATAAGGATGATTTAACAAAATCAAAACAATTTTTTAAAAAGTTTTTTTTGCAGACCTGTGTTATCACTTACTTTTGCGGTTTGAACAAATTTTGAGCGATAATCGTTGTGTGTAAAAGGGCCTTTAGACTCAATGTTTCTTATACAAATTCATTATTTTGAACTAATTTTGCACGATAATTGTCCCGTGTAAATGGCCCTTTAGTTACATGAGGGTGAAACAGCTGATAAAACAGAGCTGATAAGAGAGCTCCTCTATACACAGACAATCACTGCAGACGTGGACTCCATTACCTTATCTGCAGTGTCAGATGCTCTATTGAGGCAAATTCATAAGCATTTTAGAAAAAAAAACTAAGCAAAATCATTTGATTAAGTATATTACAAAATGTATTAAAATCATATGCACAACTCAACCCCCTAAAAAAAAGTTTAGTTTAACCCTTTCCAATCCACTGTCTGACGTCTGAAGACATTATGATTTAAGGCTGTACAGCTCCGATCTTGGAAGACGTCCGTCGGGGTTCTCTTACTGTATATTGCCAGCCTCTCTGCTGTCAGAACCTATCCAATGTGTCAACACATACAGTACTGGCTTTAGCCAGCAGATAGCGCCATTGTGTAACGGCACAAAAAGAGCAAGCCCCCTAGAAAAACCAGAATACAAATTGGATTGGAAAGGGTTAAATGTATTATTGCTGTAATAATACTGACCTACAAAATAAAGTTAACATTCCATTTCTACCACACAGCTCATTTCACAAAAAATGAGAGAACACAATGTCATAATTGCTATTATTTCCTTTTCACCCACAAATATCTTTTTCTATAAGTTTCTCAATACATTGTATTTTATGTTTGATGGTGCCACTGAAAAATACAAATTGTCCTGAAAAAAACAAGCCCTTGCATGGCTATGTCGGTGGAAATATGAAAACGTTAGGGCTTTTGGAAGGTGGGGATTAAAAAAAGAATATGGCCAAAAACAAAAAATGACTGTGGCAGGAAGGGGTTGAATTCAGAACTGCAGATTTTTGTTACCGTTCAATCATAAGTGTGGCTGTAGAATAGCAGAATTTGTGATCTTTCACTTTTATTATTCCCCAATTTCGTCTCCTATCATCTATTACAGACATTCGTTTCCCAGTTACGCTTCTATTTATTCACTCCTCAGAATTTATACTGAGCAAAATCTGCTTTGATAGCGTGATATATTGTTTATCTTGTTTTATTTGTTTTAACTTTTTGCTATAACACCACATGTATCGCTTTCCTCCTTGACTGTTACTTTTAGCTGCGTGCATTTAAGAGTCCTATTTCTCCTAAGATATAACCACCAGCTGATTGTAGTTTCATCATAACCCAAATTTATAGGCACTGGCTTGCTCTCAAGGGACAGCAGTCATATTTATGACGCTCGATATATTTTTTTTTTACCTATGGTCCTTTTTTGTATTATGCATTTCGAGACATCAAACACAGAAAACCCTGCATATCCAGGAGGAATTAATGCAAAAATATTTTACTCTAGCAGAGACACCATAAATAATAACAGGTGAATCTAAACCCCTTTACATTTCATCAACCAGACTTCTAGAGTCTTCAGAAGTAGGCAAAAACTTTCTTGCTGTGTTTTTCATTTTCTTTGTATTTTATGTCTTTTTTTTTTCTTTCCTGGCACTGCTTAAAAATCTTCTTTTTGCTCTCTGTGCAGAGTCATAAAGCGTTCTTACGAGTCTCTAGTCGGACATGTGCCATTCCCATCTTCTCCATACATGAATTAAACTCTGTCTCCCCTATTTATTGGGTAAGATGGTTTACACACTGTGGTTTAAAACAAATACAGCTTTTTTTATTTTTTCAACCGAACATTAAAAAAGTCTTATATTCTAAGAGATCTAAACCTTATCATTAGAAAATGATTTAAAAAATAAGAAGTTAAGTAATAAACTCAGAAGTTCTTGCCGCAATGCAATTTCTCTGATTCCATTTTATCTCAGAAATGATATTGTGTTGCTTCCTAATCGACAGCATTGTATGTATCAGCCGGCCCATAAAAGATTTTGCTCAGATGAAAGAAATTCAATTCTCTCGCAGGCACTTTATATTGATCATACAAGTGTCAGCTGAATGATAGACCATATGGTTACCGTGTATCCGGAACTGATTCGATGAGTAGTAGAAGACTTCTTTCTAAAGTATTTAGAAGGAAATGAAATAACTTCATACCTCTATTAAATTAACAAAAGTAGCTGGGAAATATTCACTTGCTTCAATTAGAAGTGAATGAATGAAGTTCTAAAAAGAGAAAAATAGAGTTTTACCGTACATACAGAAGTCCTAACAAGAATACTTTAAAGTAGCAATTGGGCTTAGTTCACACTAGTGTTTTCATTTCCATTTTGCTGTTCTGTAATGGGAAAGAAAACGTATCAATTTTCCAGCCCATACAAATGTGTTGAAATGGAAGGTCTTCCATTTCTGTATTTTCCATCTCCCTTCCGTCTTTTTTTTTTTACACTGGCTGCTGTGCTTTTTTTTCAAGTTGAGGAAATGGAGTACACATGCATCTGCTTTTTATTGCATTGTAGTCAATGCGTTTTTCGTCTGCAGTTCTGTTTCTTGAACATGCACATTCTGTGGTGGTGATAGTCCTCCTTCTTCAATGGATGTAGTCAGTGGTTAGTACTGTTGCCTTCTTGTGCTAAGGTCCTAGGTTTAAATCTCATCAAAGACAATATCAACTTTGAAAAACTGAATACAGATGTCTGCCTCGGTTAGGCTTGAACCTACAACTCCAGTACTGTAAGGTAGCAGTGCTAACAACTGAGCTATCACTCTCATTCTTTCATCTCCACAGGGAGAGAAGAGCTAGAAGAATAAGAACAAAAAAAACAATACAGCCATCACCTTTGGTTAGATTTGAACCAAGACAACAGTGCTAAAAACTGAATCACAATGCTTGTTTTTTGCTTCTTCCTTCTCTAGAGGGGAAGAAACAGAATAATAAACACAATGAGAACATACAACCTCCATGCAGATATTGTCCATAGTCTGACATGAATCTAGAAGGCAATATTGCAAGCCACTGAGCCACCACCTTCTTACTCTTATCGTTCTTCTTCTCCACTTTCTTCTTATTCTCCTTCTCATCTGGAGAAGTACAAAAAAAGTAAGAAGAAGGAGAAAATAAAAAGAAAAGCAGGATGGCTTAGTCATCAGCCCATTTGCCTTGTGGCACTGCGGTCCTAGGTTCAAATCTGACCAAGGACAACATCTACATGGACTTCATGTGTTTTCTTTATGTTCTTCTCCTCCTGGGAACAAAAAAATGAAGTATGAGTAAGCATGATAGCTCAATCCCTACAACTGTTGTCTTGTAGTGTTGGTGTCTTAGATTCAAGTTTGACCATGGGTGACAGGTGTACTTGTCCTTTTTTATCCTTTTTTGTGTTTATTCTTCTTGTCATTCTCTTCCTTTGAAGATGAAAGGGCAAGCATGGTGGCTCTGTTGTTAGTACTGTTGTCTTGCTGTGCTGGAGTCCTAGGTTCAAATCTGTATAGGATTTTTTTTTCAAAGTTGAAACAGTCTTTGACAAGATAACAACTAATAAGGTGATTTAACAATAGGTTATTGAATCCAATGTTCTATCACAAATAGAATCCGTCTTAGACATAAGCAAACACAAAAACTCTATCCCTTCACCTAGTAGTTCTAACAACTTAGTACAGCTTAACCAGGACAGAAAAAGCCCTCTTTGATTAGTCCCTTTATGTTGTCCTTAGCCGGGTAAACAAAGGCAACTACAGTCCAAGCTCAGAACAATAGTGGTTTACAACAGAGAAATTAAAGTTCCATCTTAGCTACTCTTAAGTGTCCACACTGTATTCCTGTCTTAGAGACCGGTCTCTACTTAAGGCCCTTTTACATGGGATGATTATCGCTCTGCCTGTTCATGCTGGTGTGTTCCCGCAGGGTTTTGAATAATAATCGTCCCGTGTAAAAGAATGCAGAAACTGAATGACTGCACGAGAATCATCCAGTTGTTCAGGTTTAAGCATGCTTAAAATCCTGCATGACAATTGTTCAGTGTAAACAGCAACCGTTCGGTACTGAATGGCTGCTGCTTACAGAAAATGGAGAGGGGTGGTGGGAGAGTGGGAAGAGAAATCTCCTCCTGCCGCCCTGCTGGCTGTGCTGTCAGCGATCCAGCAATACTTACTCTTGTGTAACAGCACGGGAGTGAGTATTAGAGATGAGCGAACACCAAAATGTTCGGGTGTTCGTTATTCGTAACGAACTTCCCGTGATGCTCGAGGGTTCGTTTCGAACAACGAACCCCATTGAAGTCAATGGGCGACCGGAACATTTTTGTATTTCGCCGATGCTCGCTAAGGTTTTCATGTGTGAAAATCTGGGCAATTCAGGAAAGTGATGGGAATGACACAGTGACGGATAGGGCAGGCGAGGGGCTACATGGTGGGCTGCATCTCAAGTTCACAGGTCCCACTATTAAGCCACAATAGCGGCAAGAGTGCCCCCCCCCCCCCCCCCCCACTGTCAGCATAAAGATCGTCCTCCTCTGGCACAGCTGTAACAGCTGTAGCAGAGAAGAACGATGTTTGCCCATTGAATTCAATGGAACCGGCAATACAGCCGACTCCACTGAATGCAATGGGCTGCCGGCGATCGCAGGATGAATGGTCGGAAAGGGGTTAAATATATAACCCCTTTCCTGCAATTCATCCAGAAATGTGTTACACTAAAAATATATACCGGCGTATAAGGCGACCGGGCGTATAAGACGACCCCCCAACTGTCACCTTATACGCCGGTAATACAGTGGAGCAAAGAATAAAAAGCATTACTTACGTTTTTAGATGATCTGCGGCGCTCCTGCAGGCTGTCACTCCCTCCTGGTCCACGGCAGACAAGCTTTCTCCACGAAAGACTTTAAATCCCTGCCTCCAGAAGCACATGTGCCTTCAGCCAATCACAGCCAATGACAATGATGTCATTGAATGGCTGTGATTGGCTGTGTTTCTGGAGGCGGGGATTTCAAGCCTTGAAATCCCCGCCTCCAGAAACACAGCCAATCACAGCCATTCAATGACATCATTGTCATTGGCTGTGATTGGCTGAAGGCACATGTGCTTCTGGAGGCAGGGATTTAAAGTCTTTCGTGGAGAAAGCTTGTCTGCCGTGGACCAGGAGGGAGTGACAGCCTGCAGGAGCACCGCAGATCATCTAAAAACGTAAGTAATGCTTTTTATTCTTTGCTCCACTGTATTACCGGCGTATAAGGTGACAGTTGGGGGGTCGTCTTATACGCCCCGTCGCCTTAAACGCCGGTATATATTTTTAGTGTAACACATTTCTGGATGAATTGCAGGAAAGGGGTTATATATTTAACCCCTTTCCGACCATTCATCCTGCGATCGCCGGCAGCCCATTGCATTCAGTGGAGTCGGCTGTATTGCCGGTTCCATTGAATTCAATGGGCAAACATCGTTCTTCTCTGCTACAGCTGTTACAGCTGTGCCAGAGAAGAAGGATTTGTCTTCTATATGTTCTCAATGGGGTCAGCGCTGCTGCCGCTGGCCCCATTGAGCGCATATAGAATGCATCCATAGCGAGCAGCGGGAGGGGCAGACTTTCATATCAGGCGGACACCTTATCTCCCCAGCCACTCACAGCAGGGGGGTGGTATAGGGCTTAAACGTTGCAGGGGGAAGTTGTAATGCCTTCCCTGTCTTTATATTGGCCAAAAAAAAGCGCTAACGTCTCAGGGAAGAAAGTTTAATTTACCAGAACACCGCATGGTGTTCGTTACGAATAACGAACATCCCGAACACCCTAATATTCGCACGAATAGCAAGCTCGGACGAACGCGTTCGCTCATCTCTAGTGAGTATACATGAGGACGTGTGTCGGTCATCGTTTGCTCGATACTTGTCCTGTGTAAAAGGGCCTTTACACTTGTTGTTTAAAAGGGTTTTCCAATTATTTTACAACCACTCTGCACGTCCTGTTTGCTAATGATCAGGACCCGAGACTGCTGCAGCCAATCACTGGTCACAGCAGTGACCTTCTATAGCCAATGACTGGCTGCAGCAGTTACATGTCCTGGTCGCATATTTGGGATTTCAGCCGCACTTCAGTAGCGGTGAGCGATTCCAGTGACCTGATTGGTTGTTGGGTACACCCCCCCCCTTTGGAGATGTGCACGAGTAGCCGGCCAGTTAAATAAGCAGCAGGGCCGTAGGAGACTCGGCAACTAACCCCAACCCTAAACCCTAAACCTAACCCTAAACCTAACCCTAAATCCTAAGCCTTAACCTAACCCTAAACCTAACCCTAAACCCTAACCCTAACCCTAACCCTAACCCTAACCCTAACCCTAAACCCTAACCCTAAACCTAACCCTAAGCCTAACCCTAACCCTAAACCCTAACCCCCCCCCCCCGCGCTAGTCTCGTGAAGTAGCACTCGTGCACATCTCCAAAGGGGGGTGTGTACCCAACAACCAATGAGGTCGCTGGAATCGCTCACCGCTACTGAAAAGCAGCTGAAATACAATATATGCGTCCTGGTCAGTAGTAAACAGGAAGTACAGAGTGGCTGTGAAGTAATTTTAAGTCCTGAGAAAACATCTTTAAGTTCACCCGTTGAACAACCACCAATGTTTTCTCTTTAAATGTGGCTTTGTTAGGTTTTATTATGTAAAACAATTTAAAAAAAACAAATGTCACAGCAGAGGAATAATGTATGGAGATTGCAAAGTAGACACATTGTTGACTGCCCAGTATGTCATTGCTGGCATTTGGAAATCTATTCATTGGTCAATAGGTAGCCAATGAACGGATTCGCAGGGAGGTGACATATTCATAGAATGAGGTGGAAAGCAGATCATTGAGATAGTGGGCTGAGAATAAATGTCAAGGTTGCAAGAATGTTAGGCCACGGAGGAAGATGTTGCAGTAGTCTAAGCGGTATAGGATGAGGGTATGTACATACAATTTCTTTAAGAAAAGTTTTTGAGGTGGAAGTAGCAGTAGGTAGAAAGGACTTGGAAGAGTGGTCTGAACAACAGGATAAAACCAAGAGTTATCCTGATGCAGGGAGCTTGTGAGACTATAGAACATATAGATCTATCGACTGTTATCAGTAGTTAAATGTGGTTCACTGAGATGGAGGAAAAAGTCATTTGATTTTGCCTACATTGGGTCTTAGGGCTCCTTTACACGAGCATAAGCGTATTCACCCTCACTGGAGGAGGACGTAATTGCACTCTGAATGCAGCCTGATTATGTCCTTTGACGAGCGGATCCACGCTCCTTGTTGAACTTTGCCCTTCTGCCTTCCCTGTTCCCATTGATGTGAGACACACCCGTGCCATATTTAAACAGGCTGGGCAGTCTAATAAGTAGACGGGCCAGCCTAATTAGTTGCCGGTGTTAGTAATTAACACAGCAAAATCTCCCATTTACAAGCGTGATTTTGTGCACGTGAGCATTTGCGCTCTACTATAGACTCCTATTGAGCCTCAGGTGTGTAAATGAGAACAAAAATAGAACATATCGCGTATTTTTGCCGGGTGTGAAAATGCGCCTATAAAATCGACCAATGTGAACCCAATGTGAAGACCAATGGGTCCTAATGCTTGCAGTTCCCTTGGCAGATTTTCTGGGTGCAAAAACATGCGCTCATGTAGAGGAGTTTTAATGGCCCTGTTACACAGGCTGACTATCTCACGATTCTCATTTGCCCAAGAGAACAAGCTGGTGACATCATCACCAGCTAGTTCATGCTTGGGCAGCCCATTTTGACTGTGTGATTCTTGTTGAGAATCATGCTGTTTTCAGACACTTATAGTTCAGAGTTTCACATTCCTATGTGATTGTTCTTAGTGAGAGAAACCAAGCAATCTTGTAGATATGATACCTTTTACTGGCTGACAAAAATACATAATGTTACAGCAAGCTTTTGGGTCTTCTATCAATCCTTCATCAGGCTACAATGTAACTGGTTTGGATGGGGCACATATATAATATACAAATGCAAAGAGTACACCCCTCTTGTTTGAAATACAAATGTTCACAGACATTTGTATATTATATATGTGCCCCATCTAAACCAGTTCCATTTCAGCCTGACGAAGGATCGATAGAAGACCCGAAAGCTTGCTATAACATCATGTATTTTTGTTAGCCATTTGTTAGCCATTTAAAGGTATCATATCTACAAGATTATTTGGTTTCTCTCACTGAGAACAATCACACTTTGCTCTACTGGCTAAGGCCTTAGTCAGACGGGCGTTTTTAGCCGCGATTTGCGCATGCGCATGCGTCCGGCGATTTTTTAAAACCATTGCTTTGCAATGGTATCGGACACATGAGCGCTTTTTATGCGCTCGTACGATAAATTATAGAACAAAAAAATCGCAGATCGCACCTATCTGCGATCTGCGATTCCTGTTCTCTTCTGTATATGCGCTTAATGGGGCCGGCGGCAGTAGCGCCGACCCCATTGAGAACATATAGAAGACAAATCATTCTTCTCTGCCACAGCTGTTACAGCTGTGGCAGAGAAGAACGATGTTTGCCTATTGAATTCAATGGAGCGGCATTACAGCCGCTCCATTGAAAGCAATGGGCTGCCGGCGTGCGCGGGGTGAATTGTCGGGAAGGGGTTAAATATATTAGCCCTTCCCTCCAATTCATCCTAAAATGTGTTAAAATAAAAAAAAATTGTATACTCACCTTTCCGCTGCAGCCGGAGTCCAGCCGCGGCCGCTGTCAGTTCTCCTGAACTGCTTCTCGGCACTATTCAGCCGGCGGGGCTTTAAAATCCCCGCCTGCTGAATGATCTGCCTCTGATTGGTCACAGCCCTTACCAATCAGAGGCTGAAAACACTCACACACCCATTCATGAATTCATGAATGGGTGAGTGACTGCTGCCTCTCAGCGCTGAGCCAATCAGGGGCAGGTCTGACTCACATCCATTCATGAATTCATGAATGGGTGTGAGTGAGGCATGCCTCTGATTGGCTCAGCGCTGAGCCAATCAGGGGGCAGGTCTGACTCACACCCCCTTCTCACCCACTGCAGGACGGCCGCTCGGAGCTCCGGCTGCCGGCAGAAAGTGAGTATACAATTTTTTTTTATTTTTACACATTTTAGGATGAATTGCAGGTAAGGGCTTATATATTTAAGCCCTTACCGACAATTCATCCCGGGCTCGCCCGCAGCGCATTGCTTTCAATGGAGACGGCTGTATTGCCGTCTCCATTGAATGCAATGCGCTGGACAGCTCCGGCCCGTTTCTAATGAAACGCGGCTAGGAGCAGATTTTCGGGCGATTTGCGGGCAACTTGCGCACACCGGTCACGCGATTTGCGGATGCGCATCCGTCATGCGATCCGCAAATCGCGCGAAAAAACGCCCGTCTGACTAAGGCCTAACAGTACCAAACTTTTTTTTTCGTTTTACATTCCCATGTGAAACACTGAACAAGCAGCATCGAAAAGACACGATAAGTGCCTTAGGCGGCGCTAGTTTTGATGCCAGCTGAAACTGAATGACCAACAAGAAGCGCACGATTTTTGTTAGTGAACCAGTCGTTGGCTCGTGTTTAAACTGAACGATTATCCATTTAGTTTTGTTTGTTTGAACGATTATCTAAATGATAATCATTTCGTGTAAACAGGGCTTTAGATTGTGGGAAGAGATAACTTACAGACACTACAGAGCTCTGCATAGCAGAGAGTTAACAATGTAGCACTGTATTTTGTGTAGCACTGTACTACTAAGCCTTTAAGCCAACAGCGCAAACAATAAAAAATAAAGATGTATAGTGTATGTAAACGAACATGAAACGCGTCAGCATGGTTTTCTAATAACTTAGTTCCGTTCAATTTTTAACTACAAGGTCTTATTAATTTTTTTTAAAGCGATAAACAATAGGGGAAATTAGATTCAGTATTAATCACTAACCGCCAACACCGGACATGTTTATCGTTAGGTAATTATTATTTAATTCTGTCCAATAATTAGAAACAATTATTCAAGTATTTAATTTAATGGAAGGGAAATAAAGCAGGAGGCAGTAAATGGAAGATGAATAAAGAGAAAATAGAATGATGGACTGGAAAATGACTTAAGTTAAATTACATGTCGCTTATTATGCTAATTCTACTGAACCTGCACATTTGAAATGCTTTGATATTCAATCAAAAATTATCAATAATATCCTGTACAGTTGCAGCATCCTGTCACTGTTTTAATAAAATGTAGACGTTTCATGAGACAACCTGGACAAGAGGTAAGGAATTTTGCATCTCCGCTATTCACATTTGTAATTAGCCCCACCCGTTAGACTATTAGACCACACCCATTTGCTAGGTTATTTTTTTCAGTTGCATCTTAAATAAATAATATTAAGGTGGATTTTATAAAAACTGGATTTCAGAGAGTGCAAGAAAAAATAGAAATGCTGTAGCTGTAACAACACCAAAAGGAAACAATTAGAGATGAGCGAACGTACTCGTCCGAGCTTGATGCTCGGGCGAATATTAGCGTGTTCGGGATGCTCGTTACTCTTAACGAGTACCACGCGATGTTCGGGTTACTTTCAGTTTCCTGTCTGAGACGTTAGCGCACTTTTCTGGCCAATTGAAAGACAGGGAAGGCATTACAACTTCCCCCTGTGATGTTCAAGCCCTATACCACCCCGCTGCTGTGAGTGGCTGCGGAGATCAGATGTCACCCGAGTATAAAAGTCGGCCCCTCCCGCGGCTCGCCACAGATGCCTTGTGAGATAGCTGAGGGACAGTGCTGCTGGTGCCGGAGCTGCTGTAGGGAGAACGTTAGGCGTTAGTGTAGGCTTCAAGAACCCCAACGGTCCTTCTTAGGGCCACATCTAACAGTGTGCAGTACAGTGGAGGCTGCCTTTTGCAGTGGTGCACATTTTTTTTTTTTTTGTATATCGGCCGTGCAGAGCATTGCGCCCTGCAGTAATTATACAGGGACAGAAGTGGTGGTTAGGCAGGAAGAGTGTTAGGAGTGAGTGTAGGCTTCAAGAACCCCAACGGTCCTTCTTAGGGCCACATTTAACTGTGTGCAGTACTGTGCAGGCTGCTGTTAGCAGTGTTGCATATTTTTTTTTTTTCAAAATCGGCTGTGCAGAGCATTGCGCCCTGCAGTAATAGTCCAGGGACAGAATTGTGTAGGCAAGGCCAGAAGACATATATTATTGATTGAATATAGTCAGTGGGCCTTTCCTTTTAAAAAAAGGGAAAAAAATCTATTTGGCCTGCCTCTGACAGTCCTCAGCGTTCTGGGTACGTGTGTGGTGGGTGCAGAACGTAAATAAATCATACGCAGCCAGCTACGTTTAACAGCAGGCTTGCGCCAATTTATTTCCTGCCTGGGAAATCAAATCACTGGTAATACACCATGCTGAGGGGTAGGGGTAGGCCTATAGGACGTGGACGCGGGCGAGGACGCGGAGGCCCAAGTCAGGGTGTGGGCACAGGCCGAGCCAGTGCGGTGGCCAGGGGTAGAGGCAGGGCCAGACCAAATAATCCACCAACTGGTTCCCAAAGCGCCCCCTCGCGCCATGCCACCCTGCAGAGGTCAAGGTGCTCTACGGTGTGGCAGTTTTTCACAGAGACGCCTGACGACCGACGAACAGTGGTGTGCAACCTTTGTCGCGCCAAGATTAGCTGGGGAGGCACCACCAACAGCATGCGCAGGCATATGATGGCCAAGCACCCCACAAGGTGGGACGATGCCCGTTCACCGCCTCCGGTTTGCACCACTGCCTCTCCCCCTGTGCCCCAACCTGCCACTGAGATCCAACCCCCCTCTGAGGATACAGGCACTACCGTCTCCTGGCCTGCACCCACACCCTCACCTCCGCTGTCCTCGGCCCCATCCAGCAATGTCTCTCAGCGTAGCGTCCAGACGTCGCTAGCGCCACAGTTTGAGCGCAAGCGCAAGTACGACGCCACGCACCCGCACGCTCAAGCGTTAAACGTGCACATTGCAAAATTGATCAGCCTAGAGATGCTGCCGTATAGGCTTGTGGAAACGGAGGCTTTCAAAAGCATGATGGCGGCGGCGGCCCCGCGCTACTCGGTTCCCAGTCGCCACTACTTTTCCCGATGTGCCGTCCCAGGCCTGCACGACCACGTCTCCCGCAACATTGTACGCGCCCTCAACAACGCGGTTACTGCCAAGGTCCACTTAACAACAGACACGTGGACAAGCACAGGCGGGCAGGGCCACTATATCTCCCTGACGGCACATTGGGTGAATTTAGTGGAGGCTGGGACAGAGTCAGAGCCTGGGACCGCTCATGTCCTACCCACCCCCAGAATTGCGGGACCCAGCTCGGTGCTGGTATCTGCGGCGGTGTATGCTTCCTCCACTAAACCACGCTCCTCCTCCTCTTACGCAACCTCTGTCTCGCAATCAAGATGTGTCAGCAGCAGCAGCACGTCGCCAGCAGTCGGTGTCACACGGCGTGGCAGCACAGCGGTGGGCAAGCGTCAGCAGGCCGTGCTGAAACTACTCAGCTTAGGAGAGAAGAGCCACACGGCCCACGAACTGCTGCAGGGTCTGACAGAGCAGACCGACCGCTGGCTTGCGCCGCTGAGCCTCCAACCGGGCATGGTCGTGTGTGACAACGGCCGTAACCTGGTGGCGGCTCTGCAGCTCGGCAGCCTCACGCACGTGCCATGCCTGGCTCATGTCTTTAATTTGGTGGTTCAGCGCTTTCTGAAAAGCTACCCCCACTTGTCCTACCTGCTCGGAAAGGTGCGCCAGCTCTGCGCACATTTCCGCAAATCCCACACGCACACTGCCACCCTGCGGACCCTGCAACATCGGTTTAATCTGCCAGTGCACCGACTGCTGTGCGACGTGCCCACATGGTGGAACTCTACGCTCCACATGTTGGCCAGACTCTATGAGCAGCGTAGAGCTATAGTGGAATACCAACTCCAACTTGCGCGGCGCAGTGGGAGTCAGCCTCCTCAATTATTTACAGAAGAGTGGGCCTGGTTGGCAGACATCTGCCAGGTCCTTGGAAAATTTGAGGAGTCTACCCAGATGGTGAGCGGGGATGCTGCAATCATTAGCGTCACCATTCCTCTGCTATGCCTCTTGAGAAGTTCCCTGCAAAGCATAAAGGCAGATTCTGCAACCCCCCGCCCCACAGCACCCCCGAGTACTTTTCACCCGAGTAGTGAAGTACTCGAAAATCGCGGTGCTCGATTGCGAAATCGCCCTTACCGAGTACGTTCGCTCATCTCTACTAATAATGAATTGAGGCTTGCAACAGAGGCCAAAAGCAATAAAAAAGGATTTGGGGGTTATGTCAAAAGCAAAAGAAAAGTCAAAGATGCTATTGGATGCTTACAAGAAAAAAATTGTGAATTGGTTAATGCCTTAGTGACAAAGACTGTTTGCATATTAGTGACAGAGACAAATTTTGGAAATCTGACATGTTTCACTTTGACATAATAATTCCATAAAGGTTTTGCATACCCAAGTGATTCTGACATTTTTTCACCACATATTGTACTTCATTTAGGTAGTAAAAAAAGACTAATAGAATTTATGCATATTTATTAAAAGCGCCAAAATTGGAAAATTTTGAAAAAAATTATAATTTTTTCACATTTTTAATTGCAATATCTCAAATATGTGCAAACACACTGTACATTTTTATTATTATATATATATATATATATATATATATATATATATATATATATATATATATATATATATATATATATATATATATATATATATATATCTGTTTACTTTATTCTGAATGCACATTTGAATATTTTTCCTTTTTTTTAACCATTTAGGAGACGTACACATTTTTACATTGATTATCAACATTTTAGGAACACGTTTTCCTGCACTGTGCAAAGGCTCATAATGTATTCAATGAGGGTGTCATGAGTATTTTTACCCCACAGTTCTTTTTATTCAGGAATTAATGCAAGTTAGAGTATAAAAAAAAATAATTTCATATTTGTCATTTTGAAGGCAGTTCTTTTAAATAGTGCACATGAAAATGAGGATTTACACCCCAAAATGGATACCCCTGTTTGTTATGTGTTCAGAAACATACCCATTGTTGTCCTAATCTTATGTACATATGCACAACGGGGCTCAAACCGAAAGGAGCAGCCAGTGGCTTTCAGAACAGAAATTTTGCTTAAAGACATTTTAGGCCCTATAGCAAACTGCTGCGCATACGAAGAAGCCCACGGCAGGTCCCAATCTCTGTTGGACATCACAGAGGACCTGGGTGAGTATTTTTAGCTGCTCCCATGGATCCGATCCATGACGGCAGCTGAAACTTTAACTTTTTAAAGCTTTTTTTAAAACTTTTCTGTGATCACTGGTATCCATTGGATACCAGCAACCACGGGCTCAGAGACCGCTCACTGCAGTCTCCAGTGACATCTCCTGCCTCATCGCTATCTTCAGAAGCTGGGAGCCAGGAGATTTCAAATTTGCCTGGGCTCCCGGCCTTCTGCGCATGCGCGTGAAGTCATATGTCCCGGGGGACCAGATCACCAGGTCCTGGGGGACCAGATCACCACCGGACATCACAGAGAACCAGCTTGAGTATGCTCAGCTGGCCTGATGGATCAGATACATCAGGGCAGCAGAATCTTTAACTTTTTCTTTACTTTATTGTGATCGGCGCTATTCGCCAGATACCGCCGATTGCATTGCCGGGGGACTCCCCGCGGCCCCTCATGACAGCTCCATGTTGTCGGCCACCTCCGGTAGCGGACAGAATGTAACTGTCACATCCACTGCCCACGTGGCGTTAATCCCTAGAGGATGCATGTTTTCATGTCCTCTAGGATTAAAGCCCACTTAGGCAGGATGTAAAAAGGCAATGGGGCCATCAATAAGGGGTTTAAATTGATGTTGAGAAGCCCCAACTTTTAAATTTCTATTTTGTATCAGAAAGTAGATGGATCATCAACTGATCTTCCCTGTGCTATTGGGGGAATAAAAGAATGCAGGTTATCTATAAGCAGAGAGATGGTGAGGGAACTCTTAGCTAACTGAAATAAATTCAAGTCCCAAGGTCCAGATGAATTACATCCTAGGATACCAAAGGAAGCAGCAGAGGTAACTGCTGAACCACTTGCCATAATCTTTGAAAATTCCTGGAGAACAGCAGAAGTCCCAGAAGATTGGAAAAAGGCAAATGTTGTCCCTATATTCAAAAAAGGGAAGAAGCTGGATCCAGGAAACTACAAGCCTGTGAGCCTGACTTCTATAACGGGAAAGATCTTTGAACAAATTATTAAACAGCATGTATGCATGTACTTGGATAAAAATGGAGTAATTAACCAGACGCAGCATGGGTTTGTAACAAACAAGCCATGTCAGATGAATCTAATTTCCTTTTATGACAGAATCACTGACTGGGTTGATCATGGAAATGTGGTAGATATAGTATATCTTGAATTTAGTAAAGCATTTGACAAAGTATCCCATACCATACTTATTGAAAAAATGACCAAATATGGGATTGCAAGTAGAGATGAGCGAACACCAAAATGTTCGGGTGTTCGTTATTCGTAACGAACTTCCCGTGATGCTCGAGGGTTCGTTTCGAACAACGAACCCCATTGAAGTCAATGGGCGACCAGAACATTTTTGTATTTCGCCGATGCTCGCTAAGGTTTTCATGTGTGAAAATCTGGGCAATTCAGGAAAGTGATGGGAATGACACAGTGACGGATAGGGCAGGCGAGGGGCTACATGTTGGGCTGCATCTCAAGTTCACAGGTCCCACTATTAAGCCACAATACCGGCAAGAGTGGGCCCCCCCCCCTCCCAACAACTTTTACTTCTGAAAAGCCCTCATTAGCATGGCATACCTTTGCTAAGCACCACACTACCTCCAACAAAGCACAATCACTGCCTGCATGACACTCCACTGACACTTCTCCTGGGTTACATGCTGACCAACCGCCCCCCCTCCCCCCCACAGCGCACACCAAAGTGTCCCTGGGCAGCCTTCAGCTGCCCTCATGCCACACCACGCTCATGTCTATTTAGAAGTGCGTCTGCCATGACGAGGGACCGCAGGCACACACTGCAGAGGTTGGCACGGCTAGGCAGCGACCCTCTTTAAAAGTGGCGGAGCGATAGCCCACAATGCTGTACAGAAGCAATGAGAAATAGAATCCTGTGCCACCGCCATCAGGAGCTGCACACGTGGGCATAGCAATGGGGAACCTATGTGCCACACACTATTCATTCTGTCAAGGTGTCTGCATGCCCCAGTCAGACCGGGCTTTTTAATTCATAGACACAGGCAGGTACAACTCCCTATTGTGAAGTCCCTGTCGACCCACAGCATGGGTGGCTCCCTGGAACCCACCGGCGGTACACAGAAATATCCCATTGCATTGCCCAACACAGCTGAGGTAGTAATGTCGTGCTTAATGCAGGTGGGCTTCGGCCCACACTGCATGCCCCAGTCAGACTGGGGTTCTTTAGAAGTGTACAGAGGTAGTAAAAACTCCGTGTGCACCTACAGCATGGGTGGGTGCCAGGAAGCCACCGGCGGTACATAGAAATATCCCATTGCATTGCCCAACACAGCTGAGGTAGTAATGTTGTGCTTAACCCTTTCCAATCCAATTTGTATATGGTTTTCCTAGGGGGCTTACTCTTTTTCTGCCGTTATACAACGGCGCTATATGCTGGCTAAAGCCAGTACTGCATGAGCTGACACGTAGGATAGGCTCCGACAGCAGAGAGGCTGGCAATATACAGTAAGAGAACCCCGACGGACGTCTACCAACAACGGAGCTGTACAGCCTTAAAACCCTAATGTCTTCACAGGTCACACAGTGGACTGGAAAGGGTTAATGCAGGTGGGTTTCGGCCCACACTGCATGCCCCAGTCAGACTGGGTTTCTTTATAAGTGGAAACAGATGCATTTATAATTCCCTGTGGACCCACTGCCTGGGTGGGTGCCAGGAAGCCAGCGGCGGTACACAGAAATATCCCATTGCATTGCCCAACACAGCTGAGGTAGTAATGTCGTGCGTAATACAGGTGGGCTTCGGCCCACACTGCATGCCCCAGTCAGACTGGGGTTCTTTAGAAGTGTACAGATGTATTAAAAACTCCGTGTGCACCTACAGCATGGGTGGCTCCCTGGAACCCACCGGCGGTACATAAAAATATCCCATTGCATTGCCCAACACAGCTGAGGTAGTAACGTGCTGCGTAATACAGGTGGGCTTCGGCCCACACTGCATGCCCCAGTCAGACTGGGGTTCTTTAGAAGTGTACAGATGTATTAAAAACTCCGTGTGCACCTACAGCATGGGTGGCTCCCTGGAACCCACCGGCGGTACATAAAAATATCCCATTGCATTGCCCAACACAGCTGAGGTAACGTCAGCTGTAATGCAGGTGGGCTAAAAATTAATTTGATTACACTGTAGGCGAGGGCCCACAAAAATTGCTGTATCAACAGTACTAATGTACATCCAAAAAATTGGCCATGGCCAGCCAAGAGGGCAGGTGAAACCCATTAATCGCTTTGGTTAATGTGGCTTAAGTGGTAACTAGGCCTGGAGGCAGCCCAGTGTAACGAAAAATTGGTTCAAGTTAAAGTTCCAATGCTTTTAAGCGCATTGAAACTTATAAAAATTGTTCAGAAAAATTATTTGACTGAGCCTTGTGGCCCTAAGAAAAATTGCCCGTTCAGCGTGATTACGTGAGGTTTCAGGAGGAGGAGGAGGAGGAGGAGGAGGAATATTAGACACAGATTGATGAAGCAGAAATGTCCCCGTTTTGGATGGTGAGAGAGAACGTAGCTTCCATCCGCGGGTGCAGCCTACGTATTGCTTACGTATCGCTGCTGTCCGCTGGTGGAGAACAGAAGTCTGGGGAAATCCAGCCTTTGTTCATCTTGATGAGTGTTAGCCTGTCGGCACTGTCGGTTGACAAGCGGCTACGCTTATCTGTGATGATTCCCCCAGCCGCACTAAACACCCTTTCCGACAAGACGCTAGCCGCAGGACAAGCAAGCACCTCCAGGGCATACAGGGCTAGTTCAGGCCACGTGTCCAGCTTCGACACCCAGTAGTTGTAGGGGGCAGAGGCGTCACCAAGGATGGTCGTGCGATCCGCTACGTACTCCCTCACCATCCTTTTACAGTGCTCCCGCCGACTCAGCCGTGACTGGGGAGCGGTGACACAGTCTTGGTGGGGAGCCATAAAGCTGGCCAGGCCCTTAAAGACTGTTGCACTGCCTGGGATGTACATGCTGCTCGATCTACGCACATCCCCTGCTACCTTGCCCTCGGTACTGCGCCTTCTGCCACTAGCGCTGTCGGCTGGGAATTTTACCATCAGCTTATCCGCAAGGGTCCTGTGGTATAGCAACACTCTCGAACCCCTTTCCTCTTCGGGAATCAGAGTGGGCAGGTTCTCCTTATACCGTGGATCGAGCAGTGTGTACACCCAGTAATCCGTCGTGGCCAGAATGCGTGCAACGCGAGGGTCACGAGAAAGGCATCCTAACATGAAGTCAGCCATGTGTGCCAGGGTACCTGTACGCAACACATGGCTGTCCTCACTAGGAAGATCACTTTCAGGATCCTCCTCCTCCTCCTCCTCCTCCTCCTCCTCCTCAGGCCATACACGCTGAAAGGATGACAGGCAATCAGCCGGTGTACCGTCAGCAGCGGCCCAAGCTGTCTCTTCCCCCTCCTCCTCATCCTCCTCATGCTCCTCCTCCTCCTCCTGTACGCGCTGAGAAATAGACAGGAGGGTGCCCTGACTATCCAGCGGCATACTGTCTTCCCCCGCCCCCGTTTCCGAGCGCAAAGCAGCTGCCTTTATGGTTTGCAGGGAATTTCTCAAGATGCATAGCAGAGGAATGGTGACGCTAATGATTGTAGCATCGCCGCTCACCACCTGGGTAGACTCCTCAAAATTACCAAGGACATGGCAGATGTCTGCCAACCAGGCCCACTCTTCTGAAAGGAATTGAGGAGGCTGACTCCCACTGCGCCGCCCATGTTGGAGTTGGTATTCGACTATAGCTCTCCGTTGTTCATAGAGCCTGGCCAACATGTGGAGCGTAGAGTTCCACCGTGTGGGCACGTCGCACAGCAGTCGGTGCACTGGCAGCTTAAAGTGATGTTGCAGGGTGCGCAGGGTGGCAGCGTCCGTGTGGGACTTGCGGAAATGTGCGCAGAGCCGGCGCGCCTTTACGAGCAGGTCTGACAAGCGTGGGTAGCTTTTCAGAAAGCGCTGAACCACCAAATTAAAGACGTGGGCCAGGCATGGCACGTGCGTGAGGCTGCCGAGCTGCAGAGCCGCCACCAGGTTACGGCCGTTGTCACACACGACCATGCCCAGTTGGAGGCTCAGCGGCGCAAGCCAGCGGTCGGTCTGCTCTGTCAGACCCTGCAGCAGTTCGTGGGCCGTGTGCCTCTTATCGCCTAAGCTGAGTAGTTTCAGCACGGCCTGCTGACGCTTGCCCACCGCTGTGCTGCCACACCGCGCGACACCGACTGCTGGCGACATGCTGCTGCTAACACATCTTGATTGCGAGACAGAGGAGGAGGAGGAGGAGGGTGCTTTAGTGGAGGAAGCATACACCTCCGCAGATACCAGCACCGAGCTGGGGCCCGCAATTCTGGGGGTGGGTAGGACGTGAGCGGTCCCAGGCTCTGACTCTGTCCCAGCCTCCACTAAATTCACCCAATGTGCCGTCAGGGAGATGTAGTGGCCCTGCCCGCCTGTGCTTGTCCACGTGTCCGTAGTTAAGTGGACCGTGGCAGTAACCGCGTTGGTGAGGGCGCGTACAATGTTGCGGGAGACGTGGTCGTGCAGGGCTGGGACGGCACATCGGGAAAAGTAGTGGCGACTGGGAACTGAGTAGCGCGGGGCCGCCGCCTCCATGATACTTTTGAAGGACTCCGTTTCCACAACCCTATACGGCAGCATCTCAAGGCTGATGAATTTTGCGATGCGGACGGTTAACGTTTGAGCGTGCGGGTGCGTGGCGGCGTACTTGCGCTTGCGCTCCAACAGTTGCGCTAGCGACGGCTGGACTGTGCGGTGCGAGACATTGGTGGATGGGGCCGAGGACAGCGGAGGTGAGGGTGTGGGTGCAGGCCATGAGACGGTCGTGCCTGTGTCCTGAGAGGGGGGTTGCATCTCAGTGGCAGGTTGGGGCACAGGGGGAGAGGCAGGGGTGCAAACCGGAGGCGGTGAACGGCCTTCGTCCCACCTTGTGGGGTGCTTGGCCATCATATGCCTGCGCATGGTGGTGGTGGTGAGGCTGTTGGTGTTGGCTCCCCGGCTGAGCTTTGCGCAACAAAGGTTGCACACCACTGTTCGTCGGTCGTCAGGCGTCTCTGTGAAAAACTGCCAGACCTTAGAGCACCTTGGCCTCTGCAGGGTGGCATGGCGCGAGGGGGCGCTTTGGGAAACACTTGGTGGATTATTCGGTCTGGCCCTGCCTCTACCCCTGGCCCTGGCCACCGCACTGCCTCTTGCAACCTGCCCTGCTGATGCCCTTGACTCCCCCTCTGAAGACCTGTCCTCCTGAGTAAGCGTTGCACACCAGGTGGGGTCAGTCACCTCATCGTCCTGCTGCTCTTCCTCCGAATCCTCTGTGCGCTGCTCCCTCGGACTTACTGCCCTTACTACTACCTCACTGCAAGACAACTGTGTATGATCGTCATCGTCCTCCTCACCCACAGAAAGTTGTTGAGACAGTTGGCGGAAGTCCCCAGCCTCATCCCCCGGACCCCGGGAACTTTCGAATGGTTGGGCATCAGTGACTATAAACTCCTCTGGTGGGAGAGGAACCGCTGCTGCCCAATCTGAGCAGGGGCCCGAGAACAGTTCCTGGGAGTGTTCCCGCTCCTGAGCAGGTGTCATTGTAGTGGAGTGAGGAGGCTGGGAGGAAGGAGGAGCAGCAGACAGAGGATTCGGATTTGCAGCAGTGGACGGCGCAGAACTGCGTGTTGACGATAGGTTGCTCGAAGCACTTTCTGCCATCCAGGACAGGACCTGCTCACACTGCTCATTTTCTAATAACCGTCTCCCGCGTGGACCCATTAATTGGGCGATGAATGTGGGGACGCCAGAAACGTGCCTCTCTCCTAATCGCGCAGCAGTCGGCTGCGACACACCGGGATCAGGAGCTCGGCCTGTGCCCACACCCTGACTTGGCCCTCCGCGTCCTCGGCCGCGTCCACGTCCTCTAGGCCTACCCCTACCCCTCAGCATGCTGTATTACCAGTGATTTGATTTCACAGGCAGGAAATAAATTGGCGCAAGACTGCAGGCCAAATATAATTTTTTCCCTTTTTGGAAAACGAAAGGCCCCACTGCCTCTAGTGAATGAATAATCTAAGTTTAATAACTGTGCTGTGTCCCTGCTTATGTGTCACAGAACGTGAGGGTAGCAGAGTTATTATAACTCTGGCAGAGCAGGTATTTTTTTCCCAATTAAGGAAAGCAAATGGCGAAGCCAGCAGTAAAGCGTAGCTGGGTGCGTATGATTTAGCAATGTTTTTCCCGCAGCTCACACGTGTCCACAGGCGTTAGGACGGACAGAGGCTGGACAAATAGATTTGTTTTCAGTTTTTTTCCACCAAAAGGCAGCACTGCGTATATTCAATGAACATGAGAAGTTTAATAACTGTGCTGTGTCCCTGCTTATGTGTCACAGAACGTGAGGGTAGCAGAGTTATTATAACTCTGGCAGAGCAGGTATTTTTTTCCCAATTAAGGAAAGCAAATGGCGAAGCCAGCAGTAAAGCGTAGCTGGGTGCGTATGATTTAGCAATGTTTTTCACGCAGCTCACACGTGTCCACAGGCGTTAGGACGGACAGAGGCTGGACAAATAGATTTGTTTTCAGTTTTTTCCCACCAAAAGGCAGCACTGCGTATATTCAATGAACATGAGAAGTTTAATAACTGTGCTGTGTCCCTGCTTATGTGTCACAGAACGTGAGGGTAGCAGAGTTATTATAACTCTGGCAGAGCAGGTATTTTTTTTCCCAATTAAGGAAAGCAAATGGCGAAGCCAGCAGTAAAGCGTAGCTGGGTGCGTATGATTTAGCAATGTTTTTCACGCAGCTCACACGTGTCCACCGCCCGTAAGGACGGACAGAGGCTGGACAAATAGATTTGTTTCCACTTGTTTTTCCACCAAAAGGCAGCACTGCGTATATTCTATGAATAATAACTGTGTTGTGGCCCTGCCTATACAATTCTTTCCCTGCAGTATCAATGGAGGGTGGAATGCTCTGCAGAGGCGATTTTGAGAAGCCCAAAAAAAATGCAGCACAGCTAACAGCAGCCTGGACAGTACTGCACACTGATAAATATGGCCCTAGAAAGGACCGTTGAGGTTCTTGAAGGCTACACTCACTCCTAACACTCTCCCTGCCTATGCAACACTTCTGTCCCTAATGCCAGGTGCAACGCTCTGCAGAGCCGATTTTGAGAAAAAAAAATCCCACTGCTAACAGCAGCCAACACACAGCTATCAGTGGCCCTAATAAGGACCTTTGGGGGGTCTTGAAGCCTACACTAACTACCAATTCTTTCCCTACAGCAGCTCCGGTATAAACAGCACTGTCCCTCATCTAACTCACACCGCATCTGAGGCGAGCCGCGGGAGGGGCCGACTTTTATATTAGGCGAACACCTGATCTCGCCAGCCACTCACAGCAGGGGGGTGGTATAGGGCTTAAACGTTGCAGGGGGAAGTTGTAATGCCTTCCCTGTCTTTCAATTGGCCAGAAAAGCGCGCTAACGTCTCAGGGAAGGAAGTGAAAGTAACCAGAACACCGCATGGTGTTCGTTACGAATAACGAACATCCCGAACACCCTAATATTCGCACGAATATCAAGCTCGGACGAACGCGTTCGCTCATCTCTAATTGCAAGGAAACTATTAGGTGAATTGACAACTGGCTGAGTGATCGTACCCAAAGAGTGGTCATAAATGTCTGCACATCTAACTGGAGTAATGTATCAAGTAAGGTACCATAAGGCCCTGTCCTATGCCCAGTGTTGTTCAACATTTTTATAAATGATCTGGAGGAAGGAATTGATGGGAAACTTATCAAATTTGCAGACGACACAAAGCTAGTAGAATAGCTAACACTAGGGAAGAGAGAGAGTATTCAAAAAGATATAGAGAAGCTTGAACAGTAGGTGGCAACAAAAAGAATGGTGTTTAATAAGGAGAAATGCAAAGTCCTACGTCTTGGCAAGAAAAATGAAAAAAGCATATACAGAATAGGATGAATTGGGCTAAGCAGCAGCACATGTGAAAAAGACTTGTGTATCTAATAGATCATAGACTGAGCATGAGTCAACAATGTGATGCAGCAGCCAAAAAAGCAAACACAATTCTGGGATGTATTAGGAGAAGCAAAGAGACTAGATCACCTGAGGTAATTATCCCCCTCTGGTCTTCCTTAGTCAAACCTCATCTGGAATACTGTGTCCAGTTCTGGGCACCCCACTTTAAAAAAGACATCGACAAACTGGAGCAAGTTCAGAGAAGAGTTACCAAGATGGTGAGCGGTCTGCAAATCATGTCCTATGATGATCAGTTAAAGGATCTGGGAATGTGTAGCTTGCAAAAAAGAAGGCTGAGAGGAGACTTAATAGCTGTCTACAAATATCTGAAAGGCTATCACAGTGCAGAGGGATCAGCCCTGTTCTCATTTGCACAACAAAAGACTAGAAGCAATGGGATGAAAACGAAAGGGAGGAGACACAAATTAGATATTAGAAAAAACTTTCTGTCTGACAGTGAGGGTGATCAATGAGTGGAACAGGTTACCACAGGTGGTGGTGAGTTCTCCTTCAATAGAAGTGTTCAAACAAAGGCTGGACAAATATCTGTCTGGGATGATTTAGTGTAGAGATGAGCAAGCATACTCGCTAAGGACAATTGCTCGATCGAGCATTGTCCTTAACGAGTACCTGCCCGCTCGGAAGAAAAGATTCGGATGCCGGCGGCGGGCGGGGGAGAGCAGGGAGGAACGGAGGGGAGATCTCTCTCCGCCCCCCCCCACGCTACCCCCTGCTCACTGCCGCAACTCACCTCTCACCCGCGCCGGCAGCCGAATCGTTTCTTCCGAGCGGGCAGGTACTCGCTAAGGACAATGCTCATTCGAGCAATTGTCCTTAGCGAGTATGCTCGCTCATCTCTAATTTAGTGATTCCTGCACTGAGCAGGGAGTTTGACCATGTTCTGTATGACTTTTTGATCGCATTATACATTACATTATACTGCGATCTGACAGGCAGTTTATCAAGGCAAGGCTTGAGAGGTAATTTTCAATAGAAGCCCTGCGAGCCTTCAGAAAGACCCCAGATGACATGGCAAACAAATGACACCCTGCGATCTCATTACAAGTGGTCTATTTGAGACCCCCAATCTCTGATTTAAAGGGGTTGTCTTGCGCCAAAACGTTTTTTTTTTTTCCATAGGCCCCCACCCCCGTTCGGCACAGGACAACCCCAAGGGATGTGTTAAAAAAAAAAAAATACATATTACTTACCCGAATCCCCGCTCTGCGACATCTTCCTTCTTCCTTCTTCTTCCTTCACCAAGATGGCCGCCGGGATCTTCACCCACGATGCACCGCGGGTCCTTTCCCATGGTGCACCGTGGGCTCTGTGCGGTTCATTGCCGATTCCAGCCTCCTGATTGGCTGGAATCGGCACACGTGACGGGGCGGAGCTACGCGATGACGCGTAGAAGGGGCGGAGCCAGAACACCGCTCGTACCGGACAGAGCAGAAGGGGAGAAGACCGCACAGCGCAAGCACGTCTAAAAAAGCAAGAAGACATCAGAATCCATGGAGATGGGGACGCCAGCAACGGAGCAGGTAAGTGAATAACTTCTGTATGGCTCATATTTAATGCACGATGTACATTACAAAGTGCATTAATATGGCCATACAGAAGTGTATAACCCCACTTGCTGCTGCGAGACAACCCCTTTAAAGGGTTAACAGCCAAGGTCAGAGTGAGCACAGCCCATGGCTGTTGGAGGAAGATGTCAGCTCTGAAAAACAGCCGGCACTCACATTCTACGGAGAGGGACCGACCTCTAATCCCACTCCATACAAACCCGGATCCTCCATGACATAAATGGACATCATGGAACACTAAGGGGTTAAGAAAAGAGTCTGAGGCACAGCTGAGAGCATTTCTCACAAGACTGTCAGAAGAAAGAAGTTCTTTATAAAATTAAAGTAGGCTTACTTAGTAGTTTTTGAAGAAGAAGATAGCGATTAGTAGCTACAGATCCTCTGCCCCGGTTGCTGACCAGTGAGGCTACCAGATGGAGTTCTGCAAGGGAGGAAGCTGATTGGAGTACAGGGTTTGCTTGTGTGAAAAATGTTGCACTGACGCTGGAGAGAGTGGACTCTGTCTTTTTTGTCCCATTTTATTGAAGTTAAGCGAACAAGGACGTATACTCTGGTGCTATGTGGACTTGGCCCATTACAAGTCCTCTATATGACCCTTACATGGGGGACATGTGTGACCATCCACTGCTTTTTATCCAAACCCCATGGAACAATCCTGGATGCTTCCCCATGTGTTGTTCACCAGGCCTCCCATCCCTTAACTGGCTTTCACTATCAGTAGTACTGCTGTCCTCTTGCTTTGGCAGAGACCCGTATTAGCCCCATCACGTTTCATGGCCCATGAGTGATAGCAATCTCTGCGCCCCATTCTTGTTACCTCCTCTTCTACCTCCATAAACTGGGAAACACACTCACTTGTGATGATCTAAGAACTGAAAAACTCCGGCTGAAAATAATAAATAATGAAATTTTAGTAATAAAGCATCATTTCATCAATTTTCGAATATTCAGCCGTATCATCAGTACCAACCAGCAATTTTGCTATCACCTGTGTTATTACAGAAGTTGTGCTTTACAGCCAGGACAAGTTCCATTACCGGAGCTTCTCTGTTCGGTAATTAAACTATTTCATTCTTAGGCCTTATTTGTACGTGATTTCATATATTTCTCCGACAACGTGAAATCGGAAAAACACAATAAGTAGAGAAATCGTATCCCTTCCTATCAATATTTCGTCAGGAATGAGAGCACAGAATTTGTATTGCTTAATTTTAATGTATGTTTCATATTATTTGCTTATCAACGGCTGCAGCAGCAGAGATTTACGTTATTAGTTCGCCGCACAAAGCTGAGGTGTTCCATCATGTACTGAGGTCCTGAAAATGCATCTATCTAAAATGACATTGGAAAATTGCACACGGTGCACATGGAAAGCTTGAATTAACAGTGCCTTAGGGAAGCTTCCTGAAGATGCGTTCCAGGCTTCTATTGGTGATAATTGGTAACTAACTATAATGCTGTTCTGCACTTTCTAAGCAAATCTAATGATTACGTCAGATTTACAGGTTCATTATTTGAAATTACATATGTTATAGTAGAACTTCCTTTGAGTAATATGTACTACGGAGGCATAAGCAGGGACACAGTTACACAGGTGCAAAGGTAGCAGTTGCATCTGGACACTGGTGCCTGATGAGACGCAAAGGCCCTCTGCCAGAGTAGAAGTCCCTAAGACATCCATTATATACTGTATATCTATATCTATATATAAATAAAGGTGAAAGCCCTCACGGACTGACTGACTCGCCACTAATTCTCCAACTTTGTCATACAAACGTGAAATTTGGCAGGAGCATTCTTTAGGTCGTAAATAGGAAAATTAGAGGGGTCACAACTTGATTATTCAATGCTGATTGCAAAAGTAAGCACACCCCTATGTTATGTAACTTCACAGTGTCATACAGACTTGAAATTTGGCACAGCCATTCCTATGTAATGCACCTAATCTAATTCTCTAACTTCCCGGTGTCGTACAAACCTGAAATGTGGCACGACTATTCTTTAGGTCCTAAATAGGAAAAGTAAATGGGTCACAACTTGATTATTCAATGCTAAGTGCAAAAGTAAGTAACTCCTATGTTATGTAACTTTCCGGTGTCATACAAACTTGAAATTTGGTATGACCATTCCTTAGGTCCCATATAGGGAGAGTAAATGGGTCACAACTCGATTATTCAATACTAAGTGCAAAATTAAGTGCACCCCATGCTATGTTACTACCTGGTGTCGTACAAACCTGAAATTTGCCACGACCATTTTTTACATACTAATAGGAAAAGTAAAGAGGTTGCAACTTCAATGTTCAATTCTAAGCGAGAAAAACTATGAAACTTCACGATAAATTACATAGTTCAACTCTATGTGTATATATTGAGGAGAATCTAATGCTCCTCCATGTGTATATACTAAGAAGAATCTAATGCTCCTCTATCTGTATATACTAAGGAGAATCTAACTGACCTCTGTGTGTATATATACTGAAAATAATCTACATCACCTATATGTGTATATACTAAGGAGAATATACTGAAAGGCTGTAAAGTACATAAGGAAGTGGCCATGGGCTGCAGGGGTGCAGCATGTCTTTAAGGCCTTGCACAGCCAGTGCTCAATAAACCAATCACAGCCATTCATAAAGCACAGGCTCTGATTGGCTTAGCGTCAGCCAATTACAGCCAGTGCTTCCAGGAGGCAGGGATTTTTCAATCCCCAGCCATAAAAGCTGAAGAACAATAGTGCCAGGGACGGGGAAGAGATTGCAGTGGAGCTGACAGCGCTTCTAAGGTGATGCATACTTTAAAAAAATGTTTTTCTGCAGCTAGGGCTTATTTTCGTGGTAGGGCTTATAATTCAAGCCCCCCAAAAAACCCTTGCTTGTGGTGCTACAAAGTCACGTAACTTGGTGAAGGCTTCAATTCAGAATTTGTATTGGAGTTTCAAGTTACACTATGCTTTTGGTTGTAGACATTCCGTATGCCTCTCAATAGTACCTTCATATGGCCCCATATTTTCCCATAGAAGCAATGCTTCTAGAGAAGAATATCTTTGTAATGCTTCATAACACCTCTATATGTATCTTTATAATATCAGGGACATACAGAGATACAGGAGGCTCCCCATAGACTTCTATGGGCACTGTAACATGGCCCCGTCCAACTAAAAGCTTGTCCAGAGCCATTATGTGGCTGTGTGCATGAAACTTTAGACTATGCATTGTTCTCAAACTGTAAATAAAGGCAGGACACTTTCATCTCCCAGAGAAGCATTGCATGTCCTTTTAATTTTCCCCTTATCTACTAGGCTATCTCTACGAGGAGAAACTGCACCCCTCCTGACTAACCCCAATATATATCAGTCTTTATCCTATATGTCTAGTTTTTAAGGGGCTAATATATTGCCTTTCTGTATACACAAAAAGTTAGCTTGATTAAAGAATGCATTTTAATATGCATGCTGTTATCTGTGCTCAATAGTGACTACATGTCTTATGACCATGGAGGCCAACTACCAAATCTGTAGAGACACTCAGTATAGGGGCTCTGCTAGACTATTGGGCACTGGTTGATCAAGGACATTGATAAAATTGAAGTGGTTATTGCAGGCACCAGGATGTACTATGTGCCTTTGTAGCCACGACTAGAGATGAGCGAGCACCAAAATGCTCGGGTGCTCGTTACTCGGGATGAAATTATCGCGATGCTCGAGGGTTCGTTTCGAATAACGAACCCCATTGAAGTCAATGGGCGACCCGAGCATTTTTGTATATCGCCGATGCTCGCTAAGGTTTCCATTTGTGAAAATCGGGGCAATTCAAGAAAGTGATGGGAACGACACAGCAACGGATAGGGCAGGCGAGGGGCTACATGTTGGGCTGCATCTCAAGTTCCCAGGTCCCACTATTAAGCCACAATAGCGGCAAGAGTGGGCCCCCCCCCAACAACTTTTACTTCTGAAAAGCCCTCATTAGCAATGCATACCTTAGCTAAGCACCACACTACCTCCAACAAAGCACAATCACTGCCTGCATGACACTCCGCTGCCACTTCTCCTGGCTTACATGCTGCCCAACCGCCCCCCCTCCCACCCACAGCGCACACCAAAGTGTCCCTGCGCAGCCTTCAGCTGCCCTCATGCCACACCACCCTCATGTCTATTTAGAAGTGCGTCTGCCATGAGGAGGAACCGCAGGCACACACTGCAGAGGGTTGGCACGGCTAGGCAGCGACCCTCTCTAAAAGGGGCGGGGCGATAGCCCACAATGCTGTACAGAAGCAATGAGAAATATAATCCTGTGCCACCGCCATCAGGAGCTGCACACGTGGGCATAGCAATGGGGAACCTATGTGCCACACACTATTCATTCTGTCAAGGTGTCTGCATGCCCCAGTCAGACCGCGGTTTTTTATAAATAGTCACAGGCAGGTACAACTCCGCAATGGGAATTCCGTGTGCACCCACAGCATGGGTGGCTCCCTGGAACCCACCGGCTGTACATTAATGTATCCCATTGCAGTGCCCATCACAGCTGAGGTAACGTCCGATTAAATGCAGGTGGGCTTCGGCCCACACTGCATGCCCCAGTCAGACTGTTTTTTTTTAGAAGTAGACACATGCAGTTACAACTCCGTGTGGACCCACAGCATGGGTGGGTGCCAGGAAGCCACCGGCGGCACATAAATATATCCCATTGCATTGCCCATCACAGCTGAGGTAATGTCATGTTTAATGCAAGTGGGCTTCGGCCCACACTGCATGCCCCAGTCAGACTGGGGCTCTTTAGAAGTGGACACATGTAGTTACAACTTCGTGTGGACCCACGGCATGGGTGGCTCCCTGGAACCCACCGGCGGTACATAAATATATCCCATTGCAGTGCCCAACACAGCTGATGTAACGTTAGCTTTTATACAGGTGGGCAAAAAATTAATTGGATTACACTGTAGGCGAGGGCCCCAAAAAATTGGTGTACCAACAGTACTAATGTAAGTCCGAAAAATTGCCCATGCCTAACCAAGAGGGCAGGTGAAACCCATTAATCGCTTTGGTTAATGTGGCTTAATTTGTAACTAGGCCTGGAGGCAGCCCAGTTAAAATAAAAATTGGTTCAGGTGAAAGTTTTAACGCTTTAATGAGCATTGAAACGTATAAAAATTGTTTACAAAAATTATATGACTGAGTCTTGTGGGCCTAAGAAAAATTGCCCGTTCGGCGTGATTACGTCAGGTTTCAGGAGGAGGAGCAGGAGGAGGAGGATGAATATTATACACAGATTGATGAAGCTAAAAGGTCCACGATTTTGATGGTGATAGAGAACAATGCTTCCATCCGCGGGTGCAGCCTACGTATTGTTTAGGTATCGCTGCTGTCCGCTGGTGGAGAAGAGAAGTCTGGGGAAATCCAGGCTTTGTTCATCTTGATGAGTGTAAGCCTGTCGGCACTGTCGGTTGACAGGCGGGTACGCTTATCTGTGATGATTCCCCCAGCCGCACTAAATACCCTCTGACAAGATGCTAGCCGCAGGACAAGCAAGCACCTCCAGCGCATACAGCGCGAGTTCAGGCCACGTGTCCAGCTTCGAAAACCCAGTAGTTGTAGGGGGCAGAGGCATCACGGAGGACGGTTGTGCGATCGGCTACGTACTCCCTCACCATCCTTTTACAGTGCTCCCGCCGACTCAGCCTTGACTGGGGAGCGGTGACACAGTCTTGCTGGGGAGCCAGAAAGCTGTCAAAGGCCTTAGAGAGTGTTCCCCTGCCTGTGCTGTACATGCTGCCTGATTTCTGCACCTCCCCTGCTACCTGGCCCTCGGAACTGCGCCTTCGGCCACTAGCGCTGTCGGATGGGAATTTTACCATCAGTTTGTCCGCCAGGGTCCTGTGGTATAGCATCACTCTCGAACCCCTTTCCTCTTCGGGTATGAGAGTGGAAAGGTTCTCCATATACCGTGGGTCGAGCAGTGTGTACACCCAGTAATCCGTAGTGGCCAGAATGCGTGTAACGCGAGGGTCACGAGAAAGGCATCCTAACATGAAGTCAGCCATGTGTGCCAGGGTACCTGTACGCAACACATGGCTGTCCTCACTAGGAAGATCACTTTCAGGATCCTCCTCCTCCTCAGGCCATACCCGCTGAAAGGATGACAGGCAAGCAGCATGGGTACCCTCACCAGTGGGCCAAGCTGTCTCTTCCCCCTCCTTCTCATGCTCCTCCCCCTCCTCCTCCTCCTCCTCAACGCGCTGAGATATAGACAGGAGGGTGCTCTGACTATCCAGCGACATACTGTCTTCCCCCGCCTCCGTTTCCGAGCACAAAGCGTCTGCCTTTATGCTTTGCAGGGAACTTCTCAAGAGGCATAGCAGAGGAATGGTGACGCTAATGATTGCAGCATCGCCGCTCACCATCTGGGTAGACTCCTCAAAGTTTCCAAGGACCTGGCAGATGTCTGCCAACCAGGGCCACTCTTCTGTAAAGAATTGAGGAGGCTGACTCCCACTACGCCGCCCATGTTGGAGTTGGTATTCCACTATAGCTCTACGCTGCTCATAGAGCCTGGCCAACATGTGGAGCGTAGAGTTCCACCGTGTGGGCACGTCGCACAGCAGTCGGTGCACTGGCAGATTAAACCGATGTTGCAGGGTGCGCAGGGTGGCAGCGTCCGTGTTGGACTAGCGGAAATGTGCGCTGAGTCGGCGCACCTTTCCGAGCAGGTCTGACAAGCGTGGGTAGCTTTTCAGAAAGCGCTGAACCACCAAATTAAAGACGTGGGCCAGGCATGGCACGTGCGTGAGGCTGCCGAGCTGCAGAGCCGCCACCAGGTTACGGCCGTTGTCACACACGACCATGCCCGGTTGGAGGCTCAGCGGCGCAAGCCAGCGGTCGGTCTGCTCTGTCAGACCCTGCAGCAGTTCGGGGGCCGTGTGCCTCTTCTCTCCTAAGCTGAGTAGTTTCAGCACGGCCTGCTGACGCTTGGCCACCGCTGTGCTGCCACGCCGCGCGACACCGACTGCTGGCGACGTGCTGCTGCTGACACATGTTGATTGCGAGACAGTGCTTGCGTAGGAGGAGGAGGAGGGTGGTTTAGTGGAGGAAGCATACACCGCCGCAGATACCAGCACCGAGCTGGGGCCCGCAATTCTGGGGGTGGGTAGGACGTGAGCGGTCCCAGGCTCTGACTCGGTCCCAGCCTCCACTAAATTCACCCAATGTGCCGTCAGGGAGATATAGTGGCCCTGCCCGCCTGTGCTTGTCCACGTGTCCGTTGTTAAGTGGACCTTGGCAGTAACCGCGTTGGTGAGGGCGTGTACAATGTTGCGGGAGACGTGGTCGTGCAGGGCTGGGACGGCACATCGGGAAAGGTAGTGGCGACTGGGAACCGAATAGCGCGGGGCCGCCGCCGCCATCATGTTTTTGAAAGCCTCCGTTTCCACAAGCCTATACTGCAGCATATCCAGGCTGATCAATTTGGCAATGTGCACATTTAACGCTTGAGCGTGCGCGTGCATGACAGCGTACTTGCGCTTGCGCTCAAACACTTGCGCTAGCGACGGCTGGACGGTGCGCTGACAGACATTGGTGGATGGGGCCGAGGACAGCGGAGGTGAGGGTGTGGGTGCAGGCCAGGAGACGGTAGTGCCTGTGTCCTGAGAGGGGGGTTGGATCTCAGTGGCAGGTTGGGGCACAGGGGGAAAGACAGTGGTGCAAACCAGAAGCAGTGAACGGCCTTCGTCCCACGTTGTGGGGTGCTTGGCCATCATATGTCTGCGCATGCTGGTGGTGAGGCTGGTGGTGGTGGCTCCCCGGTTGATCTTGGCGCGACAAAGGTTGCACACCACTGTTCGTCGGTCGTCTGCACTCTCAGTGAAAAACTGCCAGACCTTTGAGCACCTCGGCCTCTGCAGGGTGGCATGGCGTGAGGAGGCACTTTGGGAAACAGTTGGTGGATTATTCGGTCTGGCCCTGCCTCTATCCCTGGCCACCGCACTACCTCTTCCAACCTGCCCTGCTGCTGCACTTGCCTCCCCCTCTGAAGACCTGTCCTCAGTAGGCTTAGCAAACCAGGTGGGGTCAGTCACCTCATCGTCCTGCTGCTCTTCCTCCGAATCCTCTGTGCGCTGTTCCCTCGGACTTACTGCAATTACTACTACCTGAGTGATAGACAACTGTGTCTCATCGTCGTCGTCCTCCTCACCCACTGAAAGCTCTTGAGACAGTTGCCGGAAGTCCCCAGCCTCATCCCCCGGACCCCGGGAACTTTCCAAAGGTTGGGCATCGGTCACGACAAACTCCTCCGTTGGGATAGGAACCATTGCTGCCCATTCTGGGCAGGGGCCCGAGAACAGTTCCTGGGAGTCTGCCTGCTCCTCAGAATGTGTCATTGTAATGGAGTGAGGAGGCTGGGAGGAAGAAGGAGCAGCAGCCAGAGGATTCTGAGTTGCAGCAGTGGACGGCGTAGAACTCTGGGTGGTCGATAGATTGCTGGATGCACTTTCTGCCATCCACGACAGGACCTGCTCACACTGCTCATTTTCTAATAAAGGTCTACCGCGTGGACCCATTAATTGTGCGATGAATGTGGGGACGCCAGAAACGTGCCTCTCTCCTAATCCCGCAGGAGTCGGCTGCGATACACCTGGATCAGGAGCTCGGCCTGTGGCCACACCCTGACTTGGGCCTCCGCGTCCTCGCCCGCGTCCACGTCCTCTAGGCCTACCCCTACCCCTCAGCATGGTGTATTACCAGTAGTGCAGAAACAGAACGCTGTAATTAAATGTGCCGCTTATTGGCCTGTGGTTGGAGGCTGACATCGCTTACGGAACGCACAGCAGAGCCAGGAAAATTTTGTGCAAGTCTGTAGAGAGACGTAGGTGCGTATGACTGAGCTATTGGAATTCACAGCGCTGAAGCAGTCAAGTGTCCAGAGGCCACTAGTAGGCCTTTTGCTTCTATTTTGTGAAAGGCTGAGCTGAGACAGCAGACAGATACTGTAGGCAGCGTTTATATGTATACTCTTTACCTCTGGACGGGATGACGGCGGTGATGTAACGGGCAACGCAAAGCCAGGAAACAATTTAGCGCAAGCCTGCTGTAACACTTAGCTGCGTATTAATTAGGACTACTACCCCCAGCAGACACGCAGTACACTGAAGACGGTCACAGGCAGCCCAAATATAGTATTTTTCCCAAATTTGTTTGAAAAAGCCCACTGCCTATATAGACAGTATATCTCTTTCACCTTTCCCACTGTCCCTGCCTCACCAGTACTGGCCCTATACTATGTAAAATTACTGCAGACTGTTTCCCTCTGGACGGGATGACGGCGGTGATGTAATGGGCAACGCAGAGCCAGGAAACACTTTTGCGCAAGCCTGCTGTAACATTTAGCTGCGTATTAATTAGGACTACTACCCCCAACAGACATGCAGTACACTGAAGACGGTCACAGGCAGCCCAAATATAGTATTTTTCCCAAATTTGTTTGAAAAAGCCCACTGCCTATATAGACAGTATATCTCTTGCACCTTTCCCACTGTCCCTGCCTCACCAGTACTGGCCCTATACTATGTAAAATTACTGCAGACTGTTTCCCTCTGGACGGGATGACGGCGGCGATGTAACGGGCAACGCAGAGCCAGGAAACACTTTTGCGCAAGCCTCCTGTAACACTTAGCTGCGTATTAATTATGACTACTACCCCCAGCAGACACGCAGTACACTGAAGACGGTCACAGGCAGCCCAAATATAGTATTTTTCCCAAATTTGTTTGAAAAAGCCCACTGCCTATATAGACAGTATATCTCTTTCACCTTTCCCACTGTCCCTGCCTCACCAGTACTGGCCCTATACTATGTACAATGACTGCAGACTGAGGACGCAATGCTCTGCACGCCCGATATACACAAAAAAAAAAAAAGTGCAATACTGCTAAAAGCAGCCTCAACAGTACTGCACATGGTCAGATGTGGCCCTAAGAAGGACCGTTGTGGTTCTTCAAGCCTACAATAACTCATAACGCTCTCCCTATAGCAGCAGCAGCATCAGCAGCACTGTCCCTGATCTCTGTCAGAGTGCATCTGTGGCGAGCCGTGGGTGGGGCAGATTTTAATACTCCGGTGACACCTGATCTCCCCAGCCACTCACTGCAGGGGGGTGGTATAGGGCTTGAACGTCGCAGGGGGAAGTTGTAATGCCTTCCCTGTCTTTCTATTGGCCAGAAAAGCGCGCTAATGTCTCAGAGATGAAAGTGAAAGTAACTCGAACATCGCGTGGTACTCGTCTCGAGTAACGAGCATCTCGAACACCCTAATACTCGAACGAGCATCAAGCTCGGACGAGTACGTTCGCTCATCTCTAATAAGGAACAATCAAAGAGTCGCCACTTACATGAAGAGGGAGGGGGGGGTTAACTCCTGAATAGGGGAACCCCTCCCTAGGATTAAGAGATCTAAATGGAGTCCAATGAAGACACAGATTTTATTTGTTAGATGATCATGCAATGCGTTCTGGTGCATCAAAAGCACCTTTGTCCTGCTCACTTGTGACCTGCTATATAAGGTAATGAGCCGGAATGTCACTATATGGTTATTTAAAAAGATATACTTTTCCACGATTTCTGAGTGTTGATGATTTTTTTCTGTATGTCAGAAGTAAAGCCAGTTTCACACGGGCAACAAAAATTGCACAATTTTCTCGCAATGTGACAATGCTACAAATCGCATGTATGTGAAGCCCATGCTTTCCAATGGGTTTCTTCACATGAGCTATGTTTTGTAGGCTGCTACATTGCAAGAATACAAAATCCCAGCATACTCTATACAAAACCGATTTGTGATGTTTTGTAGTCCATGTTTCCCTATGGTGCCTGCCTATGAGTTGCATCGCATCGCACGAAAACCCGGTTTTCATCCGGTGCGATGCAACTTTTACAGTAGGAAATCCTACTGCTTGAGCCCTAAAATAAACTCTAGCTACATTAAAAAAACACAATTCCTCCGCTACCAGGCGCTGTCCGCTCCACCGCACTTCTCCTCTGCAGCTTCGGCACTTGCTTGTAGTTTTCCTCCAGCGCTTTCTGGCTTTGATTGACTGAGCCACAGCACCTGGGAACCAATCAGAGCCAGCACTTCCTGGGGGCGGGGTTTTTGAACCCTTGACCAGGAAGCGATGGGGGAAAACTGCAAGCAAGTGTTAATTGATGTATTGTGTTTTTGTATGTAGCCAGGGCTTATTTTCAGGGTAGGGCTTATATTTCAAGCCTCTCCGAAAATCCAGACAAAAGAGCACTTCAAAGTTGCGTGACTTTTTAGCGACACAAAATTGCATGACAAAACGCAGCGATATCGTACAGAACACAGATTTAATATCGCTGCGATTTTCTCGCGGCAATATCGCTATCTCCTGTGTGAAAGAGGCCTAATAGATTTTTTTGCTACATTTCCCATCAAAGTGGAGTTTAACTCCTTTTCTTCAAGGAGCCTATGAAAAAAATATTCATCTGAAGAGTAATTCTAACTTGAGGAGTCAATGGAGGCCAGGTCTGCCGGCAATTATAGCAGGCAGTAAACCTATGACATTATGTCCTGTAGTTTGCAATGATAGAAAGATCGCAATCTCCAGAATGGTCACTGAACAAATCAAATAACCCTCAAGGTGAAAAGTCAGAATCTACTTCTAGATTAAAAACAGCTGGATGTTCGGGAGAGACGTCGCCGTCCGCGCCAGGACACATGAAGCGCGCTTGTTTGCAGACGGGTTCTCAAGCACCATTGTAAAACTGATAGATCGCGATGATGTTTTTATTTAGGACTTTAGCTTATTCAAACATTTCAATCATTCTCCGATCATTCGCCTTTCGCAGTTCAATGAGAAATGCCAATGATTTTAAGAAAAGGTTAAGTTGAAGGAATAGGCTTCTCAGCCACTAGTAATTAATCTCATTGCTCTTTAAAGCAATTTTAATATGCTAAGATATGCAAAGAGACGAAACATTCAGCGCCAATTATTCTTTTTCGATAATGCCATAATCCTTTTACAAGTACTTTTCTCTGATGTTTAATCTCTCTAATAAGGTGGTGAAGTACAAATAGTAACTTGGCTGAAAAAGGTTTGTTCTTCCCTTTGGGGTGGACAGAAAATCTGAAAAGATATTGCAATCTTCTTCTTAATTATAGAAGGAATCCCGGTAGTGTAAAATCCGTTGTAATTCTCATTGTCTGACACCAGATGGCGATAAAGATTGATAGATTGGAAACTTCGTAAAAAGGTCGGTTTGCAGTAAACAAACATAGACGACCTTAACAACCTGGAGTGAAATGTACGGTATCTCCATACTTAAGTGTATGATTGCTGCATATTTGCTACTATGGGTGACCAAATTGTTTCGCTTGACATACTATTTCACCTGATGTGGCATTCTGCAGATTTGCCAGCCCATAGAATGCAATACGAGATTTATTTTGCCTTATTATTTTTATAGAATCGACAAAAACTAATCTGAAACTTGACAGAATTATGTATTCTTATTAGATCCCCCTAGTGATAACTGCAGGTTACTAATTACATCTACGTCCATGCAGGGAATATGGAGAAAAATAGCATTCCGATTGCTATACACTGCTGGTCAAAAGTCTTTGGACACTGTGAGCATTTGGCACTTTAAGGCAAACACTAATGACTAAAATGCAAGGACATTGTCTCACTAAGGGCTCAGTCACACGCACGTTTTTATGTGCATATGTTACCTGCGTTTGCGATCCACATCTATATAGAACCAATGCTTTTCAATAGCAGCTGTCAGATGCCTGATATTTACCTATGCACAAAAATGTGCAAGTAAATATAGTGCATTGGATTTTAAAACGCAGGTAACAGCGCCATCCGTCTTTTTTGGATGTGAAACCCCTGGATGCTGTCACATCCAGGGGTTTCACCTTGTGCTCAATGGGGCCGGCGGCAGCAGCGCCCACCCCATTGAGAACATATAGTGAAGATATTGAACCTCTGGCACAGCTGTGGCACAGGAGCGTGATGTTCTCCCATTGAATTCAATTTAGCCAGCGCTACAGCCTTGCTGGTTTTAAATATAAGCCCTTCCCTGAAAATGATCCCTAAAATGTGAAAAAGAATAAAACAAAAGAAATATATATACTCACCTCTCCGCAGCTGCCAAGACTGAGGAGCGTCTAGCCAGGTCTTCTCCTGCACTGCTCTGAAGTGATTTCAGCAGCCAGGGATTTAAAATCCCTGGCTGAAAGGACTGCCTCTGATTGGTTGAGCACTGTGACCAATCAGAGGCAGCACTCAGCTATTGAATGACAGTTAAGAGCTGCCTCTGATTGGTCACAGTGCTTATCCAATCAGAGGCATCCCTTTCAGCAGGTGGGGATTTTAAATCCCCGCCTGCTGAAAGCTCTTCAGAGCAGTTCAGAAGAAGACCCGGCTATACGCGCCTGAGCCCCGGCAGCTGCAGAGAGGTGAGTATATATATATATTTTTTTCTTTTCTACACATTTTAGTGATGATTTTCAGGGAAGGGCTTATATTTAAAGCCCTTCCCCCAAAATCACTGCAGGGCTTGCCGGCAGCCCATTGCTTTCAATGGAGTCGGCTGTAGCATTGGCTACATTGAATTCAATGGGAGAAGATCGCGATCCTCTGTGGCAGAGGACTTCTTTATCTCCACGGGCAGTCCCATTGTCACTGGACACTGTGACAATGCTGCCACAGTGTACAGTGACAAGGGAACTTCCCGCGGAGATGAAGAAATCCTCTGCCACAGCTGTCACAGCTGTAGCAGGGGATCACGATCTTCTCTGCAGCGGCCCCATTGACCAAAGGTGAAACCCCTGGATGTGACAGCATCCAGGAGTTTCACAATCAAAGAATCCCCTGCTGCAGCTGTCACAGCCGCAGCATGGGATAGCAGGCAGCGCAGTTCATGTGTGGAAAAAGGTGGCCAAGTGCGTTTTTTCTGCGTGCCGCCCGTTTCGGTCACGCAAATTTTTTGTGTGTTTGCGTTCTGCGCACAAAAATTTGCACGTTAAAACGACCCTGTGTAACTGAGCCCTAAAAGATAACATAACTATATTAATAAACGGCTAACCATCCTGAATGTAACCTTCTAAAAGTCACATACAGTTGACAACAGTAATTAATTTTTGCTGTGGTTTCCATTTGTTTACTAGTCTTTCCGCCATATTTCTAGAGTATTATCCGAATCTTAGCAACTGTAGAAAGGTGACAGTTGAGTATTTGATAACAAGGACTCAAGGTTATTATCAATATTATATTGACATGAAGTGGTCATTAGGAAGCGATGTGGTCGTAAGGGTTTGCAGTTGGTGACTTGTAGGAGATGGCTCCCTGTCTGCAAGCAAACATGGACCGAGAGATGAGGGCCGTAATCAATGTATACTACAACAAAGATGGTCTTTTCTTGACATTGCCTCAACACTGAGGTTCCCCAGGTCCACTGTTGCCAACACTGTAAAGCATTTACATGAAACTGGGACTAATAAAGATCCAACAACAAAGTTGAGGATGACTACGAAGGTCCATTGTGCTGCTCTCCAAAAGGGATAAATGGCGATCTGCTCCTGAAATTCAAGCGGATTTCAACTTAGGCCACTACGTTGAAGCAGGGAACTGTGGAAACTATCAAGAGATAGGCACCACTACTCCATACAAACACCTAACAGGACATAGATTCAGTTGTCCACACACCAATGGACAGAAGGGATACATTCAGATGAAACCAAAGGTGACAACCAATATGGCTGCACTTCCTGTTTCCACTTGCTTAATGGCTGCAACAAAACAGAGAAGAGTCAATATCTTACTTATTATATAAACCACAATGATCAAACTTTGACTAGTACTCTAATTTCTCATATACTAATATTTGGCCAACTTTACATGTAGGTGGAAATTGCCTTTAACTTTCTTGTTCCCTTTGCTCAAAATTTAAGACAATTTTGAGCTACCTTTAGGGACAAGTCAACTATTACATTTTCATTTATTTCTAGTCTGTGTCACCATATTATCATTAGGCATCAAAACTTTAAAAGACTCTGAATTTCAAAGTTAACTTCCCTTTGTTACAATTGAATATTTGAGCCATTGTCACTGCGGTTAAGTCTTCACAGTGCTGCTCAGACATCACTAAATAATAGATGTTTCTTCAGTTTGAAATTTTTTACTATTTTATTGAATAATCTGTTACCATATTGTGTCTATGTATGTGTATGATGACTGAGGATATATGTGTGAGTGTTCATGCACTGCATGTAGTTTGTATATTTGTTGGTCGTTGGCATGCATATCGGTCTAAACTTTCCCCTCTTCAATCTATCCTAAAGGCTCATCTTTCTGTCATATACTAATACCTCCACCCCGTGCCAGTCACGCATAGTGCACCATGCCGAGTTTCTAGGATGCCCACACGCCTTTATGCTCAGTCACACCCTCTGTATCCCATAAGACTGCCCTTCAGTGGCTCCCTCATAATAATAATGACCGAATCTGGGACTGTCCAGCCAAATCTAGATGGTTGGAACATATGCATGAGTAGTGCAGTATAGTAAACTAGCAATGGAATTATCACATCTCCAAGTACACTCAAGGGACAAGAAACAAATTATTCCCTAGAAAACTCCTTTTTATAAAAAAATAAAAATATACATATTAGGTAGCCCCGTTTTCATAAAGTCCTACACTACAAAATATGTCTGTTATATCGCACAGGCAATGGTGTAACAAAAAAAATGTCAGAATTGCTTTTCATCCACCTCCCAAAAAAGTCAATAAAAAGTGATCAAAAAGTAACATGTACCCTAAGGCTTCTTTCACACGGCCGAAAAAATGCCATGAGATCTGTGCAATGTGAGATGCACAAATCTCGAACGAATATGAACCCCGTTCTTTTGAATGAGGTCATACATATGATTTTTTCCTGAATCGCGAGTGCAATGCGGGGTTCCCCATTGAAAACAATTGGAAACACTTGCCGATCCTCCGCCGTGCCTGAAGTGATGGGAGGCATTTTTGACACAATAATGATTTGCATCTGCGGGAAAATTGCATGTGAACGAGCGTGATGTCAGGCCGAGTTTCATGGCCTGATATTGCACTCACCCATGTGAAATTAGCCTAAAATAGTACCAATGAAAACTACAACTCATCTCATAATCAACAAGACCTAACACAGCTCAGATGGTGGAAAAATATTAATGTGATGGGTTCTTAAATGCGACAATGCAAATACAATTTTTGTACAAGAGTTTTTATTGTGCAAAAGTGGCAAAAAAATTAAGAAAAAATATAAATGTGGTATTGCCATAACCGTATTGACCCAATGAATGAAGCTAACATATTATCTGTACTGCACAATGTGTGCTATAGAAAAAAAAAGAGCAAAAAAAGTAATGACAGAATAATGACAGCTTTTTGGTCATCTATATGCCAACGAAAACTGCAACTGGTACCACAGTGGCTATTAATCATGTGGCCATTGGATGCTGCAGTGGGTGTGTCTTGGGCACATACAGCAATCTCGATTGTGTGGTATTAGCCTAATGCCACTGACACACAACCGTATAAGGGCAAAAACACACTGCCTTACGCTCAACTATGCTCACCGCTACAGAGCGTAGTTGCGCTTGAACGAAGGGAATTTTATTCCCCTTCGCCAGCTTTTCTAACACTGTGCCAAAGTGCAAGAGTTTGAAAAAAGCCGCGGGAAGATAGGTGCTGCCCAATCTTCCCCGCACAATGTATTCACTATGTGCAGGAAAGATAGGGCAGGTCCTATATTTTCTCGGCCACAGTATTCACAGCCAAGAAATCCTAATAGTGAAAATGAAGCTACTATTCCTATTGAAATCAGTGGTTTTGCTTTGTCCCGTTATACAGCCATGATTATTACAGCCGTGTAATTACACTCGTGTTTCTGCCCTTATTCTCACCTTCTTCACTGCATCTCCACTCTGCTCGCCATCGCTTCAGATCCCACTGATCTCCCTGCAGCCTGTCATGTGCTGCTAAAATTTCTGGCATCAGCATGAGCACGACTAAGGCCAGTGATTGGCTGCAGCAGTCAAGTGCCAACAAGCATTTGACCAGCTGTTGGAACTGAGGCCAGGGTAGATCAGCGGGATCTGGAGGGACAGCCAGCAGAGTGGAAAAGCAGTGAAGAAAGAGAGGTGACTGGGGAACCTAATGGGGGTCAGTATTACTACTCAGGCCACTAACAGGGGTTATTATTACCACTAGGATGCATTATTTCTACTGGGGCCACTATTACTACTGGGGGGCACTATTAATATTAGGGCTGCTGATGTGGTCACTATTACTATTGGTGCTGCTAATAGGGGTCACCATTACTGGTGGGGGAACTATTATTACTGGGGCCCCTAACAGGGTCATTATTTTTACTGAGGCTGCTAATGGAGGCACTATTACTATTGGGACTACAATGGAGGTCACTATTATTACTCGTGCCACTAACAATGCACTATTGAGACCACTGAAGCCATTTTTACATGGCCAATAAAGAGTTGTAGTCAAGAACCTCAGGCACAACTCACATCACGTAGCACACGGTCAGCCTGTCCACGTGCTTTGTGATTTGAGGGACACTGAACATTGCAAATCCTATTCTGATGTGAGGGAGTCACTGAAGAGCATCTCAGCACTGTATGACAATATAAATATTTAGTCACTGTTATTATTCAGACCCTGTGTGGAGGTATTATTTTACCATCATGTGCTAGTAATATTTCATCACTTTTTGGCTCTACTTTATGAGCATTAATGCATTATATGACTGATTAATCATAACCTATTAGGACCAGATAATTTGGCATTATTTGGGCAGAAAGAATTCATTTACTGTCAGTTTGATTGATTCTCCAGTTAAAAAGTAAGCAGGAAATGGTGGGGACAGCACTTTGGTTTAACACGTGATCTTCAGAGTGGTTTTCCCAGATCCTCCCTAATCCACCCAAGTGGAGAGCTGCATGCAAGAGAGAAAAACCCCCATTCAATGGCGGGAGTAAACCAATGAGAAGACAGCCAAAAAACAGTGCGCTCAGATTTAGTGAAAGTCTAGGGGATCAGAGATTACTCACTCAGGAGAGGGGAGAAAGAAACAGCAAGGCTGAATATACACTCCCCTCTGAACTACCAGGATCGCCTAATAACAAAAATGATCCACGTCTCCTTCAGAAGAAAGGTATCCAAATTTTATTAACAAGGATAAACGGGTGTAGAAAGCAGACCTCTGGGTGAAGGCCCCAATATGCAATGCGTTTCGGCTCCTTCCACTAGAGCCTTTTTCAAACAACTTGAAAAAAGTAAAGGCCTGCGAGGTCCTTGTGGTGTGGCTTTCTGGAGATGCGCTACCCTTGACCAGAAACTGGAGAATGGGACATTGGGTTCTGGCAATGCCTGGAGTAAGGTATTGAGACACAGAGCTGCAGAGAAGAAAGTTACATGCTTAAAGTCAGTTACTGCCCCATGGGTGAGCGCAGACTACAGTATTTTGTGAAGCTGTGTCCTGTGGACATCTAGGGTTACTCCAGATTTCTTCTGCACAGTGTCCAAGGCAGTCACATCTGAGGGGCTTCCTTGTAGCCCCCCTGCTTATTGTTCAGAGACTCTATGAGTAAAACCCAGAACTGAAGTTTATATATATCGGACTGGTGCCATCGACAGAGCTGCACTATACACTAATCTAGAATTGTTACTTCCTGTTGCTTTTGGTGAAATAGGACGTGGCCTGTCTTTATTGTGATTATCCATTTCATGGAGAGGTGTCAGACTGGACTCGGGCAGTTTCTTCTTATTATCTATGACTAAAAGTTTTATTGAGCATCATACTGCAATGTCTGACTGTATCCTCAAAGGCTCCGGTATACAATTCTGTGCCTATTACCAAGAACAGTGATGGTTCTAGGCTAAAACCAGGACATGAGAGTCTAGTATTAGAGACTTGTTATTTGTATAGCGCCAACTTATTCCACAGCACTTTCAGGTAATTCGTTTATTTCTCCACAGCAAGCTGGGTATTTTACCAACCTTGGATGGATGAGTCAACCTTGAGCCTGCTACCTGAACCATATAGGGATTGAACCTACAACCTTCAGGTCGTGAGCGAGAGCTTAGGACTGCATTCTGCTGCCTTGACACTCTGCGCCACACAAGGCCCTTACTGCTTCCAACTCATGTGGATAAGGCCACCATAACCCCTGAGCTGACCCATTCCATGTCTGAAACCGAGGTAAACCTTTTATGCATAACCTGGACCATCTCATCAGCCTTGCTTTCTCCAGAGCACAGGGTGAACCCCAGGCTAACCCCTGGTCCATCCCTATAGGTTGTAGTGAATTTTACTGTAATAAAACTGTTACGTGTGCTGCTGGGATCTGTAGTTCTAAGCTTCAAGCAGCACAGCACTCTCAGGTTTAATGATTGAGCTGGCTGGGTGTGGTCTTCCTTCTAGCCAATCCCCTGGGTCTGTGCTCACATATAAACCCAGCTCCTGGTCAGTCGGAAGCTGGTCTTGTACTGTTTGGATGTATCTGTGAACTGTTACTTGTTCTCTGTTCTGTTGCAGCTTGCTGTGTGATCTGTGCCTTGTGGTTCATGTCCGTTTGTACGTTTATTTTGTGTCAGTTTAGTCTGCTGAGTTTGTTTGCTATGTCTGCGCTAGGTTGGCCCCTAGGGCCCTCTAGTAGATGTGTCTTGCTAGTGTAGGGACTGCAAGATACAAGGGGCCTTGCAGCTTAAGTTCATTGGCCAATTTACGAACTAACACCTCGCATTTATATTCAGCTTATCATCTGCTATTAGTGTTTGCATTGTGGCTGCTGTATGCTGTGTATTCTGGCTGTGTGTGTCTGTGGTTCAGTCCCTGTCATGTGGCATGTGAATGCATCCTGTTCTGGTGCGTGGCTCCTAGGATCAGCTAGGGCCCAGATCCGAAGACCGCTGGGCTGCCCTTATTGGGGCAATGTCCCCGCTTAGGTAGGGTCATGCCATCCTCCTGGTAGCACAGGGTCAGTTGCTTGTAAGCCGTGTGCGTACCTAGTCATCTCTTTGGTCACGATTGTGTGGGCCCTGTGCTTAGTTTGCCCACACAATCGTAACGAAAACCATCAATAGTCCAGAAAGCCTGATAATCCAGCTCCTGTGAGATGTTGCTGGATTTGCATAGCTCGGCTGTATTATTTCTTTCTGTTTTGTTCTTTTTTTAAATCTTTTGTAATTTTCACATCATTAATGTTTAAAATACAATGTGCTCCCTTTATAAATATTACAATCAGTAAATTGCCCTTGCAATTGCTTCTCGCCTTTGGAATATAGGTAATAATTACAGTAACGCTGCTGGTTGCTGGCTAAGGAATTTGTCAGGATTTTGAGTCAGTGTTTCTCACGCTGTGCTCAGATACTTTGGGCTTACTTATAAGGTAAACGGGGTGACTGGTATTTTAATTACATATGATATATTTACACAGGCGATAGCTTCCAGGAATCAGCAGCGCTCAGTGTGGTGTTCCGCTAATAAATGAAACCTTATGCATTGTAACTGTACAAATTCCATAAACTGATGCCTAGTCCTGGCCTCCCCGTATAGCGTCTTCGTAACGCGGGAAGGGTTTCGGAGTCACCACGCTGCAGTCAATTTGAATAAATGAGATAATTGCATTTGTGTTAAAACATGCTAATTACTGTTGAAAAAGGAAAATATATTAATTAATCTAAACTCTTTAAGCCATGCAGCCTGAGACAGAAAGCATGAGTCATATCTCTCTGCTGTTAGTCATCATCCTGTTGCATTAAAATTTAATATGCTTGGGAGACACAAATGATTTATTTTGCAGTAGTTTCATTTGACACTGCTGCAGTTCAATATGAGGCGGGGGCCTATTACAGATTTTGAGTTGGGGGTCAGGAGCTTCAAATTACACCTAAGTCTTTGCAACAAAAGCCTGCTGTCTGAAGAGGCTGAACAAGACTAAGCACTCCTATGGGTTGCTAGTGAGGAGCGAGGGCCATCTGACATCTCCTTGTTGGTTTTTTGTACCAATGTCCCTCCAATTTGCTGGTTCTGGGTCTTGTTTTCGGCCATCCAAGATATCCAATTAAATCTTCAAATCAACTAATTTCTACAGTGAATTGCTAGTTTTAGTCTACCAATGCACTATATCTGCTCTCTGATTGGCCAGCTCTGCTCACATGATCATCACTGCCTGATTAGAGAGCAGTGCAATGTGCATTAAGCAGTTAGAAAATTACTGTGGCCACTTTGTACAGTCCTAGTACAGAATTTAGTTCCAAAACTAGTGGGTCACTTTAATTCCTTCCTTCCTAGCCATTCTTTAACATAAGTTGCCCAAGGGTAGGGCATGACATGGCAGAATAAAATAACCATTACTCATCCTGTCACCTTGGTTTTGGTCCAGCATCGCCAATCTCAACTCTTTTGCTACGGTCCCTGTTGAGGAAGCTACCATGTCAGATCATCGCTCACGTGATCGTTGGCTTCAAAGGTCATAGGTGCATGAATGGAATGTGGCCACTGATGCCAATGATTGGCTGCAGTGGTCATGTGAGCTATGGACGTGGCATCATTGCTTCATATTTCAGAAAGCGTCAGAAGAACAGTGGTGCTGGACCGGAGGCACAGTGGATGTGTAACCTATTCCTGTTTATTACATAGACAAGGAAAAAGATGTGCTGTGTCCATATATATACAATAGCACATGGACTAGTATCTATGTGTTATCCAATGCAAGTCACACCCAAGTCTACTCACAAAACGACTAGTGTGCATCTAACGTGTTTACCCAAAATTTAGACATATCCCAAAAGTAAGCCTTAGCCTGATTTTTCAGGATATTCGAGGAGGCTTGAAAAATAAGCCCTACCCTGAAAATAAGCTCTAGTTACATTGAAAAATAAAAAGGAACACATTACCTAGCAGGCTCGGTTCAGGTCCCTTCCACTGCTCTCCAGGGCTCTGGTGCAGTTCCCGCTCCTCAGCTGCTCACGCAAGATCACTTTCTAGCTACAGGATTCATAAATCCCATCTCCAGGAAGCAATGGCTGCAATTGGTTCTTCAAGTGCTACTCAGCCAACCAATGCAGCGCCTGAAGAACCAATCACAGCCATCGTATTGGTTCATCGAGTGCTGCATTGATTGGCTGAGCAGCGCTCAAAGAACCAATCACAGCCATCGCTTAGTGGAGGGGGCAAGACAGGGTGGAGCTAAGCTCCACCCCACTCCATCGTCTCCCATTTCTGGTTGCGGACAAGGGGTGGGTGTTTATTCCCCCCCACCCTGCCCACTCCCATTCCAAACAGCCGGAGGGAAGGAGAGAGGAGGTGAGCTGGGAAGGGGAGACACCACACCCAATGGCATTGTGGCATTACTGTGCCAGCGGGCACATGTAAAAACGCTTATAGCCATGTGAAAGAGGCCTAAGGGCAAAAACACATGGGTGCATGTGCTAATACACTACGCTACAAGCTAATTAGCACATTAACTGCACAATTAAAACTCTGCACTTTAGCGCACGAGTTTGAATAAAAAAGCGGGATAGGTTTCTCACATGTAGTGTTAATGCTTGAAATTCCCAATAGTGAAAACAAAACTATTGAAATCAATAGTTTTGCTTTGTTCCATTATGCGGCCTTGATTTTCATGGCCGCATAACCGGACTAAAACATGCCTGCCTATGTATTTAAGCCCTAACATCCATGATTCTATGATCATTTTAAGGTCCAACATTCTGTGCAGTGTACTTTGCATAAATGTAGCAAAGCTTAATGAGACTCTTGATGAGTCATTATAACTGCCTGTTTATTTGCTGTTTCAATAGTTTTTCAGAAATCCTTTTAGGGAGAGTACCTAGATGGTGAGTGAGGAGGCTCAAAAGGCCAGTCATGCTCCTCTGGGTAATATGCAAATAAGGAGGAGGTATTATTCCATATCCCTTATTTGCAATAGTTTTTCAATAACTTCAAATAAGATAACTTATTTCTAAAAGTTATCTTGGTCAAGATAAACTTTGCTACATCTGTACATCTTAATAAGGCCCAATGTCCACGGGTAGATCTGATTTGTAGAATCCACAAGTCGAGCCACACATAGGGATACATGGACATCTGCAAGTGAAATAAAGCATGGGGTTTAACTTGTGGGCCTTTTGTTCCCCTTAAAAATCACAACATGCTACATTTCACTGCGGATCACCCACGGACAGCTTTCATTGAAGTCAATGGAAGTGTCCGATCCATGGTAATTGAATTGCAGATGGGCCACGGATTCCGCAGGAAAGCAGGGACCCCAATAGCAAGGGGAAGAGGAGGGGAGGTAGAGCCAGCGAAGGAGACGCTGAAGGAGCTGTCAGATGCATAGGAGGAGAACCAGGAGAGAGCAGTTTCCTTTAGGCCGATAGATGAAAGCATGTTGAGGAGGAGTTTGTGATCAACAGTGTTAAATGCTGCGGAGAGATTGAGGAGGATCAGTAGGGAGTAGACACCCTTGATTTGAAGGAACATGACCACTCCAGCACAATAAATGTAAGAAAAAGTTAAACCATAAACTAACTTAAATTACAGCAGAAATCTACTGTAGCTCATCCGGCATAGATTTCAGTTTTTCCCATCATAGGAGTGATTAGAAAATATTTAGATGACCATGGCTGCTCTATGCTGTTTACATAACTTCCATACAAGCTAGTTGGAGTTACACAGTGTAGCACAGCAAGTTATACTGTTTTTGAAACTCGGAAATTGCAGAAACAGAGTAACGCAATGTGTTATTCTCCTTTGTTAACTCCTATTAACCTTTATGGTAGTTACAGCGAAGTGAAGCCTGCTTGACTGTTTCTGTAATCCTGACCTTCCCTGGCGATCTTGTACAACCGAGTCAAGGCCTGTGAGGGCCATAACTAGAGATAGATGAGAGTCCTAGAGGTAGTACATGCAGCTATCTGACTTTTCTGACTTATCCTGTGGCTATGCAGTAAAAGTCTGAGAAGGGAATATCCCTTTAATGATACAATTAAGACTATCTGCATGCACCACTAGAGGGAGCTCAATGCAAAGTGTGTTATTATAGAACTTTATGTATAAATAGCATACAGTAAGCTCCCTCTAGTGGTTGTTGAAATTAGCCAAATATTCATCATTTAAAGGGGTTATGCAAAGAGAAAAAGTACATGTAGAACAAGTGCAATGTAAGATTGTGGCAACAATTAAGGGATGGTAATTGTCAGTTTAGCTGAGTTATTTTTTAAAATAAATTATCAACAATGTTTCTAAAATTAGACGACGAATATATCTGTAATATAAAGAGCTCTAACTTTCATTGTACACTTATTATTCCTTATATTTCTATTTGGAGTTTATAAAGAAATAAATGTGCCCCATTTTGGATACATTTATTCACACTGCACTGTGGGATTTCTCTTTCTGCTCTTGATAATTGCAGAAAAGTCAGATAATTAGCTGCTTCCAGAAGAATAAATGAATACATCCCGAGTGTAGCTGATAGGAGCAAAAAATAGGTAAAATAATTTTTAATAGAATTTCGTTGTGCACATCACCTCGGCACAGATTACCTGCAGAAAAAAGGGTTGATAGAAAGAAAAAAAATCAACCAACTTGAAGACAACACATTATGAAGAAGAAAATACCTTCAGGCATTGACAAAACAAGCAGCATGTGATAATTTCGTATGAAGAGCAAAGCACAGTGGGCTCTCACTGAACACAAAGTTCAATCTATCCTACAGAGATACACACTAGTCAAAATAGTTAAGCCTTTCCATTCCTTATACTTCAAAGAGCTCAATAAAAATGCTCAAGACAATTCAGAACTCAGGAGACTCTACCTTCATCTCCAGAAAGGCCATGCATGAGATGGGAAATGTGGTTGGGATGTTTTGTGATCTTAGTGAATCATGCATGGTTGCATTTCCTACAGTATCACTCAAGCCTGAACAGTTTACACTAACTTTCAATTTCAATATCGCGGCTCAAAAATTGTTAGACTTATGAAGCTTTCCCAAGATGTGACACTGGTGTGACCACTAGGAGTTAATCAATTTCTACTTCACAAATACACACTGGTACCGTATTATGCACTATGTTGACAAAAATATTGGGACACCCACCATTCTTGTGCTGTCAGGCAAATCAGATGTGAGAGCATTAGGTATAAAGGAGAGTATCACACAGGCATATCCCAGTTAAGAAACCATCAGAATGTCAAGAGGTGTAGCGTTCATGAAATCCTAGAACTTTTGGACCTTCCAAAGTCCACTGCTGACATTGTTATTTGGAAATGGAAAACATCTGGTGTGTGCAGCGCAGCCATGTTCATGGAGACCTTGTGAACTGACAGAACATGGACGATGTGCGAGTTGTAAAGGCATCACACATCATTTGCCAAAACACTCAAGTCTGATAATGCCAAAACCACCTGTAGGGAACTGCATGCAAAAGGTTACCATGGATGAGCGATTGCACACATGTCCAACATCATAGCAGTGAATGCACAGAGGCGCCTGCAATGGTGCTTGGTGCATCATTCCTGGACTGTAAATGAGTGGAAGCAAGTGTTGTGGACAGCTGAATCAAAGCATATGATCTTCTGATCGAATAGTCACACTTAAGAGCAGCGGTTGCCTGAAGAGTGGTTTCTACTCAACTGCATCATCCCTACAGTGAAGTTTGGGGGAGGTTCTGTTATGGTGTGGATGTGTTTCTGCTGGGAAGCACTAGGGCTATTAGTAATAGTGAATTCCATCTTCAATACTAGTGGGTACAGAAGACATTCTGGACAATGTGACATTACCTACATGATGGCAATACTTTAAAATAGCTCTGTCTCTTTACCAACATGATTGAGCACCATGTCAAAAATCACACAGTATAGAGGCTTTGTTTGAGGAGCAGAATGTCTACAATCTTCATTGGTCAGCCCAAAGCTCGGATCTTAATCCATTGAGTATCTTTGGGCTGAACTAGAATGCTGTATCTGTGTACAGCAAACACACTCATCATCCCCCGCATTACTATCTGAAGCTCTCCTCAAGGAATGGAGGCAAATCCCTCACATCTATCGGAATTCGGTGGAAAGCAAGGCTAGGAGCGTTACTGCAGTTATTGACGCCAAAAATGGCCCAACACCTTATTAAAAAATGTGAAGTGTTAGCGCAATATATCACTACTTGGTATGCTTTCAGGTTTCCAAATTAATCACTAATTACTCAAGCAATTGAGGAAGCTTACAAAATCACACACACACTGGATGTGATTGAAAGACATCTAATTTAATAATTAAGAAACATAAGTATATATACCAAGATCTAAAATGAGTCTAGCACACGCCTCACTTGTAGTAATTATAATATATGAACATTTATTTATCATTGGATATTAAAGTTAAAGAAGACAGTGCCGTCTTAGTTAGAGGAAGGACTTATTTTAGAATGATTAGAATTATTTCTCATGAGACTCCCTATAAAATGGCCTTGAAGACGGCCTTGCATTCTTATAATAGAACAGTAATATGAGCTAAAGAAAGACAGCTGTAAGAGGAGCAGATTACAAAATGTAAAATGGAGGAAAGGGAATCTTATAATTTCTCTCATATGAAGCAAATTACATTTCATCACCTTCTATGTGTGTTCAATACTTTTGTCAACATAGTGTATTATAATAGAATGTCAGATACCTAAATTCTGATAATGTTCCAATGCAAATGGGCACTCATTGTCCTCCAGCTGTCAATGTTAACACCCTATCAGGCACTACAGGTTCTTGGACAAAATACAAGAACTGAACTTATTAAAGTTTTAAGCTTTCATACAAAAGGTTCAATACTTTCAGAAGTTATAAAAAGATAATAAAAAACAAGATAAATACAGGGCAAAACAGCAATAAAATAATAGGCAATTGTTGAGACCACTGACGAAGACTGATAGGGTCCCTTACTTCCTCTTGCTGTCGGCCATGGCTGGTGCTTGCCTCTCATGTCACCCAAGACGACATGCTCTCTTTCTCAGCATCCTAGTTTGTCACCTCTACTTGAAAGGTGCATGCATGTACCTGCTTGCCTCCTAAAGTACCAGCATTCACACAGCTTTTCAAACCACAGGCAACTTGGATGGGCTTCAGGCTATTTAAGGCCCTTACCCCTAATGGAGTTTGTCTGAGCAATTAGTCTTTTACTGTAAAAAGATGCTAAAATATTTTAGTCTGATTTGCAGGTTTTGACCAGTGCCTGGACTACTCAGCTTTCCCAGTTTATTGTCTCCTGATTTTGGCTAGTTTTTAGACCAGAGTTCTTCTGTCTACAGCCTGTCCTGAGCCATGACCTCTTACTTAACTTAGTGACTATAACATGTAATATTGTAGCTCTGAAGAAAGGCATCCATGCCCCTCTTGTACTATTTTGTCGAATGTGCCATCACCACATCCTCAGGCAGAGAGTTCCGTAGTCTCACTGTTCTTACAGTAAAGAACTCCCTTCTAGGTTGGTGATGAAACCTTCTTTCCTTTAGGTGTAGAGGGCGCTCATTTGCTATAGGCACAGTCCTGGGTATAAATAGATTGTGGGAGAGATCTCTGTATTGTCCCCTGATATATTTATACATAGTTATTAGGTCGCGCCTCAGCCGTGTTTTTTCTAAACTAAATAATCCCAATTTTGATAACCTATCTGGATATTGTAGTCCACCCATTCCATTCATTACTTTAGTTGTCCACCTTTGAACTCGCTCAAGCTCTGATATGTCCTTCTTGAGTACTGCTTCTGAAAACTGTACACAATATTCCATGTGTGGTCTGACCAGTGACTTGTAAAGAGGAAGAACAATGTTCTCATCATGTGCCTCTGGACCTTTTTTGATGTACCCCATGATCCTATTTGCCTTGGCAGCAGCTGTCTGACACTGGTTGCTCTAGTTAATCTTACAGTTAACTAAAACCCCCAAGTCCTTTTCCATGTCAGTTTTACCCAGTGTGTAATGGTGACATGTATTTTCCCTGTCCATGTGCATAGCCTTACATTTATCAGCAATAAATCTCATTTGCCACTTTTCTGCCTAAGTCCTGAACTTATCCGGATCTTCTTGCAGCCACATTCTGTCCGCTCTTGTGTTAATTACTTTATATAATTTTGTATCATATGCAAATATTGCTACTTTACTATACAATCCTTTTATCAGGTCATTAATACATATATTGAAAAGAATAGGGCCCAGTACTGACCCGTTCTTCATTAGTAATAGAGATGAGCGAGCACACTCCAATAAGGCAGTTACTCGAGCGAGCATCGCTCTTCTCGAGTAACTGCATTCTCGTCCGAGCAGGCTCGGGGGGTGGGGGTGGGCTGCAGGGTGTAGCAAGGGGGGAGAGAGAGAGATCTCTCTCACTCCCCCCCCTGCTCCCACATGCTGCCCCCTGCCCCCTCGGGCCTGCTCGGACGAGAATGCAGTTACTCGAGAAGAGCGATGCTCGCTCGAGTAACTGCCTTATTGGAGTGTGCTCGCTCATCTCTAATTAGTAATGGTGACCCAATCAGAATATCTACCATTTACAACCCCCCTTTGCTTTCTCTAACTGAGCCAGTTACTTACACACATACATACATTCTCACCCAGACCAAGCACTCTCATTTTATATACCAACCTTTTATGTGGCACAGTATCAAATGCTTTGGAAAAGTCCAGATTAGAGATGAGCGAACGTACTCGCTTCGAGTAATTACTCGATCGAGCACCGTAATTTTCGAGTACTTCAGTACTCGGGTGAAAAGATTCGGGGGGCGCCGAGGGGCGGGGGGAGGCGTGGCGGTGCGGGGGGTAGCAGCGGGGAACAGGGGGGAGCCCTCTCTCTCTCCCTCTCCCCCCCCACTTCCCGCTGCAACCCCCCCACTCACCCACGGCGCCCCCCGAATCTTTTCGCCCGAGTACGGAAGTACTCGAAAATCGCAGTACTCGGGCGAAAAAGGGGCGTGGCCGAGTACGCTCACTCATCTCTAGTCCAGATACAAAAGATCCAATGACTCTCCCCAGTCCAGTTTAGCACTTACCTGCTCATAGAAGCTGATCAGCTTGATTTGATAGGAGCGATTTCTCACAACCCATGGTGATATAGAGTTATACAGCTATTTTCATTGAGGTATTCCAGGACAGCATCTTAGAAACCCTTGAAACATTTTACCCATAATGGAAGTAGGACTTACCAGTCGGTAGTTTCCAGGTACACTTTTTAAATTTCCCCTTTTTAAATATTGTCACTACAACCCTTTTTGAATATCGGTACCACATTGGCTACATGCCAATCCAGTGGAACAGACCCCATCACTATTAAGTCTTTATGGCCTCATGCCCACAGCTGTGATGGACTCTGCCAGTGGAATATCGCAGCAAAGTCTGTCACGGCACCCCCACAAGGACCACATACTCATCTCTTGGATCTGCTGCGTGGCAGCGCGCGATCTCAGTACAGCTCATGACACACCAGCAGTGCCCTATGACGCGGCCAGCAGTGGTCAGAGACACATAATCATGCGATACTTTTGCTGTGCTCACAGCAGAAGTATAGCGTGGCGGCCGGTTTCCATTGACTACAATGGAAGCTGGTCACACATTTTTCAGTGGCAAATAGAGCATGCCACAGTTTCTTTCACACTGCAGAATTCCGCAGTGGAATTCTGCAGCGTGAACATTCAGCTATTAGGTTCCGTAGAACCTAATAGTTGCGGGACAATGCCGCAGTTTTCTGCCACATAAAACGCGCCAGAAATCGGTCTGCGAGCATTAGCCCTAAATATTAAAAAAAACCAAGCGTCTGTCTATCACATTACAAAATTCGTTTAAAACCTGCGGGTGTATGCTATTAGGATCCAGCAATTTGTCTATTTTAATCTTTTTAAGACAGCTCTGAACTTTCTCCTGGGTGAAACTGGTGAAATTTAGTGAATAGTTTACTTTATTACTCTGCATCTCATCTGACATTTCATTTTCCCCTGTGAATATAATGAAGAAAAAGCAATTCAATAGATTTGTTGTCTCCTCATCACCCTACAGAATTTTTCCTACATTATTTATTAAAGAGCCAACACTTTCAGTATTAATCTTTTTACTATTTATGTAATTGAGGAACAGTTTAGGGTTAGTTTTAAGGCCCATTTACAATTAAAGACTATCAGTAAGTGTGATAGGGGTGTCTGTGTCCCCTCTAAGCAGTTTCTGTGGTACGGTTTTGTGCGACAACATAATATAGACTGAGAAACTTTAGACAGCATAACCCCAAGTAGATCTCAGCTTGTCAGAATTGAGATCACTTCTGAGGAAGAAGAGTCCATGAGTTTTAGAAAAAAGTAACTAATCAAGGTAATAGAAGCTCACACACACTTAGGAAGGGGAGGAGGGAGGGGGTTTGTAGCTACATGATGAATGAATTAAAAAAAAAAATCACAGGAGTGGCCCTTTAAAGCTGATGTTCCAAAACCGTATTATGCTTTTGCCTATATACAAAACAGACAGTAGTACAGATTAATGAACACATTAAAGTGTTCAAAGTATCTAAAGCATCAACCTGCAGGTTTCCCAGTAAAGATGAATTATGATTGGTTGCAGCGCTTCAGTGATATGTAAGCAATTTGCTCCCATTAAGTCTCCCTATTACTGTAGTAAAATGTATAATGATCCACCATAGTCCAACAATTGTTCTACTATGGAATATTTGAGTTCCGGATCTTAATGATGTTCTGCTACAAATTACATGACTGCAAATCCTCTCAAAACACCATTCAGCTGCGTATTCAGAATAGTAACAACGCCTTTGGTATTGTTAGTCATTCTCATTAATGAGGTCTGTGCAACAAAACAAGGCTTATCAGGCTGGGGGGACCAAGCGATGGCCACTTCATTTATTATGTTGTTGTTTGGAAAATTAAAACATTAATCAAACTTAATTAAAAAAGAAACCCCTTGACACCCAGCCATTCTAGTCAATCTTCAATTATGAATGAACTGCCCCAAGAAGAACTTATGCTGAAGTTGTAAGGCAGTGGAGGAGCCACCATTGGTGGAGAAAGTGTGATGATGTTTTATTGCCGTGTTTAGCGTTGTTTCTACTTTACAGGCGGTGTCAAAGGAAAATGTCTGGTTTTCAACTATATGTCTCTCCTGTCATATACATTGTGCTATAGTGAGCTGTTCTCTGTTAATGTTAAGTGCAGTAGCTCCCAGGGGTATTACTAACCAATTTGGCACTGGGGAATAACAGCCCTAGACACCATGATTGATGTGGCATCTGATGGTGGTTGGCATTGACTACTTGAGATCGTAAGGGCATGACCATACCACACACTTAAGTGAGCTCGCAGCTAGTCTATATAAAGTGGTAGTTTATTGCCTCGTGACACTTTTATAGTGCAAATGCAAGGTACCAGTGTAACACCACTAATAAACTTTGCATTTTCAGGTTACTGCGATAATGCGTTGTGGCACAACGTGACTCTACTTGCATAGCATGGCCGCTGTTTAATCTTAATGGCAGCTGCTCTGCTATACAATAAGCATAGAGTGGCTTAGAGGCTAGTATGGAGCTGGTATATCTATATTGCAATGTTGTACCATTCACTCGAATAGGACAACACTGCAATACTTTGCACCCATGGCTTTGAAAATTATAATATTTGCAAGAATGAACCAGGCTGAGACTGATGTAAACATTGAAGAGGCTTCACACAAATGCTGCAGCCACTTCAAATAGGTGATCAATGGGGGGGGGGGGGGGTGAGACTCAGACCTCCATGAATCAGATATGATGGCTTATCCTAGGTGGATAACCTCTTTAAGCAGCTCATGGAGGTGCCACTGTTATTTCTGACACACTAAGCAAATGACATGAGTGCCGCAATCTTTACACCATCTGCATAGAGCAGCTGTTTCTAATCAATTTAAATGGCCAACTCACTATACAAATAGTGTAATGTATGAAATGGATGGTGCTTGCTACATCTGTAGACATTTGCTTAAATTGCAGGAGAGATAAGGAGACAGTACTATCTGTACCATGATTTAGAAGAGAGACAAGGAAGTATTACTATCTGTGCCTAGATAAATTACAAGACAGACATGAAGGAAACTGTTGCGTCTTAAGAACGTGCAACCTCAATAACATAAAACAAAGGCACAACTGTGCAAAAGGAAACAAAAACTAAAGGGGAATGCTCTCCCTATCGTCCCCTAACCTGGGCGACGGGGCCCTGCCTACTCGGCAGACTGACCGCGCTGATAAGTGCAAGCCTGTACTCGAACCTGCGCCACTGACCAGTCCCTCACTGGGGGCCCTAGCACAAAATCAAAAGGAAAACAAAAACCAAACCAAAACAGCAAAGCACTTAGCTTTAAGATGCAGAGCTTCCACCTCTGTGTGTTGCACTGTCGCTGTCCAACATAGAACTGCAGTGAATCATTGACCAGCACAGGAGTAACAGTCAGCACTGCTTAAATAGGAGCAGAGCTACTTAGCACCAGGTGCTGACTGACATTAATCTTGCAACCTCCACACCTCTCAGCTCCAGGAGAGGTAGGAATGCTGCTAAACCCTGGTCTGGCCTGAAGACAAGGTGGGAACCTCAGAACGGCTGCAACAGTACCTCCCCTTCTAGGAGGGGCCCCAGGACCCTTAAGATCAGGACGACCAGGGTTTGATCTGTGAAATTTTTTGACTCGACGGGAGTCCAAAATGTGACTTATTACCAACTGCTCCTCCCCATCCGCTAGCACAGGAGCCGGGGGTGGAGGGTCATTCCCAGGATCGATGAATCTTTTGAGCAGAGATTTGTGGAAAACATTGTTAATTTTCATCGCACTGGGAATTTCTAACCGAAAAGCAACCGCATTACTCTTCTCAGTTATTTTAAATGGACCGATAAATCGCGGGCCCAGTTTAGCGGATGGTTGCTTGGGTTTTATAACTCTGGTAGACAACTAAACCAAGTCTCCAACACGGAATTCCGCCCCCTCTGAGCGGTGACTGTTAGCAACTCGCTTTCTCCGCTGAACTGCTCGCCGTAACTCTCTCTGGACCTCGGCAATAATAGGCCCAGAATCTGGCTGCCCCGATGCCGGAGCCGTAGCAACACACTTCAATTTCTGAACCCTCTCAGGATCCATCTTAAAACCCTCTTGGGTATAAGCGTTGAGCATCAGTCTCTCAGGAGGGGGTATGCGGCTCCTGGGGAACTAGTAGTCAGGGAGAAGTTTAATAGCCCAATCTCCCTGTCTGTGCAGTGGTAATTTGTCTGCCCCCACTGGGGGAAGCCCCTCAGAGAGGTCGGTGATGACTTCCGGCAGCTCTTCTGTCTGAGTAGAAGCTATATCAACAGAAACGCAACCGGACAGACAACCAGGGCTCCATTCAACAATGTCCCCCTTCTCCCAGTCTACTACCGGGTTGTGTAGACGTAGCCAAGGCAGCCCCAAGACTACTTGCGAAGGGAGGGATTCCATGACATATAATGTTATAATCTCCCTGTGGAACAGCCCAATTTTTAAACGGACGTTAGGCACACAAAACCTCAGACTTCTCTGCGATAGTGGAGCAGCATCAATGGCGGATACGGGAATGGGAAACTCCAGAGCCTTCATCTCTAAGCCTAAACATCTGACCGTCTCCCGATGTATTAAATTAATACTAGCTCCACAATCCAGAAGGACTCTTATGGGGCTGCCCACACTATCAGACAGGATCTCAGCAGGAAGCACCAGTCTGGAGGGTGATATCCAGGCAACTTGATGGCCCAGAGGGGCCCCCTCAGCAATCTCCCGGTCATCAAGTCCCGGCCGGCAACCATGACGGGGACAACACCGAGCCATGCGACCAATGCGGTTACAGGAAAAGCAACGGCCTTTACACTGTACTTTGTTCCCATTCCTAGCCCTGGCAGCCAGAGACCCCAACTGCATGGGCTCCTCCACATCCGCTGATAAGAAGCCAGAATCTATAGAGAGTTCCTGATGTCTCTCCCTGATCTATCTCCCAGCTTTGATAGCCAGAGACATGGCCTCATCCAGACTGCGGGGTACTGGATAACCTACCAGTACATTCTTGATTTTATTGGATAGACCCCAATGGAACTGGGTCTTTAAAGCAGGGTCATTCCACTGGGTTTCTGCTGCCCAACGTCGAAACCCAGCACAATAATCTTCGACAGAGGAGTCTCCCTGTAGTAAACGTCTGATATTCCCTTCAGCCACTGATATCTTGTCTGGGTCGTCATAGATAAGACCCAATGCAGCAAAAAAGTCATCCACCGAGTCCAAGGCCTCAGACATTGGGGGCAATGAAAAAGCCCATGCCTGTGGCACCCCCTGCAGTCTGGACATGACAATGCCCACCCTCTGGGCATCGTCCCCTGAAGACACAGGACACAGTCTGAAATAGAGCTTACAGGCATCCCGAAAGGATCCGAATTTCTGCCTATCACCAGAAAAACGGTCAGGTAGCTTAATTTTTGGTTCCTTGCTAGGAACCTGCAGCGCAGTTTGTCGCTGTTTTATCTCAGCAAGCTCAGCAGCCAGCGTGCCAAGCTGGTGCAAAAAAACCTCAAGGGGATTCATAGTAACAGCACAGAATCTCCCTGAGTAGGTAAGGGCTGGTCAATCTGTTGCGTCTTAAGAACGTGCAACCTCAATAACATAAAACAAAGGCACAACTGTGCAAAAGGAAAAAAAAATAAAGGGGAATGCTCTCCCTATCGTCCCCTAACCCGGGACGGGGCCCTGCCTACTCGGCAGACCGACCGCGCTGATAAGTGCGAGCCTGCACTCGAACCTGGGCCACTGACCAGTCCCTCACTGGGGGCCCTAGCACAAAACCAAAAGGAAAACAAAAACCAAACCAAAACAGCAAAGCACTTAGCTTTAAGATGCAGAGCTTCCACCTCTGTGTGTTGCACTGTCGCTGTCCAACATAGAACTGCAGTGAATCATTGACCAGCACAGGAGTAACAGTCAGCACTGCTTAAATAGGAGCAGAGCTACTTAGCACCAGGTGCTGACTGACATTAATCTTGCAACCTCCACACCTCTCAGCTCCAGGAGAGGTAGGAATGCTGCTAAACCCTGGTCTGGCCTGAAGACAAGGTGGGAACCTCAGAACGGCTGCAACAGAAACACTATTTGTGACTCTATCATTTGCAGAAACAGACAGGAAGGTAGTAGTATTTGTGGATACGTCATTAATGGGAGAGACAGGGAGGCACTAAGAGCTGTACTCATATAGTTTAAAGGAACAATAAAGGTAAAGTCCCCTGGTGCAAGCACCGAGTCGTGAGTGACTCCTAGGGTGACGTCACATTGTGGCATTTTCTTGGCAGACTTGTCTTTTTGGGGTGGTTTGCCATTGCCTTCCCCAAAATAGGAAGACAGTACTATTGATGTAAAAACATGCCCCTGTGTTATGTTAATAAGTATGCTGCAACCTCTACACTGTGAATAGCGCAGCCATCGCTATTAACTTAGAATGGTAGACACTCTACTCAAAAAGCATAGGCTCAATATGCTATGACAGGTAGTGTGCCAATGCAATCATGGTGGCATTTACCTCTTCCGCATTTGTACCTTCATTATTTACAGGGAGACACTGAAAGTCAGAACTACAGTATATATGCCTAATGTATCTAATTTACAAGTAACATTACTATCCATGCCAACATAATTTAGGGATTCATGCAAGCAGTCACAATTTCTTTACTGAAACATATGTCGCTGCTATAAAAGCAACAGGAAATTAATAATAAAAACATGATCTACTGCATCAACCATGCAGCCAGAGCCCCTTTAACCATAAGGCAAATTGTGCATCACCACTTTCAAGTGTATCCAAGCCCTTAGGAGAAGAATTGTGGAACCTAACAATAGTAAATCAAGATATATTCACTTCTTGTGTGCCCTCAACATTCTGGTCCCAGAGTCTCCATGCACCTCTAGGTTAAGTAGACATGTGCCCATCTGAGTGTGTGACTGCTGTGGTCAACCACTAGTCTCAGTAACGTTGAGGACAGTGATTGGTTGCAGCAGTCACATTCTTAAACAGGCATAACCCAAAAGTGAGAGAAGATCAGAGACAAAGGTAAACTGCATGTGGGTGGAGAGTACAGCCTGCTGGATTAAATCAGTATGAGTTTTTAGTAGTGAGTGAACTTTTTTAAAGTTCTGTTTGGGTGGTTCGCCAAACTTTTGAAAAAAATGTGATTCATTCCGAATTAGTTAGAACTGAATTGGAAGTTCACCAAAACCTCTAAAACGGGTGCATAACACTGTCTAAGAGCCATAAAAGTCCCGTATAACACTCTGGGAGTGTTATATTGGGTATTTATGGCTCTTATGCAGCGTTATATATCAGTGTTCAAGACTAGTAGTGAGCGAACTGAATTAGAACCTTGTATCGCATTGAGTTTTGCTAAAAGCTTCATGCCGATCTGAGGAGCCCTGGTATCTTGCTTGGGGTTTCTCCAGAGATCTGGGATGGCATTGATAGCACAGAGGATCCAGGGATAGCTCACATATGGGAGCCAACAAGTATGCTTTCAGTAATAAACTTTATTGATACGTAAAAATAAAACAGATAAACAGTTTAAGTCGTGTTCGGGGACGACTCACAACGGTGTATCAGTCAGCAGTTACAAAGGCTCTGCATTAGTGGTATTGTGTTAAAAGTCCAGTATATTGGGTCTTCTCCAAAATCCTTACCTGGTAACCAGGATCTAAGTCCTCCTTTCCCCATGTAATGGGTTTCTTAAAAGTTTTTACTTGGTCACCAGTAATGTAGTCTCTGGCAGCAATGCATCACATCAACATTGTTAAGCATAAGGGAGTAGGGAAATGAGGATGCAAAAGTCTATCTAACTCTTGTACTAAGTTCAGCCTTTATCCAAAAGAAACTTCTGTCCCATTGAGGAGCTCACACCCCTATGGCTAATCCTGCACAATGCAGTTTCTCTCACATCAGGGAGTATCCTCGCTTTTCACTCCACAGCATTGCTGCACAGATTCAGGGGAGTATCTCCAGCTGCCCACACTGTAGCATAGCTGCACAGACTCAGAAGCCTTTCCCCCGGCTTATCTCACTGCAGCATGTTTCCATAGACTATTTCCTGTCTCAGTTTCCTGCTCAGAGAGCTGCTGCTTGTTCCCTTCCCTCTTTAAAGTCACCATAGTTTACAAATCCCTGACACAGTAGAACATCAAATGAACAATAAAGCAGTCAGCAACAACCATAATCCCCCCTTTCACCAAATCAAGCTTTTAGCCAACTTTAACTTATAACAGGGTTCTACTTGTTCCGTTCACTCAAATCTAGTTTTAATCATTTTTTTAGACACAAAAATGTTCAATGACGGTCCGACGGTGCAGGGGTGGGTGTTAAAATGTTCTTGCAAGCATGTAGAATAGGTTCCAGCTCCTCTCCCAAGTGATACGGAAGACACTTGATTGATTGGTGTCGGATTTTATTTAGTTTTTATTCAAAGTTTACTTTCTTTCTACGGTAATTAGATTCAAGTACATTGAAAAATGACAATGAATTGAAGAATCCTTTTCTTCCGCATGGTAATTTATTTTGCCCCATTCCTGCATAGATCATATTTTCATAGTTTATTAGTATGTTGTTATTTTTTATTTTTTCAATTAAACGCCCTGACATAAATCTACACCACCCAGAGTCATTGAATAAATAAAATGTGAAGAAGCGTACCTATTAACCATGCTTGCTTTTGGTTCAAAATTATAATCATTAAAAATTTATCCTAAATAGATTTTCCCGTTGCCGTTCTAAACACATTTTTAATTAAAAAAACATCTCAGAAAACATCACTACAACTGTGCTCACAGAAATATATGCGCAAACAGCTCATTAGCATTTTATAGCAATTTTATTAGCTACAATAAACAAATTTAATGTAAAAAAAGAAGCCATTTAATATCTAACACTTTTATTCATCCCAAACACTCTCACAATACTTACAGTAAACTTCTTCATGGAGATAAGGCTCATTTAAATGGAAGGAGAAAAAAAAATCAATTACTTTCGCACCCTGCTTGGATTTTCTTAATCAATGTCATTCAATAGCAGTCTTTAAAATTTTGTTACCCTGCAATGCAGCTTGCGAATACCTTTATGTTTTCTAAAGGAAAGGCTGGCTGAAAAAGTGAATATGGACAAAATAGGCAGAATAGTCTCTCAGTTCTGGGAAAGGAAGAAGAAAAATATCCAGATGTTTCCTTTTTTTTGCCTGTAACTATATTTCTTGTTCTGGTTTGTTATCTCTCCCTTTATGTATCTAAGACTCTAAAATGCTATAGAAATGCATCATTTTTTTCCAGCAGCTGTCTGACATTGAGTGCTCACCCTTTTTTCATAATAATACTGTACATATAAAAGTGGTTCAATTTCAGATGTTTCAAAATGTATGTAATCTGCATACATCGAACGGCCACTTTATTAGAGACTCCCTGTATGCAAATTAGAGCCGTGATCCTGGAGTGCAGCATAATATCGTAATAAATGGGAAAATTCAGCAATCCAAGTGATTTCCAATGACACCTGGTCATCGGTGCTAGACGAGCCGGGGTCAGGATTTCACTGCCAACTTTGTTGGGTTTTCTAATGCAGAGGGGAGGAGAGAATTATGTGATTGAGGAAAGACATCCAGCGAAAGGGGATCCTGTGGATGTAAAGAACTGGTCAATGAAAGCAGCAGAGGAGGATATCAAGAATCATTCCGACAAACAGGCACTGCACAGTTAAGCAAATTGTAGCCAAATACAATGCTGCTGCTCCAACTAATGTGTCCGAACACACAATTTGTCATTCCTTCGCAAAGATGAGCTATAACAGCAGACGACCAGTTCCAGCAGCATTGTGCTAAAAGAAACAAAGGTGAGATTTCAGTGGACAAAAAAGTGGAAAATTGGATCACTAAGCAGTGGAAAAATATCACCTGGTCAAATGAATCCATATTTCTGTTGCACCGTGCTGATCGGAGGTCAGAATTTGGGACAAGCAGCGTGAATTGATAACCTTCCTGTCACTTTTATAGATCATGTCAGCACCCCCATCTAATTTATGGCAATTATAAGAAGCTCCCTGTCCCCATGGGCCAATAATTCTGCAGGATGATTTCAAACCCTAACGGAATGTACACCATAATGAATTACTGCAGTTCTGAAGGCCAAATAAAGTGGATGTTCAGTGTTTCTTTTTTACCTGCATGCTCCTGGTCATGGACCTGCAGTTATCTACCTACATAATCTCTGCAAGGACCTGAGTCTTAGTTGATATTCTGAACATGGTTATTTCTGAACTAAATTTGCATAGCAAATATGGAAAGAAAGTTATAGATTTGTCTTTCAGTTTTGAGAAATGAGGAACAAAAATATATGATTTTTTGCTTTCATACCCGCTTACCCATAGCATGCCATATTTCAGTGTGAGTTATTGTGTGGCTGAATTTTCTCTGCTGTGATGTACAGATATAGCAGATATTAACTAGACACTTGACACATTACTACAAGTCTATAGTAATAAGGTCAAGAAAAAGTGCTCTGATCAGAGAGGATGTTGTGTTATATTGCTACTTAACCCACTGAGTTAGGGCTCTGCCCTAAGTAATTTTGGGGGGACTTTTCACCTGTTTCTACTAATAATTTTTCCTTTTCTCTGACTACCTGACAGTTTGTCAAGTGTCTGTGTTGGGGGACTCGTGCCCCAATTTTTCTCGACTAGAAACTTTCTCTCTCTGGTCCATCTGTTCTCCTTTCCTCCCTTTTTAATATATCATTTAAAATACAATCTTACAATTACAAACGGCCTTTTGAAGACAACCATAATGCTGATATGGTCCTTGGTGTAATTAAGTTTGACAATAAGGGGAAAATATATTGATATTATTTCCCCCAGAGCATAATGTGCTAATATATGAAAAGGCACACATCTATTGTAGGAATATATCAGCACCTCTGTGCACCTGAACAGAAATGTACACCTGGACATTTCTGTATAATTTACATTAGTTTCTGGCATTTTCAAAAAATGGCTAGGACAATACAAAATGCCAAAAAGTCACAATTTTTTGCGCACATCCCCCACTTGTGCAAAAATTTGCAACTTTTTCTGGTGTAAAATGTTTTGTGAATGTCCTCCATGGTGTAATTGTGTAGATCAAGTCTTCAGCAATAACATATGGAGTATGAAATGAGGACTTGGCACTTTAGTCAATGAAAGGCCGTACTAAAAAGTGGCAGGCAATTCAATGCCTTAGTGGATGAATATATAAAAATAGGAAATAGCAGGACCTTGGAATGGCTAGTATGTTCTCCTAACCTAAAGTCTAATGGAAACTTGGGATTGCACTTAGGCAACATCTTAGGAAGCACTGGTCACCTTCCGGGAATCTTCAAAACCTCTGTCTCATATTAATGGGAAAGTAGGACTTTTTTTTTCTTTTAACCACATAATATCCTTCCCTTGGCCAGCCAGTTTGGACACACACTTCATTCTATACAGTCAGTAAAACAGATTGTGTGTACTTTATGGTACTTGAAATGAATGGGAATCAGCTGACAGAGAAATGTCATAAATTATTTCAGCGTACGGGAAATTATCGAATACAAACCCCTCCCCAGAGAGTGATGGGGAGCTGCATACGAAACCTTATTTGTGTGTACTGTTGTACAATCTAAGTTTCTGTAGTACAACAGAGTTGTCATCAAAGGTATTGTGACTTCATTGAAAATTACTGACTAGCCACAACTTAGAGGATAATTTTGTGATCAGTGGCTGCCTCACTACTGGGATCTCCATCGATCACAAGAACGGGGGTCTCAGAAGTCTCCTAGTTAATGGATGTGATGTCATGGCCAACAGGGAAGCAGCAAGTGCTGTAGTTGTGCAACGCTCCCATTGATTTCAATGAGAATGAAGTTGGCCGTGACACTTCCGGTGGTAACTGCTGATGACAACATTCAGCCTGCTGCACTGGATAGCAGGACAGATGGTCAGCAAATGGACGGGGGAGCCGACAGGGGTCCCCATCAACAACTGATAACCTATCCAGAGGCTAGATCATCAGTTAAAAAGGACAGACAACCCCCTTTAATCTACAGTAAGAAAGAAATACCATTGGAGAAAGAGCACATCTTCACAGTGCCACTCTCTGAGAAAATGATATCTAGATCCTTAATTCCCAGTGTCATCAGCTGTAGATGCCTTCTTACCATATATTGTTATAAATATGCTCTTGACCACACAGGCACATAAGCCATACACTTGTACTTCACCACACAGGGACATAAGCCATACACTTGTACTTCATTCCCAGGTCAACCAACATCAGCCCACAACTTTATCCTCATCTAATCAAATTATTAAGAATTAACCCCCATCCTTGAAGTAATAAGCTGAATACATTGACTCCATGTGGCGGTTCACTCCGTGATATCTAAATGATATGAATTAAATTATAATACTGATGAAACTTATCAGGACAAGAATATTTTAATCAATGCTTCATTTCTATGCATTGAAGATCAAAAAATGATTACTTTGGATGTATCCTGCACTGCTCGAAATGCTTAAATTCAGTTCACTTTGTTCTTTTTAAAGTTAAGGTGCGGTAGTTATGGGATGCATAATGAAAATATACATTTCAATTTTCCTTTGATGACAATAGAAGCCTAGAAGGAAATTTCATTGGATGAATGTAGGAAGAAGAAACTCAAACTGTTATCAAAAGTTAGCCAAATACAATGAACACTGTATAATTTGCATCAAATGAGAACACACAACCTTAGAAAATTTCATTAAGATGAAGACTAGGAAGAGCCATAAAGTTATAATCAGACCATAACCACTTTATATTTAATGTAAGTTACTATGCTGGAGATCTGTATTGTAAATGGAGAAAAGTTATGCTGAACAGAATAGATTTCATGTAAAATTACAGTTTGACAATCATGTCATTGGATTTTATTATAAAAATACAAATAATGTTGTTCCTTTTTTCTACATGTGTCCCAGAAGATCAGTTATGTCCACCTTTGGCTGTAAGGCAACTAGTTGCAGCAGGAGCTCTCCCTCACTGTTCTTTCTGCAATAGGAGACTAGGTCTACTAAGTGCCGCCCCGCAATCGTATGTTTGTGGTGGCCTCCATTGGATAGGTGTGCACACCGCTAGGGGCTAAAACATTAATAAGCAGGCCTGCTGTAAATTAGGACTGATACTTCAGTAGGTGATTGGATCTGTATAATTCGGATGCCTATTTTAAGTTCTCGAGATGTCATTAGGCTCTCCCAATCTGGTATCTGCCTATAGAGGAGCACATGCACCTCCACAGGATTTCCTGTTCTTGCTGCGTCACCAGCTCATCCTTAAATAACTCATCTTGGCATGAAAGCTGTAACCAGTCGGCTCTTCTCACTTTGAACACATCCAGGCTGCACACCACTTAGGAGATGGTAAGCCGTTTCTTTCATCCTTTAGCAGTATCTTTTTCACTCCACCAGCGGCATTTATTTCCTCTAACTCATCTAAATTTATTGCTTTTATCTAGTTTTTATTGCATTTAATCTATTCAAATTTGCTTTATACAAAATGCCATTGCCATTCATATATAGAACTTTGTCATAATTGTCGGCAAATTTTCATATGGCACCTGGATCCACTGCTTACTTTTGCAGCTCATTCGTATTTCTTTATTATTACATTTAGTTTAAAACAGTTTAAAAATAATTTTACTTCCAGTGAATACTTTAATTCGAATTATTAATGTTTTTTTTTCATTTTTATTGATTTTACAGTCTAATCCTGATACTCTTAATTCTAAGTTGGGATTTCTACGATTAGTATTGTTTTACCATTACTCAGACATTCATATAGTTATTTTTATTGACTATTATAAATAGTTTTTGCTTTTATTATTGCTATCAATTTTTACTTGTTTTTTTTCAATCTTAATTGCCATTCTTTATCATGCACTTATTTTTTGTACTTACTAAGATTGTTATTTTTGATTACTAATTAGTATCATGAAAGCTGATTATTATTATTATTATTGATTATACGTTTATTAACTTGTATTCATAAAACAATTATTTATATTACAGATGGATATCATTGACATCATTTTTGTTTGTTTTTGATTACTATTATATTGCAGATTAATTTATGTCATTAAACATGTTCACATCAATCTTTCACATATAGACACACCCTTTCATGAATCGAATCGGGGGCCTCCTGTGCTCCAGTCAATGGCTATCCAGCCTGTGGACAGTTAACTTAAATGACTACCAGCCTTGTTCCATGATTCAAGTTATCTAGTTCCTGCCTCCTGGTCTTGACTCCTCTGCTATTGTGACAAGACTTCCTGATACCGACTTCTGGCTTTCCATCTGACTACATTACCCACCTCATCCCTTGGGTACTGCAAACTGAGACTTCTCATTGCTGACTCTTGGCTCATCCCTAACTACTCTCCAGACTTGTGTCTGCTACACCTGAGGCTCCACCCTAATGCCTGAACCGCTACACACCCATTCAGACTCCTGAGTCTGTTGACATAGCTCCACCCCTTTCCACACTTCTTTTTTATAATTTCCCTACTCGAGTACTAAAAATCAGATTGAAATATTTACATTAATAGGATTCACGCGCTGAAGGTTGCAGGTTTAATCCCCATGTGGTTCAGGTAGCTGTCTCAAGGTTGACTCTGCCTTCCGAGGTTGGTAAAATGAGTACTCAGCTTGCTGGGGGGTAAAAGATGACTGGGTGAGGCAATGGCAAACCACAACACAGAAACAGTCAGCCAAGAAAATGTCACAATGTGAAGTCACCCTAGGGGTCAGGCATGACTCGGTGCTTGCACAAGGTGACTTTACCTTTACCTACCGGGGTACTAGAGATATAGTTATTGGGATTTATTCAACTTGCATTCCTGATTTACTTTATCATGGAAGGGAGAGTGTTAACCCATAAAATATGAACTGTGCATTACGTTACATAAATTGTATTTATGTTTCAAAGTATTGATAATTGGATCCTATCATTGATAAGTGAATTGCCATTATTTCTTTAACGAACTGAAAGTGTTAATAATCCTAGGATCTAGCTAGCTGTAGTCAGCATTGAGCAACTAACACATAAAAGTTGACTCATTTATTTGCCATCATATTATTATTCCTTTGCATTTATTTGTTCTTAAATAAACATTGTACTTTTTTGGAATTCCGGCTGCTGCATCGTATCCTGAATCTGCGTCGCAATATCACACACCCATGACAGTAACACAAGACTCAGATGTCAGGAAAAGGGCCTAACTATACCCTTACTGCAGCATTTCAGACATTTGTAAGGGGCCAGGTCAAAAAAAGGTTAACTGGTTGCTTTGGTAATAGACAGGCTTGTGCCAGAATTAGTGCCAAATTCTCCACATGTGCCAAAAATTGTAAAAAAATGGCATAATTTATTGATGAGCATGACCAGTAATTAGTAATTACCTCCAAAGAGGTTCGTGTAAGGACTATAAAAGGGTTTGTAACTCCACCTCAAGTTCAGTCCAGCAAGTGTGAGCTGCATTGAGAGATACTGACAGAGAGGCTGAGAAGGGAACACAATTTTCTGCAAGACCTGTTTACCAGGGTGAGTGATCAGGACATTTGGAGCCCACCTGCATCATGGCATGGTGCAGCAGACACAGTTTTTTTTAACAGGACAGAAGCTACAAACGTGGGTGCAAGTAGCCTTGCTACAGTGGACTGAGAAAGTGGAGAACAACTAAGGAATGTCTGGACAATGCTTTCTTCCTCTTGTAATCCACAAACTGTAAGTGGGGTCGACCTCCATGGAAATAGTGGATGTGCACACTTACAGGCATTGAATCAGTGTAACAGGCCTGTTATACATACATACAGTTAGGGCCAGAAATATTTGGACAGTGACACAAGTTTTGTTATTTTAGCTGTTTACAAAAACATGTTCAGAAATACAATTATATATATAATATGGGCTGAAAGTGCACACTCCCAGCTGCAATATGAGAGTTTCCACATCCAAATCGGAGAAAGGGTTTAGGAATCATAGCTCTGTAATGCATAGCCTCCTCTTTTTCAAGGGACCAAAAGTAATTGGACAATGGACTCTAAGGGCTGCAATTAACTCAGAAGGTGTCTCCCTCGTTAACCTGTAATCAATTAAGTAGTTAAAAGGTCTGGGGTTGATTCCAGGTGTGTGGTTTTGTATTTGGAAGCTGTTGCTGTGACCAGACAACATGCGGTCAAAGGAACTCTCAATTGAGGTGAAGCAGAACATCCCGAGGCTGAAAAAAAAGAAAAAATCCATCAGAGAGATAGCAGACATGCTTGGAGTAGCAAAATCAACAGTCGGGTACATTCTGAGAAAAAAGGAATTCACTGGTGAGCTTGGGAACTCAAAAAGGCCTGGGCGTCCACGGAAGACAACGGTGGTGGATGATCGCCACATACTTTCTTTGGTGAAGAAGAACCCGTTCACAACATCAACTGAAGTCCAGAACACTCTCAGGGAAGTAGGTGTATCTGTCTCCAAGTCAACAGTAAAGAGAAGACTCCATGAAAGTAAATACAAAGGGTTCACATCTAGATGCAAACCATTCATCAATTCCAAAAATAGACAGGCCAGAGTTAAATTTGCCGAAAAACACCTCAAGAAGCCAGCCCAGTTCTGGAAAAGTATTCTATGGACAGATGAGACAAAGATCAACCTGTACCAGAATGATGGGAAGAAAAAAGTTTGGAGAAGAAAGGGAACGGCACATGATCCAAGGCACACCACATCCTCTGTAAAACATGGTGGAGGCAACGTGATGGCATGGGCATGCATGGCTTTCAATGGCACTGGGTCACTTGTGTTTATTGATGACGTAACAGCAGACAAGAGTAGCCGGATGAATTCTGAAGTGTACCGGGATATACTTTCAGCCCAGATTCAGCCAAATGCTGCAAAGTTGATCGGACGGCGCTTCACAGTACAGATGGACAATGACCCCAAGCATACAGCCAAAGCTACCCAGGAGTTCATGAGTGCAAAAAAGTGGAACATTCTGCAATGACCAAGTCAATCACCAGATCTTAACCCAATTGAGCATGCATTTCACTTGCTCAAATCCAGACTTCAGACGGAAAGACCCACAAACAAGCAAGACCTGAAGGCTGCGGCTGTAAAGGCCTGGCAAAGCATGAAGAAGGAGGAAACCCAGCGTTTGGTGATGTCCATGGGTTCCAGACTTAAGGCAGTGATTGCCTCCAAAGGATTCGCAACAAAATATTGAAAAAAATATATTTTGTTTGGGTTATGTGTATTTGTCCAATTACTTTTGAGCTCCTAAAATGTGGAGTGTTTGTAAAGAAATGTGTACAATTCCTACATTTTCTATCAGATATTTTTGTTCAACCCTTTAAATTAAACGTTAAAATCTGCACTTGAATTCTGTTGTAGAGGCTTCATTTCAAATCCAATGCGGTGGCATGCAGAGCCCAACTCGCGAAAATTGTGTTACTGTCCAAATATTTCTGGCCCTAACTGTATATTGACACTACAGCAATTATCACTCAAAGGGACATAGTTCGCAAGTCACAGAGAGAGGGCATATTCTGTACTTCAACACAAGCTATAGGCGTAAGGACACTGAGTTTGGCTCATTGTACCTCTAGCAGGGAGGTGTTAACCTTTTCTCAGGAGGACTGTATATTGTAACCCATGAACTATACATTTCTGTACTACTGAACGAACCTCAGCAAATCATTGCTAGTGCTGTTTGCTTACTGCCATTGTTTTTTTAATTGCTTGTGTGAATAATAATATTAAAAGTACTGAGTTAGTGCAGGTGGCACTAGGCCATTGTAAAGTGAATGTCAAGTTACGTATTTACTCTCATACCAGTATTTGTTATATTTCTGTGTTGAAAACCTTTTGTTAATTCTGTTGACTCCATCGTATCCTGAAACCTGCATTGTGCACCATTATGCGCAACACATTTAACGAAGAGTAGAGGAGTCAGGTATGTTTAGGACTAGAGATGAGCGAACGTACTCGTCCGAGCTTGATACTCGTTCGAGTATTAGCGTGTTCGAGATGCTCGTTACTCGAGACGAGTACCACGCGATGTTCGAGTTACTTTCACTTTCATCTCTGAGACCGTTAGCGTGCTTTTCTGGCCAATAGAAAGACAGGGAAGGCATTACAACTTCCCCCTGCGACGTTCAAGCCCTATACCACCCCCCTGCAGTGAGTGGCTGGCGAGATCAGGTGTCACCCGAGTATATAAATCGGCCCCGCCCGCGGCTCGCCACAGATGCATTCTGACAGAGATCAGGGACAGTGCTGCTGGTGCCGGAGCTGCTATAGGGAGAGCGTTAGGAGTTATTTTAGGCTTCAAGAACCCCAACGGTCCTTCTTAGGGCCACATCTAACCGTGTGCAGTAGTGTGGAGGCTGCTTTTTGCAGTGTTGCACATTTTTTTTTTTTTGTATATCGGCCGTGCAGAGCATTGCGTCCTGCAGTAATTTTACATTGTCCAGGGCCAGTAGTGGTGAGGCAGGGACAGAAGACATATTTAGTGTATATAGGCAGTGGGCCTTTCCCAAAACATTTGGGAAAAAAAATCTATTTGGGCTGCCTGTGACCGTCCTCTGTGTACTGGGTCTCTGCTGGGGGTAGTTGTCCTAATTCATACGCAGCCAGCTAAGTGTTACAGCAGGCTTGCGCAAAGTTCTTTCCTGCCTCTGTGTTGCCTCTTACATCACCGCTTTATTCCTGTCCACAGTGAAACAGTCTGCAGTAATTTTACATTGTCCAGGGCCAGTAGTGGTGAGGCAGGGACAGAAGACATATTTAGTGTATATAGGCAGTGGGCCTTTCCAAAAACATTTGGGGAAAAAAATCTATTTGGGCTGTCTGTGACCGTCCTCTGTGTACTGGGTCTCTGCTGGGGGTAGTTGTCCTAATTCATACGCAGCCAGCTAAGTGTTACAGCAGGCTTGCGCAAAATTCTTTCCTGTCTCTGCTGTGCGTTCCGTAAGCGAAATCAGCCTCTAACCACAGGCCAATAAGTGGCACATTTAATTACAGCGTTCTGTTTCTGCACTACTGGTAATACACCATGCTGAGGGGTAGGGGTAGGCCTAGAGGACGTGGACGCGGCCGAGGACGCGGAGGCCCAAGTCAGGGTGTGGGCACAGGCCGAGCTCCTGATCCAGGTGTATCGCAGCCGACTGCTGCGGGATTAGGAGAGAGGCATGTTTCTGGCGTCCCCACATTCATCTCACAATTAATGGGTCCACGCGGTAGACCTTTATTAGAAAATGAGCAGTGTGAGCAGGTCCTGTCGTGGATGGCAGAAAGTGCATCCAGCAATCTATCGACCACCCAGAGTTCTGCGCCGTCCACTGCTGCAACTCTGAATCCTCTGGGTGCTGCTCCTCCTTCATCTCAGCCTCCTCACTCCATTACAATGACACATTCTGAGGAGCAGGCAGACTCCCAGGAACTGTTCCCGGGCCCCTGCCCAGAATGGCCAGCAATGGTTCCTCTCCCACCGGAGGAGTTTGTCGTGACCGATGCCCAACCTTTGGAAAGTTCCCGGGGTCCGGGGGATGAGGATGGGGACTTCCGGCAACTGTCTCAAGAGCTTTCAGTGGGTGAGGAGGACAATGAGACACAGTTGTCTATCACTCAGGTAGCAGTAATTGGAGTAAGTCCGAGGGAGGAGCGCACAGAGGATTCGGAGGAAGAGCAGCAGGACGATGAGGTGACTGACCCCACCTGGTTTTCTACGCCTACTGAGGACAGGTCTTCAGAGGGGGAGGCAAGGGCAGCAGCAGGGCAGGTTGGAAGAGGCAGTGTGGTGGCCAGGGGTAGAGGCAGGGCCAGACCGAATAATCCACCAACTGTTTCCCAAAGCGCCCCCTCGCGCCATGCCACCCTGCAGAGGCCGAGGTGCTCAAAGGTCTGGCAGTTTTTCACTGAGAGTGCAGACGACCAACGAACAGTGGTGTGCAACCTTTGTCGCGCCAAGATCAGCCGGGGAGCCACCACCACCAGCCTCACCACCACCAGCATGCGCAGGCATATGATGGCCAAGCACCCCACAAGGCGGGATGAAGGCCGTTCACCGCCTCTGGTTTGCACCGCTGCCTCTCCGCCTGTGCCCCAACCTGCCACTGAGATCCAACCCCCCTCTCAGGGCACAGGCACTACCGTCTCCTGGCCTGCACCCACACCCTCACCTCCGCTGTGCTCGGCCCCATCCACCAATGTCTCTCAGCGCACTGTCCAGCCGTCGCTAGCGCAAGTGCTGGAGCGCAAGCACAAGTACGCCGCCACGCACCCGCACGCTCAAGCGTTAAACGTCCGCATAGCCAAATTTATCAGCCTGGAGATGCTGCCGTATAGGGTTGTGGAAACGGAGGCTTTCAAAGGTATGATGGCGGCGGCGGCCCCGCGCTACTCAGTTCCCAGTCGCCATTACTTTTCCCGATGTGCCGTCCCAGCCCTGCACGACCACGTCTCTCATTGTACGCGCCCTCACCAACGCGGTTACTGCCAAGGTCCACTTAACAACGGACACGTGGACAAGCACAGGCGGGCAGGGCCACTATATCTCCCTGACGGCACATTGGGTGAATTTAGTGGAGGCTGGGACAGAGTCAGAGCCTGGGACCGCTCACGTCCTACCCACCCCCAGAATTGCGGGCCCCAGCTCGTTGGTGGTATCTGCGGCGGTGTATGCTTCCTCCCCTAAACCACCCTCCTCCTCCTCCTCCTACGCAACCACTGTCTCGCAATCAAGATGTGTCAGCAGCAGCACGTCGCCAGCAGTCGGTGTCGCGTGCCGTGGCAGCACAGTGGTGGGAAAGCGTCAGCAGGCAGTGCTGAAACTACTCAGCTTAGGAGAGAAGAGGCACACGGCCCACGAACTGCTGCAGGGTCTGACAGAGCAGACCGACTGTTGGCTTGCGCCGCTGAGCCTCCAACCGGGCATGGTCGTGTGTGACAACGACCGTAACCTGGTGGTGGCTCTGCAGCTCGGCAGCCTCACGCACGTGCCATGCCTGGCCCACATCTTTAATTTGGTGGTTCAGCGCTTTCTGAAAAGCTACCCACGCTTGTCAGACCTGCTCGAAAAGGTGCGCCGGCTCTGCGCACATTTCTGCAAGTCTCACACGGACGCTGCCAACCTGCGCACCCTGCAACATCGGTTTCATCTGCCAGTGCACCGACTGCTGTGCGACGTGCCCACACGGTGGAACTCTACACTCCACATGTTGGCCAGGCTCTATGAGCAGCGTAGAGCTATAGTGGAATACCAACTCCAACATGGGTGGCGCAGTGGGAGTCAGCCTCCTCAATTATTTACAGAAGAGTGGGCCTGGTTGGCAGACATCTGCCAGGTCCTTGGAAACTTTGAGGAGTCTACCCAGATGGTGAGCGGGGATGCTGCAATCATTAGCATCACCATTCCTCTGCTTAGCATCTTGAGAAGTTCCCTGCAAAGCATAAAGGCAGACGCTTTGCGCTCGGAAACAGAGGCGTGGGAAGACAGTATGTCGCTGGATAGTCAGAGCACCATTCTTTCTATATCTCAGCGCGTTGAGGAGGAGGAGGAGGAGGAGCATGAGGAGGATGAGGAGGATGGGGAAGAGACAGCTTGGCCCAATGCTGAGGGTACCCATGCTGCTTGCCTGTCATCCTTTCAGCGTGTATGGCCTGAAGAGGAGGAGGAGGATCCTGAAAGTGATCTTCCTAGTGCGGACAGCCATGTGTTGCGTACAGGTACCCTGGCACACATGGCTGACTTCATGTTAGGATGCCTTTCTCGTGACCCTCGCGTTACACGCATTCTGGCCACTACGGATTACTGGGTGTACACACTGCTCGACCCACGGTATAAGGAGAACCTTTCCACTCTCATACCCGAAGAGGAAAGGGGTTCGAGAGTGATGCTATACCACAGGACCTTGGCGGACAAGCTGATGGTAAAATTCCCATCCGACAGCGCTAGTGGCAGAAGGTGCAGTTCCGAGGGCCAGGTAGCAGGGGAGGCGCAGAGATCAGGCAGCATGTACAGCCCAGGCAGTGCAACAGTCTTTAAGGGCCTGGACAGCTTTATGGCTCCCCACCAAGACTGTGTCACCGCTCCCCAGTCAAGGCTGAGTCGGCGGGAGCACTGTAAAAGGATGGTGAGGGAGTACAAAGCCGATCGCACGACCGTCCTCCGTGACGCCTCTGCCATCTACAACTACTGGGTGTCGAAGCTGGACACGTGGCCTGAACTCGCGCTGTATGCCCTGGAGGTGCTTGCTTGTCCTGCGGCTAGCGTCTTGTCAGAGAGGGTGTTTAGTGCGGCTGGGGGAATCATCACGGATAAGCGTACCCGCCTGTCAACCGACAGTGCCGACAGGCTTACACTCATCAAGATGAACACAGCCTGGATTTCCCCAGACTTTTCTTCTCCACCAGCGGACAGCAGTGATACCTAAACAATACGTAGGCTGCACCCGTGGATGGAAGCATTGTTCTCTATCACCATCAAAAACGTGGACCTTTTAGCTTCATCAATCTGTGTATAATATTCCTCCTCCTCCTCCTGCTCCTCCTCCTGAAACCTGACGTAATCACGCCGAACGGGCAATTTTTCTTAGGCCCACAAGGCTCAGTCATATAATTTTTGTAAACAATTTTTATACGTTTCAATGCTCATTAAAGCGTTGAAACTTTCACCTGAACCAATTTTTATTTTAAGTGGGCTGCCTCCAGGCCTAGTTACAAATTAAGCCACATTAACCAAAGCGATGGTTGGTACACCAATGTTTGGGGGCCCTCGCCTACAGTGTAATTCAATTAATTTTTTGCCCACCTGCATTAAAGCTAACGTTACATCAGCTGTGCTGGGCACTGCAATGGGATATATTTATGTACTGCCGGTGGGTTCCAGGGAGCCACCTATGCTGTGGGTCCACAGGGAGTTGTAACTGCATGTGTCTACTTCTAAAGAACCCCAGTCTGACTGGGGCATGCAGTGTGGGCCGAAGCCCACCTGCATTAAACATGACATTACCTCAGCTGTGATGGGCAATGCAATGGGATATATTTATGTACCGCCGGTGGCTTCCTGGCACCCACCCATGCTGTGGGTCTACAGGGAGTTGTAACTGCATGTGTCCACTTCTAAAGAACCCCAGTCTGACCTGGGCATGCAGTGTGGGCCGAAGCCCACCTGCATTTAATCGGACGTTACCTCAGCTGTGATGGGCACTGCAATGGGATACATTTATGTACAGCCGGTGGGTTCCAGGGAGCCACCCATGCTGTGGGTGCACACGGAATTCCCATTGCGGAGTTGTACCTGCCTGTGACTATTTATAAAAAAACGCGGTCTGACTGGGGCATGCAGACACCTTGACAGAATGAATAGTGTGTGGCACATAGGTTCCCCATTGCTATGCCCACGTGTGCAGCTCCTGATTGCGGTGGCACAGGATTATATTTCTCATTGCTTCTGTACAGCATTGTGGGCTATCGCCCCGCCCCTTTTAAAGAGGGTCGTTGCCTAGCCATGCCAACCCTCTGCAGTGTGTGCCTGCGGTTCCTCCTCATGGCAGACGCACTTATAAATAGACATGAGGGTGGTGTGGCATAAGTGCAGCTGAAGGCTGCGCAGGGACACTTTGGTGTGCGCTGTGGACACTGGGTCGTGCGGGTGCGTTGGGCAGCATGTAACCCAGGAGAAGTGGCAGCGGAGTGTCATGCAGGCAGTGATTGTGCTTTGTTGGAGGTAGTGTGGTGCTTAGCTAAGGTATGCATTGCTAATGAAGGCTTTTCAGAAGTAAAAGTTGTTGGGGGGGGGGCCCACTCTTGCCGCTCCTGTGGCTTAATAGTGGGACCTGGGAACTTGAGATGCAGCCCAACATGTAGCCCCTCGCCTGCCTTATCCGTTGCTGTGTCGTTCCCATCACTTTCTTGAATTGCCCAGATTTTCACAAATGAAAACCTTAGCGAGCATCGGCGATATACAAAAATGCTCGGGTCACCCATTGACTTCAATGGGGTTCGTTACTCGAAACGAACCCTCGAGCATCGTGAAATTTTCGTCCCGAGTAACGAGCACCCGAGCATTTTGGTGCTCGCTCATCTCTATTTAGGACCTTACAAGAACCACCCAATCACATCATGCTGGATGCCAAGTATTACTGTAGCACAGAATTATATTTCGAGTTGTAAGTGGAATTCTACATGTGCTTAGACAGCTTCTTAAAGAACTTTTGATGTGAAATATTACTAAACTATCTTCTGAGGATTCTTATGAAGTTTTGCTGACTTAGTGAGTTATTTTAAGATCCTTGGGAACTTCCCAAGAAATTATGATCTCGTACTTTCATCTTAAAAATTCATGTCCTAGAAAGGTTACTGATTTAAATTCATATATTGTAATGCAGTCCTCCTTTACTCCCATGATATACATTGCAAGCTGCTGCTCGTCTTTTGTTCTTGCTTGATAAATGTTCCATGAATTCAATGTTGTCTTCTGCTGCCTGTGTCATTACAGGCAGGGGCGAAACAAATAGATATCTAAAAGCACAGCAGTCTGGAAATAATTTTCAGGAACATAAGCTTGCAAAGCTTGTTGTTTTTGATGGAAGAGGACATTAATTTGTAATATAGTTTGTTAGGATGATATCTGCAGTGTATAAATAATTTGTGTATTCATAAAATGAAAGTACTGCATTTCACGTCAAACTTTGGGGGATGTTTCACCTCCAAGTGGAGTCTAAGCATAAGATATGGCGCTGTTATAAGGCCGTGTATTATTAACGCCAGGAAGTTGGAGCACAATGGGTTCTAAACAACAAACAACTTCAGGAAAAGCTGGGTTATACAAAGTTCTTATGCAGGGGAGTACATAGGATTTATGAGACCCCATAGCAAAATTCAGAATTGGGACTCCCACAATAAAAAAAAATATATATAGGTGTATATTAGAGGCAGTGTATCCATAACATAGTGGGCTTGGATACAGCAGCTTAGCTCTAGCATACCTCTAAATAATGCGTTCATTGTATAATAGTCAGATACCAGCTCTGCACAGTGATTGTGATTACAGCGCAGTGACATTTTCTTTGATTGGGGACATCTGTTTTATTCTTGCACATATTGAAGTTGAAGTTAAGGTGGGCCTTTTTACTACTTCAGGCTTTGACTTCACTTGGTTGTATGTAATTCACTGTTTTAGTGGAACGGGTCCCAGCTTCTCACCTGGGACTGGGAACCACATACAGCTGCTTCTGGGGGCAGCTCTCTGCTTTCGGCTACTCATACTAGCTGGGAGCAGGGAGTTTTTAAATTTCCCGGGCCTCCTGGCCCTCTGCACATGTGTGTGATGTAATGACGTCTGGCACACATGCAGGACCAGAACGCTGTAGGACATTGCGGAGGACGGGGGTGAGTATTCTCAGCTCCCCTTACGGGTCCTATCCATAAGGGGTGCTGAAACTTTAACTTTTTTTACTTTCTACTGGCGATCGTGTGACCTGGGGGAGTTCTGCGACCCGGGATGACAGCTCCAGGATGTCAGCTACCTCCGGTAACCGACAGCATGGAGCTGTCACGTCCACAGCCTTTAATCCCCAGAGGAAGGATGTTTTAACATCCTCGGGGATTAAAGCCCACTTAGGCAGGACGTAAAAAGGCTATGAAGTAGTCAATAAGGGGTCAAAGTGCTTTCCAATCCACTTTTCCAAGTCCAGTCCCAGAGGTGGTGGTGTTAAGTGCCGTCGCCTCTCTGCTCTGTACTACCCTAGAATCTTCAGCCTGCACTATGCACCTTTTCTCCTTCAAAAGCCAGATCCAGAAATGTTTTTAAGAACTGTCCCTTTAATACCACCATGCAGTGACCACATATAGTGGTCATATTCAAAGCCTACACAGGTGGTCAGAATAATCAAGGGAAACAATCACAGCAACAGCATATTTGTCAATGGTCCATTTTTATTATGCTATAAACAGGATGCAGAGAAGTGGGGACATTTCTCAAACTTTCTAAATCCATCCCTGGTGTACTATATAACATTTTCCAGCACAATTCTGCTGCCATTTGCGGTCTCATGAGCATGCATACTACAACAGTGTTAGATGGAAATCATGTTACCTTAGCTGTTAAGGTGCCGGTACACATTCAACAGCTGTCAGCCCAACCATCATTTGGTCAATAACTATTCCCCCCCATACACATGAATGCTCAGATCGGCCTTGATCCTTCTTTCCCTTGACATTATTTGTCCAAAAATTTAGGCCCATCTGTGCCCCAAAGAAATGCTGCAGCAGAACAGTTCAAAGAAAGGAAATGCCCTCAAAGGGGCTGTCTGCCCATCTAAAAAGTTTTAAAGTTTCCAATGGCAGCATTGCAGCCCATCAGAAAAGTTTAAATTTGGGTAGAAACATTGCTTTGACCCTAAATATGTGGCCTGTCAGATCCAGCATTGCTTGCAATGGCACGATTGCAATGTTCCATCTGTCGATCACAGGGGCTACTTTCCGGTTAACCACGCCCCCTTATACAAAAGGAGCTCATATGGGTGAAGAATACAATGAGCCTATGCTTGATGAAATGGCCATTCAGCTCATTGCATCTAAAGGGGCAGAGCTAACTCGAGAATAGCTCATGTGATCCGCAGATGGAACATCATGCCATTGTGAGCAGCACTAGATGTTACTGGTCATGTCACCAAGGTCAGATGTGTTCCTAGCCAAATTTAACCCCTTAATGACGTGGCCCTTTTTTTCATTTTCGTTTTTCCTCCCAAATTTCAAAAAATAATAACTCTTATTTATCTATTAACATAGCTGTCTGAGGGCTTGTTTTCTTGCAGAATGGGTTGTATCTTTTAATAGTATTATTTCATGAATCATATAATGTACTCAAAAACTTTAAAAATGTATAAGTGCAGGGAAATGGAAAAAGAAAGGGGGAGGGTCTTGTTTCTACAGAGTACAGCAGCAAAAATGACATGATATTCTGCGGGTCAGCATGATTGTGACTATACAATATATATATTTTATTTTTTTTACCGCATGTTCTAACAGCCATAACTTTTTTTATTTTTCCATTGACGTAGTTGTGTGAGAGCTCATTTTTTGTGGGATATCCTGTAGTTTACATTGGTACCATTTTGGAGCACATGTGACTTTTTGATTGCTTTTTGTTACATTTATTCTTGGACATGGGTTGACCAAAAAAGCTCAATTAATTTTTTTTTTTTTTCTGACGACATTCACCATGTGGGATAAACAATGACTTGCTTTGATCATTTGGACTTTTACAGATGCAGCGATACTAAATATCTTTTTTTCATTATAAATAAGGGAAAGGGATTTTTTTTTAAACTTTAAACTTTTAAACTTTAATGAACTTTTTTTAACTCATACATTGTTTTTTTTGTAATCGCCAAAGTAATAACATAGTATACAACGATCTAACAGGCAGCCTATCAAGCTATGCCACAGGCATGACTTCATAAGTATGGCATCCCTGGCCTTCAGAAGGTGACTGGCTACCATGGCAGCGAATGGCAACTCTTGATCTCATTATAGGGAGATCATTCAGGACTCTCAAACACCACGGTCAGAATTGATGACAGCATTTAAAGGGCTTACAGCCACAATCAGTGTGAGTGCTGATCACGGCTGTTGTGGGCAGGTATCGGCAGACACCTGCATTGTATGGAGCAGGATTATCCCCCGATTCTGCTCCACAGAAACCTTGAAGCTCTAGGACGTAACTATACGTCATGCCTCCTATGGGTAATGGACTGCAATCCTACCACTGGAGACTTTGAAACAACTTTTTAAGTGAGCAAACAACCCCTTTAAAGAGGATTGGTCATGACATATCAGCGAGGGTCAACTGCATAGCATCGCTGGTTCTGATGATGTCTTTCTTCTGCTTATACTCATCCTCGTTCTCACCCTTCTAATTGTAGCTTCCAATGCTGTGGATGTGTCAAGTAGCCGGTCCCCACTGTCCACATACCAATGCTTGATGTCAGACTTGATTGATGGTGAGCAATGAGGACCATCTACTAAAAACATTCCAAATGGTGGGAGTTGAATCTAAAACGAGCCAATACGGAGAAACGGGGTGAATATAAACCTTAAAAAAACATTCTTGGAGTCTTTGAACCCGAGGCTGCACTGCTGACATGGGGAAATTACAAATCTGCCCATTCTCTAGACATGTCTGGTTTAGTAAATACTTTAATTCGCCGTTGGGCTATTCCTCTGTTATTGCCCTTGGAAATGTATTTAAGGGTTAATAACTAGAGATGCGCGAACGTGTTCGTCCGAACTTAATATCCGTGCGGATATTAGGGTGTTCGGGATGTTCGTTATTCGTAACGAACACCATGCGGTGTTCGGGTTACTTTCACTTCCTTCCCTGAGACGTTAGCGCGCTTTTCTGGCCAATTGAAAGACAGGGAAGGCATTACAACTTCCCCCTGTGTTGTTCCAGCCCTATACCACCCCCCTGCAGTGAGTGGCTGGGGAGATCAGGTGTCCGCCTAATATAAAAGTCGGCCCCTCCCACGGCTGGCCTCAGATGCCTTGTGAGTTAGATGAGGGACAGTGCTGTTTGTACCGGAGCTGCTGTAGGGAAAGAATTGGTAGTTAGTGTAGGCTTTAAGACCCCCAAAGGTCCTTATTAGGGCCACCTGATAGCTGTGTGTTGGCTGCTGTTAGCAGTGGCAATTTTTTTTCTTCTCAAAATCGCCTCTGCAGAGCGTTGCACCCGGCATTAGGGACAGAAGTGTTGCATAGGCAGGGAGAGTGTTAGGAGTGAGTGTAGCCTTCAAGAACCTCAACGATCCTTTCTAGGGCCATATTTAACCGTGTGCAGTACTGTGCTGGCTGCTGTTAGCTGTGCTGCATTTTTTTTTTCTTCTCAAAATCGCCTCTGCAGAGCATTGCACCCTCCATTGATACTGCAGGGAAAGAATTGTGTAGGCAGGGCAACAACACAGTTATTATTCATTGAATATACGCAGTGCGGCCTTTTGCTTGTAAAACAAGTGAAAAAAATTCTATTTGACCTGCCTCTGTCCGTCCTAAGGGCTGTGGACACGTGTCGGCTGCGTGTGCAACGTTTAAAAATCATACGCACCCAGCTACGTTTTACTCCTGGCTTCGCCATTTGCTTTCCTTAATTGGGAAAAAAATACCTGCTCTGCCAGAGTTATAATAACTCTGCTACCCTCAAGTTCTGTGCCACATTAGCAGGGCCACAGCACAGTTATTAAACTTCTCATGTTCATTGAATATACACAGTGCTGCCTTTTGGTGGAAAAAAACTGAAAAAAATTCTATTTGTCCTGCCTCTGTCCGTCCTAAGGGCGGTGGACACGTGTCGGCTGCGTGTGCAACGTTTAAAAATCAGACGCACCCAGCTACGTTTTACTCCTGGCTTCGCCATTTGCTTTCCTTAATTGGGAAAAAAATACCTGCTCTGCCAGAGTTATAATAACTCTGCTACCCTCAAGTTCTGTGCCACATTAGCAGGGCCACAGCACAGTTATTAAACTTCTCATGTTCATTGAATATACGCAGTGCTGCCTTTTGGTGGAAAAAAACTGAAAAAAATTCTATTTGTCCTGCCTCTGTCCGTCCTAAGGGCGGTGGACACGTGTCGGCTGCGTGTGCAACGTTTAAAAATCAGACGCACCCAGCTACGTTTTACTCCTGGCTTCGCCATTTGCTTTCCTTAATTGGGAAAAAAATACCTGCTCTGCCAGAGTTATAATAACTCTGCTATCCTCAAGTTCTGTGCCACATTAGCAGGGCCACAGCACAGTTATTAAACTTCTCATGTTCATTGAATATACGCAGTGCTGCCTTTTGGTGGAAAAAAACTGAAAAAAAATCTATTTGTCCTGCCTCTGTCCGTCCTAAGGGCTGTGTGTACGTGTCGGCTGCGTGTGCAACGTTTAAAAATCAGACGCACCCAGCTACGTTTTACTGCTGGCTTCGCCATTTGCTTTCCTTAATTGGGAAAAAAATACCTGCTCTGCCAGAGTTATAATAACTCTGCTACCCTCACGTTCTGTGACACATTAGCAGGGCCACAGCACAGTTATTAAACTTAGATTATTCATTCACTAGAGGCAGTGGGGCCTTTCGTTTTCAAAAAAGGGAAAAAATTATATTTGGCCTGCAGTCTTGCGCCAATTTATTTCCTGCCTGTGAAATCAAATCACTGGTAATACAGCATGCTGAGGGGTAGGGGTAGGCCTAGAGGACGTGGACGCGGCCGAGGACGCGGAGGGCCAAGTCAGGGTGTGGGCACAGGCCGAGCTCCTGATCCAGGTGTGTCGCAGCCGACTGCTGCGCGATTAGGAGAGAGGCACGTTTCTGGCGTCCCCACATTCATCGCCCAATTAATGGGTCCACGCGGGAGACGGTTAGAAAATGAGCAGTGTGAGCAGGTCCTGTCCTGGATGGCAGAAAGTGCTTCGAGCAACCTATCGTCAACCCGCAGTTCTGCGCCGTCCACTGCTGCAAATCCGAATCCTCTGTCTGCTGCTCCTCCTTCCTCCCAGCCTCCTCACTCCACTACAATGACACCTGCTCAGGAGCGGGAACACTCCCAGGAACTGTTCTCGGGCCCCTGCTTAGATTGGGCAGCAGCGGTTCCTCTCCCACCAGAGGAGTTTATCGTCACTGATGCCCAACCATTCGAAAGTTCCCGGGGTCCGGGGGAAGAGGCTGGGGACTTCCGCCAACTGTCTCAACAACTTTCTGTGGGTGAGGAGGACGATGACGATCAGACACAGTTGTCTTGCAGTGAGGTAGTAGTAAGGGCAGTAAGTCCAAGGGAGCAGCGCACAGAGGATTCGGAGGAAGAACAGCAGGACAATGAGGTGACTGACCCCACCTGGTGTGCAACGCCTACACAGGACAGGTCTTCAGAGGGGGAGGCACGGGCAGCAGCAGGGCAGGTTGCAAGAGGCAGTGCGGTGGCCAGGGGTAGAGGCAGGGCCAGACCGAATAATCCACCAACTGTTTCCCAAAGCGCACCCTCGCGCCATGCTACCCTGCAGAGGCCGAGGTGCTCTAAGGTCTGGCAGTTTTTCACAGAGACGCCTGACGACCGACGAACAGTGGTGTGCAACCTTTGTCGCGCCAAGCTCAGCCGGGGAGCCACCACCAACAGCCTCACCACCACCAGCATGCGCAGACATATGATGGCCAAGCACCCCACAAGGTGGGACGAAGGCCGTTCAGCGCCTCCGGTTTGCACCCCTGCCTCTCCCTCTGTGCCACAACCTGCCACTGAGATGCAACCCCCCTCTCAGGACACAGGCACTACCGCCTCATGGCCTGCACCCACACCCTCATCTCCGCTGTCCTCGGCCCCATCCAGCAGTGTAGTTCAGCGCACCGTCCAGCCGTCGCTTGCGCAACGGTTGGAGCGCAAGCGCAAGCGACGCCACGCACCCGCACGCTCAAACGTTAACCGTCCGCATAGCAAAATTCATCAGCCTTGAGATGCTGCCGTATAGGGTTGTGGAAACGGAGTCCTTCAAAAGTATCATGGAGGCGGCGGCCCCGCGCTACTCAGTTCCCAGTCGCCACTACTTTTCCCGATGTGCCGTCCCAGCCCTGCACGACCACGTCTCCCGCATCATTGTACGCGCCCTCACCAACGCGGTTACTGCCACGGTCCACTTAACAACAGACACGTGGACAAGCACAGGCGGGCAGGGCCACTGCATCTCCCTGACGGCACATTGGGTGAATTTAGTGGAGGCTGGGACAGAGTCAGAGCCTGGGACCGCTCACGTCCTACCCACCCCCAGAATTGCGGGCCCCAGCTCGGTGGTGGTATCTGCGGGGGTGTATGCTTCCTCCACTAAAGCACCCTCCTCCTCCTCCTCCTCAACCTCTGTCTCGCAATCTAGATGTGTCAGCAGCAGCAGCAGGACGTCGCCAGCAGTCGGTGTCGCGCGGTGTGGCAGCACAGCGGTGGGCAAGCGTCAGCAGGCCGTGCTGAAACTACTCAGCTTAGGCGATAAGAGGCACACGGCCCACGAACTGCTGCAGGGTCTGACACAGCAGACCGACCGCTGGCTTGCGCCGCTGAGCCTCCAACCGGGCATGGTCGTGTGTGACAACGGCCGTAACCTGGTGGCGGCTCTGCAGCTCGGCAGCCTCACGCACGTGCCATGCCTGGCCCACGTCTTTAATTTGGTGGTTCAGCGCTTTCTGAAAAGCTACCCACGCTTGTCAGACCTGCTCGTAAAGGTGCGCCGGCTCTGCGCACATTTCCGCAAGTCCCACACGGACGCTGCCACCCTGCGCACCCTGCAACATCACTTTAAGCTGCCAGTGCACCGACTGCTGTGCGACGTGCCCACACGGTGGAACTCTACGCTCCACATGTTGGCCAGGCTCTATGAACAGCGTGTTATAGTCGAATACCAACTCCAACATGGGCGGCGCAGTGGGAGTCAGCCTCCTCAATTCCTTTCAGAAGAGTGGGCCTGGTTGGCAGACATCTGCCATGTCCTTGGTAATTTTGAGGAGTCTACCCAGGTGGTAAGCGGCGATGCTACAATCATTAGCGTCACCATTCCTCTGCTATGCATCTTGAGAAATTCCCTGCAAACCATAAAGGCAGCTGCTTTGCGCTCGGAAACGGGGGCGGTGGAAGACAGTATGCCGCTGGATAGTCAGGGCACCCTCCTGTCTATTTCTCAGCGCGTACAGGAGGAGGAGGAGGAGCATGAGGAGGATGAGGAGGAGGGGGAAGAGACAGCTTGGCCCGCTGCTGACGGTACACCGGCTGATTGCCTGTCATCCTTTCAGCGTGTATGGCCTGAGGAGGAGGAGGAGGAGGAGGATCCTGGCAGTGATCTTCCTAGTGAAGACAGCCATGTGTTGCGTACAGGTACCCTGGCACACATGGCTGACTTCATGTTAGGATGCCTTTCTCGTGACCCTCGCGTTGCACGCATTCTGGCCACGACGGATTACTGGGTATACACACTGCTCGATCCACGCTATAAGGAGAACCTGCCCACTCTCATTCCCGAAGAGGAAAGGGGTTCGAGAGTGTTGCTATACCACAGGACCCTTGCGGACAAGCTGATGGTAAAATTCCCAGCCGACAGCGCTAGTGGCAGAAGGCGCAGTACCGAGGGCAAGGTAGCAGGGGAGGTGCGGAGATCGAGCAGCATGTACATCCCAGGCAGTGCAACAGTCTTTAAGGGCCTGGCCAGCTTTATGGCTCCCCACCAAGACTGTGTCACCGCTCCCCAGTCAAGGCTGAGTCGGCGGGAGCACTGTAAAAGGATGGTGAGGGAGTACGTAGCGGATCGCACGACCATCCTCGGTGACGCCTCTGCCCCCTACAACTACTGGGTGTCGAAGCTGGACACGTGGCCTGAACTAGCGCTGTATGCCCTGGAGGTGCTTGCTTGTCCTGTGGCTAGCGTCTTGTCGGAGAGGGTGTTTAGTGCGGCTGGGGGAATCATCACAGATAAGCGTAGCCGCTTGTCAACCGACAGTGCCGACAGGCTAACACTCATCAAGATGAACAAAGGCTGGATTTCCCCAGACTTCTGTTCTCCACCAGCGGACAGCAGCGATACGTAAGCAATACGTAGGCTGCACCCGCGGATGGAAGCTACGTTCTCTCTCACCATCCAAAACGGGGACATTTCTGCTTCATCAATCTGTGTCTAATATTCCTCCTCCTCCTCCTGCTCCTCCTCCTGAAACCTCACGTAATCATGCTGAACGGGCAATTTTTCTTAGGGCCACAAGGCTCACTCAAATAATTTTTCTGAACAATTTTTATAAGTTTCAATGCGCTTAAAAGCGTTGGAACTTTAACTTGAACCAATTTTTCGTTACACTGGGCTGCCTCCAGGCCTAGTTACCACTTAAGCCACATTACCAAAGCGATTCAACTGCCATCTTGGTTGGGCATGGCCAATTTTTACTGAGGTACATTAGTACTGTTGGTACACCAATTTTTTGGGGCCCTCACCTACAGTGTAATCATAGCAATTTGTATGTTCTTCGCCTGCACTCATGGTACAGAAAGATGTGTGGGGTTGGCCTACACTTTTGCTACATAAATGTAACTTGGGCCATGGCTATACTAAGGCTACTGAAATGGAACTAAGACTGCGCTCCCACTATACTGCTGCTTCAGAATTGTTACTGGGGCCTGTCTTGAGTGCTACTATTGCTGACATGGAACAAAGACTGCGCTCCCGCTATACTGCTGCTTCGGAATTGTTACTGGGGCCTGTCTTGAGTGCTACTATTGCTGACATGGAACGAAGACTGCGCTCCCGCTATACTGCTGCTTCGGAATTCTTACTGGGGCCTGTCTTGAGTGCTACTATTGCTGACATGGAACGAAGACTGCGCTCCCGCTATACTGCTCTCTCGGAATTGTTACTGGGGCCTGTCTTGAGTGCTACTATTGCTGACATGGAACGAAGACTGCGCTCCCGCTATACTGCTGCTTCGGAATTGTTACTGGGGCCTGTCTTGAGTGCTACTATTGTTGACATGGAACGAAGACTGCGCTCCCGCTATACTGCTGCTTCGGAATTGTTACTGGGGCCTGTCTTGAGTGCTACTATTGCTGACATGGAACGAAGACTGCGCTCCCGCTATACTGCTGCTTCGGAATTGTTACTGGGGCCTGTCTTGAGTGCTACTATTCCTGACATGGAACGATGACTGCGCTCCTCCTATAATGCTGCTAGTGATATGTTAGTGGGGCCTGTCCTAATGCTACGGCTGAAATGTTACGAATTCTGGGCTCTGCCTATACCGCTGCTAATGGTATGTCTCTGGGGTGTGGAAACAGAGGCTTCCCAAAGACATGATGGCGGCGAGGCCATTTCCCACCAACGCGGTTACTGTTAAGGTGCATATAACCACGGACACGTGGAGAGGACACGTAGTGCCTCAAAAACATCCCCCTCCTCCTCCAACAGGGAAAACATTCTTGGCAAATGCCTTTGCATTGGTTCGTCTGGTGGCAGTCCAAGAATTTCACCTTTACCGATACAACAAGAGAGCCCCCACACCATCCCCCCGCCACGGCCCACTTAATCCTGGCCGCATTCCAAAAACCAACAAAATACAACCGTGCTACTAGGTCCGCAGTCACCACCACATTACCACCAACGCGGTTACTGTTAAGGTGCATATTACCAGTCTGACTGGGGCATGCAGACACCTTGACAGAATGAATAGTGTGTGGCACATAGGTTCCCCATTGCTATGCCCACGTGTGCAGCTCCTAATGGCGGTGGCACAGGATTATATTTCTCATTGCTTCTGTACAGCATTGTGGGCTATCGCCCCGCCCCTTTTAAAGAGGGTCGCTGCCTAGCCGTGCCAACCCTCTGCAGTGTGTGCCTGCGGTTCCTCCTCATGGCAGACGCACTTCTAAATAGACATGAGGGTGGTGTGGCATGAGGGCAGCTGAAGGCTGCGCAGGGACACTTTGGTGTGCGCTGTGGGGGGGAGGAGGGGCGGTTGGTCAGCATGTAACCCAGGAGAAGTGGCAGCGGAGTGTCATGCAGGCAGTGATTGTGCTTTGTTGGAGGTAGTGTGGTGCTTAGCTAAGGTATGCATTGCTAATGAGGGCTTTTCAGAAGTAAAAGTTGTTGGGAGGGGGGGGGCACTCTTGCCGGTATTGTGGCTTAATAGTGCGACCTGTGAACTTGAGATGCAGCCCAACATGTAGCCCCTCGCCTGCCCTATCCGTTTCTGTGTCATTCCCATCACTTTCTTGAATTGCCCAGATTTTCACACATGAAAACCTTAGCGAGCATCGGCGAAATACAAAAATGCTCTGGTCGCCCATTGACTTCAATGGGGTTCGTTATTCGAAACGAACCCTCGAACATCGCGGGAAGTTCGTTTCGAATAACGAACACCCGAACATTTTGGTGTTCGCTCATCTCTATTAATAACATTATAATCTTCTTGCTCCAGACAAATGAGATGGATGGTTGAACAACTGCAGATCTGCTAAGGTATTTGAAGCTAGGTAATACATGAATCTACGTAACTTTGAATCTCCAGTACAAAGCTTATTTGTCACAGTATTAATCATAAACACCCTTCGAACAACTGCATCCCAGTAAGTAATTAAAGCTAAATGCAAACCGATCATTTCATCATTCAGTAGTCCTTTTTAAAAGCGCCAAGTGATTTTCCTCCCCGTTTAGTAGAAATCTCGAATTTACTGATTACCTCGACTTATTCCTCTTCTGCTATACTAAATTAAATCTCCTAATTAATTTTCAGTCTTCTCATATCTTACTAATTCTTTCTAATATGCAATCTTTTATTATTCATCCCTTATAGACGCAACATTATTTTATATGCTAAACCATGTAGATGAGATTCTGATTGATCTCCAGAATGTATTCATGTAGTAGCTCAGTTTACTATTTGATGTTCTGCATGTGTAGGTAAAAGTAGCCTTCGAGGGGTCCCAAGAATTTAAGTAATCCTCTGTCCACAGGATAAACGTGTGATCGGTGGGAGTCCGTCTGTTGGGCCTCCCAGGGGTCACAAGAACGGGCTTATATATTTTGATCAAAATGTGCATGAAGAACCTTGCATTTTTATGTGGTTAATGAATGTAGCAGTTATGCAGTTTTAATTCTGTTATTAAATGTTTGTGGTAGTGTAATGCGGTTTTATGTTATTGGTGCTGTTGTGTGTAGCCTTTTATATAAGTAGACTTGTACCTTAAAGGGGTGGCCAGAGCATGGTGATTGGCTCTTTGTGTGGGCACATGAAGGAGGTCAGACGTGTATGGAGGGAGGTAGCGGCGCTATCTCCCTCCATACAGCGCGGGCATCAGCTGTTTATTACAGCTGACACCCGCGGGCAATAGCTGCGTTCGGCCGATCGCGGCTATTAACCCCTTAAATGCCGCTGTCAATTCTGACAGCGGCATTTAAATCCCCCGAACGCTGTTTGGGGGTCCCGCACGCCCCCCCCGCGGTGAGATTGGCGGATCCGTGCAGGTGTCATGGCAGCCGGGGGCCTAATGAATGGCCCCAGGGCTGCCTTAGCAGACTGCCTATCAAGCCATCCACACAGGGTGGCTTGATAGACTGCCTGTCAAAAACCAGTATGACGTAATGCTATAGCATTACGTCATACTGCAGGAGCGATCAAAGCATCACATGTTAAAGTCTCTCAGGGGGACTTCAAAGTAAAGTAAAAAAAAAAATCAATAAAGTTTTTTTAATTGTAAAAAAAAAAAAAGTTCTAAAAGTTTAAATCAACCCCCTTTTGACATATCTATTATTAAAAAATCTAAATCATAAAATAAAAATATGTATTTGGTATCACCACGTCCGTAAAAGTCCGATCTATCAAAGTAGTGCATTATTTTTTCTGCACGGTGAACGTCGTCCGAAAAAAAAAATAAAGAACGCCAGAAATGCATTTTTTTAGTTACCCTGTCTCCCAGAAAAAACGCAATAAAAAGCGATCAAAAAGTTGTATGTATTCCAAATTAATACTGTCGGAAACCACAGGAAATCCCGCAAAAAATGAGCCCTTGCTCAACTACGTCGACGGAAAAATAAAAAAGTTATCGCGCGCACAAAATGACCGCAGAAAATAATTGAAAAAAATTAAATATATTAAAAAAAAAATACAAGTACTACAGCAAAAACAATAGTATATAAGTTTGGTATCGTAGTAATTGTACTGACCCATAGAATAAAAATATCAGGTCGTTTTTGTTGCAGTTTGTGCGCCATAGAAACAGGACGCACCGAAAGATGGTTGAATGTCGTTTTTTTTCCATTTCTCTCCGCTTAGAATTTTTTAAAAGTTTTTCAGTAAATTATATGGTACAATAAATAGTGCCATTGAAAAATACAACTCATCCCGCAAAAAAAAAAGCCCTCATACAGCGACGTCGATGGATAAATAAAGGAGCTACGATTTTTTAAAAGGGAGTAGGAAAAAACAAAAATAGAAAAAAGCAAAAAAGCTCCGTCACTAAGGGGTTAAAGTAAGAAAGTTGGCAAAATTTGTCTCTTGTGTGTTTTGAACTCCTGAATAGAAACCAAACTTGCCATGCTTTCCTCCCACATCGGCCTCCAAGGAGGACATTTTCAACCCATTACGCCTGCTCCAGATTCCGCAATGCATTTCCACCCGTGTACAGGTGGCCTCAAATGGAGCTTTGTTGCTTCCAGTTTCAGTTTGTTTAATAATAAATTGACTGGCATTACAACTAATGAACCCCCATTCTTAGGATTGGTTGGGGACCCATCAGTGAGACCCCTACTAATTAGCATGTTATCTCAGATCCTATAGAGTTTTGGGGATAACTGATATTTTAGTACATAACTAGAGATGAGCGAGCATACTCGTCCGAGCTTGATGCTCGTTTGAGTATTATAGTACTCGCGATGCTCGTTACTCTAGTCGAACACCACGCGGTACTCGAGTAAATTTAATTTCCTTCCCCGCATGTTTAACGCCATTTTCTAGCCAATACACATGCAAGGAAGGCATTACCACTTCCTGCTGTGACGTGCCAGCCCTTTTTCCCCCACAGTAGTGAGTGGCTGGGCCAAGTACTTAAAGTGGTCCCGCCTGCGGCTCGCCTCAAAAGCATGCTGGCAGAGGTTAGGGGTAGTGCTGCTGCTGATATGGGAACAGTGTTAGAGTAGGATCCTGTCATCAAGAACCCCAACGGTCCTTCTTAGGGCTACTCTTCATAGTGTGCATTATTGTTATGGCTGGCTGGGAGCAGTAGTGCACCAATTTTTCTTTTTAAGCATCTCGGGCTGTGCAGGCCATTTCAATTATAGCGTTCTCAGTCTGCAGTGCATAACACAGAGTTTAGGGAAAGAGCTGCTTCTATAGGGAAAGTTATGCAGTCCTGATCCTTCGTACAAGAACTCCAACGCTCCTTCTTAGGGCTACATCTGACTGTGTGCATTATAGTTGTGGCTGGCTGGGAGCAGTAGTGCATCAATTTTTGTATTACGCATCTAGGCCTGTTCCCAGCCTTTCAGTAATAGCGTTCTCAGCCTGCAGTGCCGTACAACCAGCTCTCACCGTGAAATTGCAATCTAACATTTCCTAGCCTACTGCAAACTACTTCAGTTATAACGTTCTGGGTGTGCTGTGCATAACGCAGAGTTTAGGGACACAGCCTCTTCTATAGGTAAAGTTATACAGTCCTGATCCTCTGTGCAAGAACCCCAATGCTCCTTCTTAGGGCTACATCTCACAGCGTGCTTTACAGTTGTGGCTCTAGTTTGTGCTGTCGGTGCACAAAGACTTCCTATAGTGGTGTTTTACCTGTCTGGCACAAATACACTGACTGACTAGGGTAGAAATGTGGGCCGAGGTCCTTGGCGGGGTGAAACTCTGCCATGTTTGGGTGCTTTGTTTTCCTCATGTGTAATACCATCTTTAAGTTCCTTGGGCTCGCCTATGCTGTGGGTGCACAAAGACTTCCCATTGCGGTGTTTTACCTGTTTGGCACAAATACACTGACTGACTAGGGTAGAAATGTGGGCAGAGGTCCTTGGCGGGGTGAAACTCTGCCATGTTTGGGCGCTGTGACTTATTAAACAATGGTCTTTACATATAATAAGCCCTTCCCTGAAAAAGAAACATTTTAGTGTAAAAAAAAACAAACTTACATCTCCGCCGCTACCGTGATCCTCGCGGGCATGAAGAACACATCTGACGCATGTGGCAGATGTTTCCTTAACCCCCGCTAGTTAAAAGAATTCCTAGCTGCTACATCTGCCACATCTGTCAGATAGGTAAAACACCGCGATCGGAAGTCTTTGTGCACCCACAGCATAGGCAGACCCCAGTAACATTGCTTTAGCAAGAGTATAGGCGGACCCAAGTAGCATTTCTAGAGCAAGAGAATAGGCGGACCCCCAGTAACATTCCTGTAGCAAAAGTATAGGGGAACCTCTCAAACCATTCAGTAGAAACTGCAAAGACGGACCCCAGTAACATTTTTACAAGCAAGAGTATAGACAGTAGAGAATCCTGCTGCCGGCATCCCCATCATTGGATTTCCGGGAAGGGCTTTAAACATAAACCTTTCCCTGAAAATCGAAGAAAAGTAATGTAAAAAAAAAAAAAAAATACTCACCTCTCTTCAGCTGCCGGGGCTCAGCCATGACTTCTGGCGCTGTCCCCGTCTCTGTAGTTCTCATCTATCAGCAGCCGGGGATTTAAAATCTCTGCCTGCTGGTAGCTCTGATTGTGATTGGCTGAGTGCTTCAGCCAATCACAATCAGAGCTACCAGCAGGCGGGGATTTTAAAACCCCGGCTGCTGATAGTTGAGAACTATAGAGACGCGGACAGTGCCAGAAATCGTCACTGAGCCCCGGCCCCCGTCAATGGCTTTACAGGGAATGGCTTCATAAGCCCCTCCCTGAAAAGCCATTTAAAATAGTGTACAAAAAAAGAAAGAAATACTCACCTGTCGGGGCTCAGCGGCGACTTCTCCTGCTGTCCCTGGCTCTGCAGCTCTGAGCTATCAGCCACGCCTTCTGCAGCTGTCCCCGGCTCTGTAGTTCTCAGCTATCAGCAGCCAAGGATTCAAAATCCCTGCCTGCTGGTAGCTCTGATTGTGATTGGCTGAGCGCTTCAGCCAATCACAATCAGAGCTACCAGCAGGCGGGGATTTTAAATCCCTGACTGCTGATAGCTCAGAGCTACAGAGCTGGGGACTGCGCCAGAATTCGCCGCTGAGCCGCTGTACACTTTTTTAAAACACTTTGATGGCTGCCGGGGCTCAGCTGTGACTTCTGCCGCTGTCCTCGGCTCTGCACTGCTGTGCTGAGCTATCAGCAGCCAGGGATTTAAAATCCGTGCCTGCTGGTAGATCTGATTGTGATTGGCTGAGCGCTCAGCCAATCCAAATCAGAGCTACCAGCAGGCGGGGATTTTAAATCCCTGGCTGCTGATAGCTCAGAACTACAGAGCCGGGGACAGCACCAGAAGTTGTGGCTGAGACCCGACAGCAGAAGGGAGGTGAGTATGCTTTTTTTTTTAACACTACTTTTCTTGGATTTTCAGGGAAGGGCTTATGTTTAAAGCCCTTCCCTGAAATCCAATGACCGGGATGCCGGCAGCAGAATTCCTTACCGCAGCTGTCATGTGTAACAGCTGCGGTAGAGAATTGAAGAATTCCACTGCTGCATCTGTCACAGATGTGGCAGATGTAGCAGCAGGGAATTCTTTTAACTAGCGGGGGTGAAGGAAACATCTGCCACATGCGTCAGATGTGTTCTTCATGCCCACGGGGGTGACGACAGCGGCGGAGAAGTAACAATTTTTTATTTTTTTTTTTACACTAAAATGTTTCTTTTTCAGGGAAGGGCTTATATGTAAAGCCCTTTCCTGAAAAAGAATGCAGGGGTGCTGGCAGAGCATTGTTTTCAATGGAGCCGCCGGCAGCAGCCGCGGCTCCATTGACAACAAGCACGCAGCTGCATTCAAGCGTGTTTTTGCTCGTACCTAGGTGCGCACATATGTACGCACCTAAGTACGCACAAGAACACGCTCGTGTGAACGCACCCTTACTGAGAGCACTTCACAGTATATTGAATTTTGTAGAAATCAAGCAATTCATTTGCTGTAGTGCTAACCTTGTACCGCATAAACAGATATATTCATTTGTGTTCCACTGGCAAGTTAAGGTTTTTTTTTTACTTTTCCGTATACCTTAATACTCTTTTATTTGTTGCTTTAGTCATAAAACCTTTCACAATGAAAACTGTCTATTTCTAATGAGATTACAGGCTTGCCTTAGTTGAGCAGATTCTGACAGGGTTACTGTCTCAACTTCCCCATTTCCTTTGTATTTTTTTCTTCAAACATAATTTGTCATTTCTAGTTAAATAAATCATAGAGTTTTATGCTGTTTTATGCTCATCCCGAACCCTTTTGGGTCACTTACACTGCCAGTCGGGGGCCCTTCCTCCCTCTTACATTTGATTAAGGTGACATAGCGTGAAGTTTATGATGGAACCGGTGTCATCTGCTGCTTTTACTTCCCATAAAATCATTAAATGTTCTGTTCAACACCTAGGGGCATGTTTGACTTTATTTGATCTCCTCCAAGTGACTGAAGTGACAGAGAAAGGAATCTTATGATCGTCAGACGTGTGACATATTCATCATCTTACGAGATCAGCACAAGGTCATTGCAATACATAATTTTTAACAAACATTCTTCTAAGTGCTTGTAAAGTAGAAAGAGTTGTTCACGACCCGTGTGACCAGGATTTCACCACACCGGAGCTCAGAGACGCAATTCAATTTATACATTTTACTGAAAGTCTGAAAAAAAAAAGATCTTCATTCATTTTCAATTATTTTTCTCTATTTATGTAATACAGTAATTAATCTGATTCCATCATTCTCTTTCATTGCATATTAATATGTGATTAAAGTTTTATACTCTTCTAATCAAATCTATAATCTCTTACCATGATGTCTGTTCAGTCTTGTGTTCTAATTAAATGATACAAAAGTTCGTAAACCCATTTTTTAATTCATGAGTTAGATTAGCATTGTCAAAAATTTATTGTGCCAACAATATGAGGCATACGTTCCATTGATTTTGTGCCCACTTACATTGTGATTGCCGGTATTTGTCCCACTGTAACCTCTTAAAATCGGATGTACATGTAGGTCATTGTTCATCTGAAGTTGTAATGGGATGAATACCGGCAATCACTTGATGTAAACGGGCTTGAAAAATAAAAATAAAAAATAAATCTTGGTATTTGTATAGCGGCAACTTATTACGCAGCGCTTTCAGGTAATTATTACTTAATTACCCCCCACCAAGCTAGGTTCTCATTTTACCAACCTTGGAAGGATGAGTCAACCTTGATCCGGCTACCTGATGCATGTGGGGATCGAACCTTCAGGTCGTAGGCGAGAGCTTACACTCTGCGCCACACGAGGCAATATTTACTGTTATGGACAGCCCCACTGCTTCACCAAAAGAGAAAACTCTGATCCCTGCCTTTAACCATTCATACACTGATCAGTACAGAACAGTACAGAACGGAATAGGAGATATCTCCAATTAACCATTTAAATGCCGCTGTCAATTCTACCAGTGTCATTTAAATGTCCCGATTAGGATTGAAGTGTGCCGAATGTTGTCTCTCTGCTATGAGATTGCGGGGTACAATTATGATGTCATAGCAGCCTGGGACCTTCTGAATAACTACCTATTAAAATGTTTCTGTGACATGTCTTACTAAAATGACTCTCTGAAAACAATATAATGTAATATTACGGTAGTTCACTATATTGTATAATCAATCAAATAATTGCAAGTTCAAGATCCCTTTGAGGACTGAAAAAAAGGTAAAATATAGATATTTTAATTTTTGCAAAAGTACATAAATAAAGTGTAAAAAAAACTCTCCTTTTCTCTGTTACATAAAAAAATAAATATTGGAATAATTGCATCCATAAAAGATCATAAATAGAGATGAGCGAGCACGCTCTGTAAGGTCAGTTACTCGAGCTCGCTTATTTCGAGTAACTGCCTTCTCCTCTGAGCATGCTTGGGGGGGGGGGGGGTGGCAGCGGTAGAGAGCGGAGGGGAGCCTCCTCCCTTTCAGTTTCATCCCATTGCTTCTAGTCTTTCCTTGTACAAATGAGAATAGGGCTGATCCCTCTGCACTGTGACAGCCCTTCAGATATTTGTAGACAGCTATTAAGTCTCCTCTCAGCCTTTTTTTTTTGCAAGCTAAACATTCCCAGATCCTTTAACCTTCTTCATAGGACATGATTTGCAGACTAATTACCATCTTGGTAACTCTTCTCTGAACTTGCTCCAGTTTGTCAATGTCTTTTTTAAAGTGGGGTGCCCAGAACTGGACACAGTATTCCAGATGAGGTCTGACTAAGGAAGAGTAGAGGGGGATAATTACCTCACATGATCTAAAGTCTATGCTTCTCTTAATACATCTCTTAATACATCCCAGAATTGTATTTGCCTTTTTGGCTGCTGCATCACATTGTTGACTCATGTCCAGTCTATGATCTATTAGTATGGTTAGTGACTATGATTAATGACTATGATTAGTGATAATGCATTGCTGTACAGAAGTACTGTAATATACTGTAATATAATCTGAGTGTGATCATAGTGTTGGTTCCATGTAAAGACCTAAAAAAAAGTAAAAAAAAAAAAGAAAAATGAAAATAGTAAACTAAAATTTTTTTTGCACACTTTTGCCTCTTTGTTAAAGAAAGTTTTGCACAAAAAAAAAAAAAAAAAAAGAAAACACTTGGCATTGCCACATCCATAAGGAATCCTTACTAAGGATTCATGCAAAAATTGAACACACGTCTTACAGTAAAGGCTGTAAAAAAATCTATAAAAATTGAGCCATCCAGAGAACCAGAAAAATATAAAAAATCCACTTTATTTCAGAAATATTAAAAAGTGAAAGTTGATCACCAGTACGAAAACCATTTCTGGCACGTAACTGTGCCTTTAAACGTAATTTAGACAAGCGTTTTCTCACATCTATTAGCTGCATGAAAACGTCGCCAGAAAATCGGGACCATGTAAAGCACTGGATTCCAATGCATTCATTTATATGGGAAATTTTTAGCCTCGAGAAAAAATTCGGCAATTTTTCTTCGCATCATCAAAAGATAAGCCGTGACCTATCTTTTGACAAACATCGCAGGGAGCTCCCATAGATCCTATGGGTGCTGAAAAAAAATGGAGGGGGAGGGAGTTTACCTGTGTTCGGAGCTCGTGGAAGAAGACCACTGGCTCTATTTGGCTATTTAAGCTAAATAGAGCCATTCTGCCGAAACACCACTGCAGGGTCCTTTTCATGTGATGCGGCTGTAGGAATGGATAGGAAAGCTCTAATTCCTTTTGGAATTAAAAAGCGACAATGAGGCGTTGCCATGATTTTTTGACGCAATGTGACCTGCATGAAGACGCATCACTTGTGTGAAAGATGCCTTACTCGCAGCAGAGGTGAACCACCAACACACTATTTAAAAAGTAAATCGATAATTACAGACACTTGAACATCAATTAACAGGTCACACGATAGAGCAATTAACAACATCATGATAACACTTTAAATGTGTTACATAGTAGCTAAATATATTAACTATAACTAAGGATGAGCGAGTATACTCGCTAAGGCACTACTCGCTCGAGTAATGTGCCTTAGACGAGTATCTACCTGCTCGTCCTTAAAGATTCGGGTGCCGCCGCGGGGCGGGGAGCTGCGGGGGAGAGCGGGGAGGAACGGAGGGGAGATCTCTCTCTCCCGCCCGCTCTCCCCTGCTCCCCGCCGCGACTCACCTGTCAGCCGCGGCGGTCCCCGAATCTTTATGGACGAGCAGGGAGATACTCGGCTAAGGTACATTACTCGAGCGAGTAGTGCCTTAGCGAGTATACTCGCTCATCCTTAACTATAACCCTACAAAAATGATAAAGTAATCCATGTGTAGTGGCCCGGAGTTTACGGGGCCCCTCCATAATGTATGAATGCATTTGTCTTGTGTTAATTGTATTGTCAGTGTCTTTTATGTTGCATGAATATGATGTGTATTGCATAGTTGCAGCATGGAATGGGTTAACTGTCTAGTATGCAAGGATTTCTGAGAATTGTATCTTGTTGTGTGTCACAGGATCGTGCTTTATGTATGGAAATGAAAGATGTTTGCAAGAGTAGTGAGTTGTAGTTGGAGCTGTCTGCCAGTCAGTCACCTTCAGTTCTGTGTGGCTACAAATGGAAGCAGCTGAGAGATAAGCTTAACTTTCCCTGGGACTGCCGTACCCAGGAGTTACCGGTAGTATCCAACGCCACTGACGGAGAGTGAGAGAGAGAGAGAGAGAGAGAGAGAGAGAGAGAGACTGCCACTGCAGCGTGGAGTGCTTACCAACATGACTGCTGACCGGGAAAGAGTTGGAGA